>NW_022900916.1:44311290-44362015 GCF_012274545.1 Fukomys damarensis | reverse complement strand
ATATATACACTTTTAATCAGATTTTAAAAATAAGTAGTATAGTCTCATCAAATAAGAGTATAAAAAGTGTCCCAGTGACACCACATAGAGAAATGTACATTTCTGTATACATGCAATGGTTATGAAATTATAGCAAACTGTTGATAATGTTTTATATCACATATATTTTGTCATATCACTGAATATTTGGAAAATATGATTTTAATTAGTTCACATTATTTAATATATGTGCATTACCTAATTTATCTAAAGCATTCCCATTTCTTATACATTAACACATTTTCCAGTTCTTGCTTTCATTTCTGCAAACATCTTGGCATATGATACTTTGTTCTCATCTTTGTTAATTTATTAGAATATATTCCTTGGAATAGAAATATGTCAAAGGATATGAAAAACGTTAAGTATCTTCATAATTGTTGGCCAACTTTCTTTCTTGGTTCATACTAGTACATTCTCTGTCTATATGTAAGAGAACATCTCAGCATTCTTTAAGCATTGGTGGATATATAATAATAGTAACAATTAACCTTTGATAATCTGTCAACTAAAAAAATGCTTAGTATTATTTTAATGTCTCTTCAGTGTTCAGTAAAGTCTAACAGTTCTTTGGAGATTTAATTGCATTTGCATTTTTAAATTTTCTTTGCTTATCTTTGGCCTTATTAATTTGAAAGACCTTATATATTTGTAAAATATATTGTTATATGCATATTTTTAATGTTGTCAATAACGTTAGTAATTCACATTTCATTAGACATTTTCTTATACAATTTTTAAATGTTTTGCAATCAAATCTATGAATGTTTTTGTATATCTTTTTCCATGAAGAGAAAGATATTCCCCATCTTATAAAAAATTAAATCTTCACATTATTCTTGTATTTTTGTACATCTTTTAAATCACACAATCCCTCAGGAATTTTTTTGTCATATATGTGAAATATGAATTATTTTTTTCAAATAGCTAGTGTTCCTAATACCTGTCTGACTGTGATGTTTGCTTGTCATACATTAAAGTTGCATCTATACTAGGTCCAATTTTAGAACTATGTAGTTTTTTTTTTAATCTTCCTATCAGTTTATTTATTTATTTAGTTTTGGTATGGGGATTGTCCTCAGGACCTTGCACTTGAGAGGCAGATGGTGGCACCAATGAGCTAAATCCCCGCCCCTCTTCCTATCCATGTATCTTCTAGTCATTGGTTAATTTTTGTTTTGTGCTTTTAAAAATGGTTTTATCAGTTAGTCCTTTCTATTTATCTATGTGAATTTTATAATAATTATTCCAGTTTTAAAACATTCCAGTGAAATTTGATGTATTCATTAATCTAGAAAAAAGTGATATGTTCTCCAAATGTACCATTCCCACTCAAGAATATGGTAGGAATCTGAATTTATTCATGTTTCCTCTTGTGTTAATAATAGTTCTGCCTTTTGTTTGTGCACTTTCTTCGTATTTTATGCTTTTCATGGTAACTGGGCACGGAACTCCATCGGGTCCTCTAATTGGCTGTTAGTGTGCCAGTTATTTAGACGGTCTTGATCATTCCCAAGCAGCGGATGTTCTTGCTCTATACTGTAGTTCAGTGAAAACACATGGCCTAAAGACTTCACAGCAACCTTATTCATATTGCTAAATAACAACACATGACTTGTCTGGATAATTTAATAGTATGTCACACTGAAATATACAATACAAATATACTAACACATTATTTCTGTAATCTGATTAATTCCATGTTCTCTATTCATTATGTTTGTTCTTCTACAGATTTCTTTTTCTGCTTTTATATTACTTTTAGTACTGTCATCTCATTGTTACTTTTTACATGCTGCTATTTCTGTCTGTGCTTCCATTATCAGTATGTCTTAAAGAGTTGAGTTTTATTATTATGTAGGAGTAAATTCACTGTTAGCTATAGATGTAAATTGAGGTGCCTATAATGATTATAGTTTTGTAGGATAACAATGACTTTTTGCTATCTTAGTGTTTTCTTAGTTTTGTAGAAATTTGATAGGGGAGAAGTGGTACCTAATCTCCTGTAGACTTTTATTCATAAAGCTCAAAGCAGACTAGCTTAATGGGAGCTGTCATCACTAATATTAAGTCCAAGAGATAAATCTACACAAGTTAAATCCACATTTTAATCTCAGTATCCAAATGTAAGAAATGTTTTAAGTAAACTTATGATATTATAAAAACATATGCATTACTTGAAAATGTCAGTGATTTAAATTTTTGTTACATATTACTTTATATTTATACATATTATACATATATTATACACACATATATATATATTATATAAATATAATTGAAAAAAGACACATGTGTGCCAAGTTGTAAACAGTAGTTACCTATAGGAGATAAAATTAGTTACCTGTAAGAGATAAAATTACAGGTAATTTTGAACTGTTTTTATCGATCTGTATTTTTGTGATTTTTTTTGGAATAGATATGCATTATTACTTATATGAAAAAAATTAAAATTAACATTTTAACCAAAAATCTCTCAACCATAGAAATATAAATTACATTAGGTTAAAAGACAAGCCTGTGACTATCTTGAGCTTTCAATGAAAGTTTTTATAGGTTTGGGAAACATGTTGCCTACATACAAATTCTCTCTGGTAAAGTGCTCATAGTCCTTAGTTTCTAAGGAACAATAAAATTTAATGGCTCACCTCCAAACTTTACCTTAGTCCTTGGAGACATGCATATTTGATTGGGTGTTTCACTACTGAAAGTATATGGGAGAAATGGCTTCTTTCTTTTGCGTCATTCTTGTTTTCAGTCTTTCATCTTCCTTGATTATTGTATTATAAGATTTTTATACAGTGCCTTGGGCATCTACTTTTTCATCACTTCAACCTTATCCTTAAATAAAGAGGTCACTTGGATTCAAAATTTATTTTCTCAGGACTCTTTTTTTTTTAGGGGGATTCAATTTTTACTTTTTATTAGTACATGTTTGCAGTACAAAAAGATTGCATTCATCATGGGTATTTGGTACATGTACACATCTTAATTCTCTTTTCAGCCATTTTTCCCATCCCTCCCTTCCTTGTCCCTCCATTTCTTGATCTTTCTGCTTGCAAAGATCTATCTCCCTGATTCTTTTTACCTATCTTTTAATTTGCTCTTCATTTATATTTTAGGTTTCTCATATATGAAAAGCCATGCAATACGTAAACCTGTGTGTCTGACTTATTTTACCTAACATTATGGCTTCAAAGTCCAGCCATTTCCCTACAGATGACTCAAGTTTATCCTTCTTTATGGCAAAGTAGTATTCCACTGTGTACAAATACCATATTTTCTTTATTTTGAGACAGTCCCACTGTGTAGTACAGGTGATCCTACTGCCTCAGCCTTCCAAGTGCCAGGATCACAGAAATGACCCACCATGCCCAGCCTTCTATCTTTAATAATATAATTAATGTATCCTCCTGTTTGTCATTAAGATGCAATTTAGATTTTTTTGTGGGGGGTACCGGGGATTGAACTTGGGTCATTGCACTTGAGAAGCAGGCAGCAGAACCACTGAGCTAAACCCCTGGCCTGCTATTTAGATTTTGAGACTGTCAGAAGTACTATTATTTTTAAAGCTTTGCAGAAAGGAGAAAAGTGAAGCTCTTCTTTCTAACACCGGAAAGCAGCTAAAATTAGAAAACAGATGGCTTATGGGAAAATTATGTATTTTTAAAAAACTGTATTTTTAGGAATTTGAGTTATATCTATCTATGGTAAGTAGTAAGAACAATGCTTCAACAATTACTATATCCTAAATAAGCCATACCATCTGAATTGCTGTGGTTAGCTAAATCATATTTTCCAGATGGCTTGCATAATATATTCTATCAAAGTTAACACCCTAGATGGGTGAGAACAAGTTATATGGTAGTAGTTCGACAAAAAGCCAATGTTTAGCATTGTGACAAAAAAATTCACACAGAGCAGCTACCACATATGACATGGAACTTCTCTGCTCATAATCAGGTTTAATTTTTTCTTAGAAAGTCATCCTTATTTAACTAATAAGGATTTTGGTTGGTTTTAGGCTACTGGGATCATCAACTCAGCTTCCTCATCAAACACAGAAAGACCATTACAACGGGAAGTGTGAGCACAGGAGACCTCACTAGCCAGGCATCCTCTTCTTAGAGAAACTCCTATTTCTGATTTTATTTTTTTCTTCTCAGAGGGGCACCTATTTCCAGTGATAGGTGATTAGATGACGATGGCTGCTGTCATTATCGACCGTTTTAAAATAATTACTGCCACTTCAGTATTATGCACCTTTGGATGTCAGATTCTTTAGTGGTGTAGTGGTTGGTAATCGCTCTGAGATCACTCCCTTTTGAAACTTTTGTAAGTCACCTACCTTTCTTCAGAAACGTACACGCAACCTCTTTCCCCTCAGCTAAAATATTAATCTGATTTTTCCTTAACCTTTCGATTTTCCTCTAAAGTATACTGAATAGACTACCTCTTTCCTATTTGTAAAAGAAATCTAGGAAAGAGGAGAGAGTAGGACGTGAATTAAGGTGTGTCTTAGTGAACTATCTCCGAGGATAAATCCCCGTGACCTGTGCAGACCCAGGAGAGCTCAGCACCCCTTGGGTCTCTGGACCTTCACTTGCCCCTTCTTGCTGCCCAGTCTGTTTCTCTACTGGAACATTTGGTTCCTTTCCCATCTCTCTTTGCAGTCTTACTCTTGAGTGCCAAAAGTGCACTTCTAATTCTGTCCCTTCTTCACCACTTTTCCAGGTTTCTAAGACGAGCTGGCCTTTCCCTTCCTCTGAAGCTGCTTAGTGATTTCTTTAAAAGACGTGAGCTATATGAGAACTATCTACTGTGTACAAGTCCACTTTCAGAAATCTAGAATGCTGGACTTCAGTGTATATCTGTGGTTATGTTCTCTGGAGTTTCTTTTTCTGAGGTCCACTCTATTTCTCCTCCCTTTCATATTTTAGGCACTAAAGTGTGTGTGTGTGTGTGTGTGTGTGTGTGTGTGTGTATTTTGTCAGAACACTACCGCTAGAGCATGTATTAAGAGACAGATGACAAGTTGTTGATCAGTATGAAGCAAAAATGTTCTTTAGGGTAAGGGCATCATCATAAAAATATTTATTCTGGTAATTTCAGTAAAATCTGAGCACTCTTATTTTTAATTGAAAAGAAGGGGTTAAAAACTTCAAAAATGCTAATGAGGGTTATCACGGAAAACTATGCTTTAATTTTTTATGTGAATACAAAGAAATACATGTGTGTATATCTATGTGTATGTATATCGTGTTTGCATTTATATGAGTTTACAGCAAATGCAAGATGGATTGGCTGACATAGGAACATTGAAGGTTTCCTAAAGCAATATAAGCTGGTTTTCTCTCAATTACACTAATAGATTCAAAAGTCACTTCATGAAAAACATTTTTCAGGACAAGTTTTAGAGAAGCCTTAAGAAAAGATTGATTGCTGTATATATTCTTCTTGCATATCACACGTATAAGTTCCTTCTGAAGTTTTCTGGCTTTTTCACTATAAAATAGACTGAAAGAGACCACTCAAATGCTTTAAGAGGAAAGATACAAAATGCAAAAACTAAGGAAGCTAAAAATTTATGGAAACAGGGAAAAATTCTGTATTCATTTATTGGATTTTTACATGTGTAAGCACTTTGATAGGTTCTGTTTTATACAGGATTTACTGGTTTTCAAAGTATATAATGCAACAAAAAAGCGAACCTAGCCTCTTTTTTTCTTGTTCATTGGAGCTATCACATCTCATCTATCAGGTCTCTAAGTAGAATTTTAAAAGTGGGATACTCTCTCACGCCCAAGGACCGTGCAATTACCATATGAATGTGTAACAGATTGTTTGAAGTAACAATTAAGGGAACAATACGGAAAGGAACTGAAGAGAGCTACCAACACCTGGTAATCTTTTATTGAAAAGGCTTCCTTAACCTAAGTAATTAGAAATCAAGAACAAATGCTCTTTGTGCAGCAATAAAAGCCTACAGGAAAGAAAGCTAAAAATTGCTTGATAGTTTGCTACCATCCTTTAGAACGAATCATTAAAACAAACTCTTACTGTTGTATTTAATTTAGCAGAGTACAAGTTAAAAATAAATTTTGTATCTGATCTTCTGAATTCATCAAAATATATTTGCTGTATTTTACAGAAATGTCTTACATTTCAAAAATATTTACATTCAAAATACATAAAAGATAACAACAAGTCTTCATGGTCAGTGGAAAGTTTAGCATAAAATTCCATTTGACTACCAGGTCAAATCAAATATACAGTCAGTGCTCTATAAACTCACTTGTTCAAATCATTTCTGCTAGTGAACCTCTGGTTCCTTGTATTGTTTTGCTTTGTTTTTCTCTTGGAGGCGTACTGGCTCCAGTGGATCCTGCTCAGAGAAAACACCTTAGAAGAGTAACCAACCTACCCACAGTTACTAGGAATTCTTAGTACTATGTAGGGAGTGGTAGAGCAGAAAGCAGGAGCTGTGCCTTATAGATTCCATTTTTATCAATTAGTGCCTATACAAACCACTTCATTTCTTTGGCTTAATTGGCTTCTTTCTGTACTAGGAATTATATTTTTTCTAGACTGAAAAATTCTGAGTCAAATGATGTCTCAAGGCCTTTCTAACATTCTGCAATATGTGTTTTGTTATCATAAAGAAACATTTACTCCTAGAATTTAAATTAATTTAAATGATTACCTTTTGAAGAGACAATTGTATTTTTAAAAAACACAAATATATGTGTGACTAATAAAAACACAAATATATATGTGACTGTAACAGCATTATTCATAATAGCCCAAAAGTAGAAATAACTGAAGTATCCATTGACTGGTGAATAAATAAATAAAATATGATATATCCAACGTCAAAACAAAAATTGCACCTGGCAAATTTAAACAAGCAAGAAAGACTATATTCAAGGATATTGCAATAGTCAAAAGAAGCCAGGACCAAGTCTGAACTCAACTCCCGTGAAGCAAAAGGGTTAAGGTATTTTAAAGGGTGTAATGAGCTAGTGGAAAAGTACTGCAAGATATCTGGGGAAAGTCACAGGCCATCTGTGTTTGCTAGTTGATTTTTTTAAAGGAAAAAATAAACTCATGTTTTTGCCCCAGGGAATAAGGTTTCTCACTGAAGTTGGGCTCCTACCCTCACTGAAACTGGGAGCTTCAGTATGCTGCTTCTTTTGATGACTGCATTTCAAAGACATGGTTTCTATATCCTGAAGAAGTGAATGTCTGAGTTGTAAACTGTCAGTTGACTATTAAGAATACATAATTATCTCTGCAACATTTGAAGAGAGGTTAGAGACCTAGAGTCAGAAAGAAGTCTGTCTTCCTGAGCAGCTGAGTAGACTCAAGGCTGTCTCATGCGCCATACAATGGGATATTCTCGGGCAGTAAAATATGAAATACTGATACATGAGCCTTGAAAACATGCAAAATGAATGATGCTGGTCACAAAAAGTCATGTAATACATGATTCTCTCTTTATGGAATGTCCAGAAAAATCACCTCTGTATAGACACAGTAGAATACTGGTTGCCTAAGTCTGGGGGTGGGTAGAACAGTGGGATGGCAGTAGAAGCTATGAAGTTGTTCTAAAATCATGTGCAGTCAAGTTAAAAAGCTATGTGTGTGTGTGTGTGTGTGTGTGTGTGTGTGTGTGTGTTTAGAATATATAAATGTTTAGAATACATAAATAACTCAGAAAATCAGATCTCCTAAATTTAAAGCACCAATCAAAAAATGAACATTTGAAATGAATAGACACTTCTCAGATGAAGAAGTACAAACAGCAAATAAATATATAAAACAATGCTCAATATCACTGGTCATCGGAGAAATGCAAATGAAAACAACACCAGGATCCCATCTTACTCCAGAAAGAATGGCTATCATCAAGAAATCAGCCAATAACAAATGCTGGTGAGTCTCTAGGGGAAAAGGAATCCTTCTCCTTTGGTGGTAAAAATACAAACTGGTACAACCACTATGGAAATCAGTATGGAGATTTGACAGAGCTGTTCCCTTTCTGTATATCTCCCTAACGAGTTAAAAGCATCATGCAACAGTGACATATGCTTACCATGTTTATAGCAACACAATTTATAATAGTTTAACCTTAGAAACAGCCCATCTGCCCATCAGAAGATAAATGGTAGAGAAAATGTGGTATTTATATACAATGGTGTACTACTGTGTCATAAAGAATAAACGTGAGTCATTTGTAGGAAAATAATACATCTCAAGACCATAAGCTTAAGTTACATAAATCAGATGCACAAGTTAAAATATTGCATTGTTTCTCTAGTGTGAGAACCCCAAAGGGTAAATAAGGATTTTAATGGAGGATCAGTTTGGGGAAGTAGGAAGAACACGTTCAAATGGGAAGGATTACAACGTGGGGGGAAGAGAATGGTTGGAAAAAAAATGGAAACAAAGCTCTTGTAAATGGGGAAGGGAAGAAAAGTTGAAAGGAGGGAAAGAAAATGAGAAAAAAATAATTCAAATATATTGTTTATAGGTACAAATCCCCTAAAATGAATAGTATCAGTTTGAAATATATGTACTAATAGAAAAATAAAGTTAAAAATAAAATAAAATTGTGTGCAGTGATGGTTGCACAACTCTATACATACACTGAATGCCACTGAATTATACACTTTAATGGGTGAGTTGTATGATTTGTAAATTTTACTTTAATAAAATTATTGAAATGTGTGTAAGCATGCAACACAGCTACAGGAATATTTACCTAGGTATATCTGTAAAAAATTTTGTAATCAAGATGAAACTTTTATTTCTCCAAGGTAAACTTTGGCTTTTAAAAATCTGAATTCTCACTGTGCATTTCTGATAGCTAGCCTGCATTTTAGCTTTTATAAAGTAGCTTACAAGTTATTTATTACCATGTTGTACTAATCAGAAGATTAGTTTGCATGAAAGAGAAGATGATACCTTTGAAATGTCTTTACACTCTTTGCACCCCAGAAATAATTGGGAATTGTCAATATAGAGAAAACAACTGTGAAAAGTAAGAAATATTTTCTTTCTCCAGCAAATAATAAAAGCACTATGTTGTGTGTAGTTGTGTATATTCAAATGGAATCTATGTTGATAGGACTCCAATTAATAAGTAGTGTTCATTAGTAAATTATTGATAGCCTTTTCTACAGAAACAATTCTGTCAATGTGGATTAGGTTCTAAATAAGCCCATAAAGACTTATTTCATCCATAATGTGGCTAAAATGAAATATTGATGTTAATATAGTCTAGGTTTAAGGATCAAGGACACAGAGGAGGACGAATCAGAACAACCCTATTTCTTGATTGACTCTAGGCAAAATTGTGAATTATTCAGTGAGACTTTGGCTGCCACCCATGTTCCTTGCTCTCTGCCTTCTCTGGAGACTGATGCTCTGTACCTCCTAATGTGTCACCTCCAGCAGACATCTCCTTTCCTCCTGAGACAAATCTCACAATCTCTTACAATGTCTCACACAACTTTTCTCCCAACCAACAGACACACATTTCAATTCCAGTTTTCCCAAAAGAGCTAATTTTATTTTTCATTAGAAGGGAAGCAAATTTTGAAAGCGTGATAACATTTGGAGATCTTAGAAGCACTTAAAGATTAAATTTGAGTCATAAACTCAAAAGTATCCTTAATCAATTCAGGCATTAGATTTAGGAATGCTAGGAAAACTGGAGACAAAACCAGCTGTCCTTTTTGACTCATTTCATCTTTGGGATGATGCCTCTAAGTTATTCCTGGTTTACACAGAACATTTGCTTCGTCCCTGCCTAAACCTGAACATGCTTTAAATGTACCTGGTAAAATTTACATTAACTGTTGAACAGGGGCTTTGATGTGTGTAATGGTGGTTGGTGGGGAAGGGAAACATTGGGAAAGTGATGTGGGAAAGAACAATCAAAACATGAAGATTATATGGTATGAGTGGCTTGATTATCTTACTTTTTAAAAATTAGGGACATTTTTCTGTGCATTGATCATTTGACTTTTGTGGTTATAGATTGGACTTATGGATACTACAGACAACAGAGAAAACTTGTTGAAGAGATTGGGTGGTCCTATACAGGTAAATGTATTACTTTACATAATGAAATTCAGTAGAAACTTTTGTTGTTTCGTTTCTAGTTTTGTATATACAAAGAAATCTTGTTGCTGAACACATCATTTTAGCTTAGCTATGTGATAATTGAATTAATTAACAAATATATCAAATTCAAAATGATTCCTGAGGGCTTTCCATCAGCAAAGTTGGTAATGTAGATTTTACAGCATATTAGTTAAGATAGAGCTGGATTTGGTAGTCCCACACTGGCTGTGTGTATCTTTGGAAATGTGCATAACCCACTGGAGGCAAAGTTGTTTTGTTGTTCTTTTTATCTGTGAAATGAAGGGCTGTTCTGAGCATTAAGTGAGATAAACGAAATGTATATCTTTCCTTGGTATAGAACCTCTTTTAAGTAGAACCTTCTCAGTAACTGCTAGCTGCTATTGTTATGAATATGCTGGTGATTATTTTTATTCATGTAACAAATGGTGATGAGATGCTTGGTCTAGAAAGGGCCTTCTGAGTTAGTGTGCCTGAGTTCACTACAATCAGTCTAAAGGATTTTTTCAGATTACCAGACTGGGCTTTGAACATTATAAATATCTGAAGCTGGCTGAAAATATTTAGAACCAGAAATCATGATCGGAAACCCTGAGGAGAAGAAAAGCCCCAGGCCTGATTGGAAGAACATGGATGGAATTTAGAGGAACTGCAACATAACTGGAGACCAGGTGGTAGTGTTGAGCATTCGAGTTGAGAACTCATTAGAGTTAAGAATGGTTGATAAAAGTGAAATCAGATTAGAAGGGGTTTGCATGAGCCTGGCCAACTTGGACTGGTTTTTATAGATGAAGGCCAGAAGCATGTTGAATTTTGTAAATAGACATCCATTTTCTTTCTTTTCCTATTCTTATACTAAAAGTGAAAAATACTCATTATGCAACATATATTCAAACACAGGTAGAAATTCAGTTACAGGTACAAGATACAAGACACTTATATAGATAAAGGTATTTATCTCTTTACTCCACTTTCAGGAATAACCGCTAAAAAATGTTATAGATATCTCTGGATAGTTTTTAATTGTCCTGAGTTTGTATTTTTATATGTATGGCTATGTGTCCAACTGACTCATAATTATATTTTACTAATTTGCATAATTATTTTTACTAAGTATCAAAATTTTAAAAAATCATTTCTTTTAAAGATAGTTTTTGCTCTGTTGAACAAGTAATAAATAGCTCTTATAGAAAGCTTGATACAGAGATCTCTTCGAAGACTATAAAATCGTCTTGGTTTAGTTTTGTTAATGAACTTCCTACTTTCAGAAGCAGAACCAAAAGCAGGTTATTTTTCTCTAAACAGTGAATCTACACAGACAATCCAGGTATTTTACCAGGTATGTGTGGGAATAATGAAAAACAAGTTTTATGTACCCTTCATTTCTGCTAAATCCAGCATCAGAAAATAGAGAAGAGAGGGTTATAGTCCTAGTGAGGGCAGATACATGGTGACCAATGGAATAATGATAGTGGTATTTCCTATCAGTCAAAGGTTACAGGACAGCTTGGGGAGCCTTATTAGGTCACAAGACAGTAGCTTACAGTGTCTTTTAGTACACATAAGAGCAACAGAACATACCAGCAAATAGTACATCCTATTCAGGAATCAGCCACAGAGCTCTTCCTTTGAATGAGGTAATTGAGTATAGACGTAACACCTAAGGCAGGGCGAAGCTTTCTCAAATGGGTCTAAGAATACACGATGCACAGTTCTTTATATGATCAAGTTGCATGATCCTGCTCTTCACCTCAAACCTGTTGCTTTAACTCCTTCTGTCCTTCAGAAACAATCTAATGATCAAAGAGACGAACTCTTTAAAAAGTGGCATTTACTATGAGGGAGACATGACAGATTTCAAAAGGGAATATTTCCTTCTAGATGATGGTTGGAGTTTACCAGTGTTTGTAAAAAATGAGTTATTCTACTTATACTAGTACTTATATTCATGTTCCCCACTGATTTGGAAAATTACTTCCAGAATAGTTGCGGATCTTAGGAAGAGATCAGTGATGAAGACTTTTTATTTTATATAAAAAATAAAAATTTAAGGGCTGGGGCTTTAACTCAGTGGTGCTGCGCCTGCCTCGCAAGTGCAGGGTCCTGAATTCTTTTCAAAGAGCTAAGATAAACTTGTACTATATAAGTAAAACAAAGCAGTCTATATTAAAATATTTTTAAGCAATGCAGTATGTAATTTGGGTAAGTATTTTAACTTCTCCCTACTTTATATTTATCCCTCTTCTGTTTTGCTTTTTGTTTGTATATACGTATGTATACAGTTAGTGTTTCTCATATAAGAGAAACTATGTGATATTTGAGCTCATGTGTTTGATTTGTTTCACTTAAAATTATGTTCTCCAGTTGCATCCATTTACCTATGAATGCTTTATCTTTCTTTAGTGTAGAGATTTCTCAAAAAACTCAAACTAGAAATTCCATTTGACCCAGCTATCCCCCATGTAGTTATGTTCCTTAGATAGAGATATTCCTGTAATATATAGATAGATACAGACAGATATAAGTAGACATAGATATAGATGTAGATATCTATCTCTTTAATCTTTCATATTATAAGAATATATGAACACTGACATTTATACTAGCACAATTTTATGACAGATCTTGGAAATAATGTATGTCTCTATCAGCAGATGAATGGATAAGAAAATAGGATATTTATGCCCACAGTGGAGTACTCCACTGCCGTAAAGAGTGATAAGGGCATTTTACAACTGTTTATTTCAAACAGAGTGTAGTTTTGCTATTTTGTTTGAATTCCTAAAGCATCAAAAAGAAAACAGTGAAATTATTTACCCAAATGAGTGTGTCTCTTCCAAGAAAATCACCCCAAGGCCAAACCCTTAATGAATGAATTGGTCACTGTAAAATGTATTCTTTTTATTTTTAGTGCAAGTATTTAATGTTTGCTAATATTTTCAATATTCATGTTTTTATCTCACCTAGAAAATGAAAAACTATGCTAATTGTATAAAATCTCTGAAGTGAGTTTTAATAGTCTTAAATGTAACTAATTCCATGAATGATTCAAATACAGTGGTCTTGACCACATTTAGTCTTAGCTTCATCTACAATAGTTTATCTCATTGAGATACATGTTCTTTCTTCATTTGCTTTTGTTTTTGTAGTATGGGGGATTGAACGTAGGGCTTTCACATTGAGCTACATCTCAACCCGGTCTTTGTTTTTTATTTTGAGACAGTCTCACTAAGTTGCTAAGTTGCCCTCCTTAGCCTTGAATTTACCATCTTCCTTCCTTAGTCTTCAAGAGCACTGGAATTACAGGCCTACACCACCTGGCTGGGGTTGTGCTATTATTAAAATTCAACTTTGCTGGAGCCTTAGGAAAAAGGACTTTTCCTGAGTGTCTGTCCATGGAGAATTCTACTAATAAAAGTCAAAAGTATAATGTAGTATTTTTCTGCAGGAGATTTCATTATGCTGCCATATGCTATTTAAAAGCACTGATTGGCACATTCAGCAGTATTCATTTTTTCCCCTTGTCCCTGCCCTCCCTTCACCCCCTCCTCTCCTCCCCATTTACAAACACTTTATTTCCATTTTTTCATTTTCTCATATTTTTTTTCTTTTCCCTTGTTAAACATATGAAATCTAATTGTTCTACTCTTAGAAGTGGTCACTGCTGAAATAGAATCTTATTTCCAAGATTAATGGAATATTATAGTGTTTCTCTTTATTTTAAAGCAACTTGGGATTGAAATTTTTATACTGATTTGTTCTCAAATGTTCTTACTAAACACTTGTATAGTTTTAGTTAAAAGGTTGCATTTGGTACAAGAATGTGTGACTGTTCTTTCTGGCCATGTGTGCATTACCATTAGCCTTGGACAGGTAGCTCAGAAAGAAGGAACCTTTAAATACTGGATTGATTCTCTTTCCCTAGATAGGATATCCTGTCTAAATAGTCTTTCCATTCTGAGAAGTACAAAGACTACAGTACACTACTTACAGAAAACAAAAAGAGCAGCTGCGCAAGGTGATATACAGTGCAATGTGGTGCATTTGGCTTTATTTTTGAATATAGTGAGGTTTAGTGTTTTCCTTCTCTTGACTTAGGAGAAAATAGACCAAACTTAACTCAAAGAAAATTTGGACTCCGGTAGTATGATAACTAATATCTGGCTTGTCTATGTTTTTCTTTTCTTTTAAATGCCGGAATACTCTTTTAACATATTGTGTTTTTTTCTTTGATGTACTACTCCATATTAAAAAGAAGATTGTTAGGGCCGGGAATTTAGCTCAGCAGTGCTACTGCCTGCCTCGCAAGCTCAAGGTCCCGAATTCTATCCCGGATACCAAAAAAAAAAAAAAAAAAAAAGATTGTTCATTTCTCACTTCTGAAGGGTAAAAAAAATAAATAAAGCTTCAGAATGCTATTGATAGAATTAGCCATTGCTGTTTAAAGTTAGATATTAATACGGACATAGAAGAGAGGCCTGGACAGACATCCCAGCCAGGTGGCTGGGGTCACCCCTGGAGAGAGCGAATGTGGAAGGGGTAAGATCTGAGGAACAGGTCCTCACTTTTACTTTACACTGTTTATATTGAGTTAAAAAGCATTTTTACCCATGTATTCATTTATTTTGATACTGTTGTTCCATTTCAACTAGTGTTTTTGTGTGTGTGTTTTTAGCTGCACGTTTGCAGTATATAATGTTCATATTCTTCATGAGAAATCAGTACATACAGATAACACATCTTAATTCATTTTTTCATTCCAGTCCCACCCTTTCTCTCCTCCCTCCTTCTGTATCTTGGTCCCTTTCCCTTTTGCAAAAGAAAGCATTTTTGACACATTTGTTGATACAAACTATTTTGAACTTATCTGGATTAATTTTGGCAATGAAAAGCAAGGGCAGTAGATAAGAGATCTATTTTTGTGCCTTAACCAAAGACAGAATGTGGGGTCTCTGCTGAGCTGACTCTGCCAAAGTTCATCACAGAGACTTTAAGACCATGGGCAGCACTTGGTGTCGAGCTCTGTGGCCACCACTGACCTGCAGACTGATCAGGCTGCTCCCTGCTCTGCATTTCCACTCTTACATCTGTAAAAAGTTTTTAACAGTGCTCTACTTAATTGTGTGTAGATCAGATGAATGGTTCGCATTGTAGGAAAGCTGTCTGAGAAAGGACTGTACACTACTGCAAATTCAGGTGGTTATTGTTTGGCAGGATCTTATCTTGATCCCCAACAGACTGAACAAGCCTGGCTGCATTTGATGATCCTACAGGAGGATTTAGGAGAGGAACTGCTTGAATGCATTTTATAGACACTTATTTCTTATCATCTAGATCTGTTTAAAAGTTTGACTAAAATTTATATTCTTGGCAGACTTTTCATACACTAAATATGATAATTTGATATACCTTTCTGTAGAAGTGGAATAAAGTTAGTTGGATGATCCAAAGCTCAAAATTTTCTTATATTATGTTCATGATAACAGCTATGAGGGTATGCTAAAGATGTAAGATTATGCAGAAATTAATAAGCTTGATTTATTTAGCCATTTGACAATATATATATTTTCCAGAACAACATAATAAATATATTAAAATATTATTTGCTGATTAAAGTATGTTTTGAAATGTTGTTTGCAATTATCTTTTAGTATTTAATTAAAAAGTAAAGATGTAGCTGCAGAATAGCATCATAATTAAAAATTATTGCCTGTATTTCCTATTTGCAAAGCTTTATGCTTATGCGTCTACCCTACGCACCGTTGGAATTGCACTGATTCTCTAATCCAGACTCATAGCTATGCCTACTGACAATATTTACTAGAATAGATAGATTGGGTGAGTCTGAGGATGCTTAGCAGCAGAAGACCTGGCTGATTCTGTCTATGCTTAAATTTGTTGCCATTATGTTGGGCCACTTTGTGCCTCTTTCTTCTCTGGACCGTCTTTATTTACACTCTGTGTTCCCTACTCTGGAATAGCTATTTACTAAAATAGATATTTTTCAGCAAAAGATAAAAAGGGAGAGAAAATTACATGGTTAATTTTTAAAAAACCCTGAGATTCAGCTGTGCTTCATATTGTCACACAGAATTCACTTAAATCCTGTGGCAATGCCCTTGCAATCATTTTAATTTAACCTGTGCCACCTTCTTTTGTTTGTGTACCAGTAAAAGCCAAGTGCAAGACTCAGTTAGGTTCCGTTTTGTGTGTTTTCTGCATGGCAGTTCTGACTCTTTAAACCTAAAGTTTCCAAAAAGCAAAAAAGATAAAAAATATGTAAATGACTTATTTCTGATATCCAGAAAATTTTTTTATTAAATGAAATGCATTTCAATGACTGAGATACTGAATCTCAAAATGGTTTTAAAATATATTCAGTTATATTTAGAACTGATGGATTTTACTTCCTCTATTCCTTAGGGAGTAAAATATATATTTGAATAATATTGCATTCCTGCTGTAACCATGTAGTCTCTTTGGTTCAGGTTAGAGTCCCCTCGACTGGGCTGCACTTAGGATCTCTACTGGCTGGAATCTTGGGTTCTCTGTGGCCTCTGACACACTAACATCCAAACTATAAAAGATTGTTTAGGGAGCTTCCTTTCATAAAATACCCTGGTAAATTTCCAGCAGTTGCCTAAATTTGTTCTTCAGATTGTAGAAGGTTCCATGGGAAGAAGGAAACTTGAAACTCTAGTGTGAGGAGAGTTCCGACCTACAGAGTAGTGTCTGGTAATCTGGGAATGGGAAGCCTGGTAGAAACCAAAACCAGAACAGATGGAGAAGCACTAAGAAGGCCTAGAGAGACAGGGTAATCAAGGAGGAACTGCTGTAAAAGCTGAGCACAGAGCTTAGTGGCATCAGCAGCACTTTCCAGAGTCGATGTGAACCCCCTGGCTGCCCTGCTCGGTCACTCCCTCTGCCTGCCTTTACTCTCAGACACCTGCACACTCTGTCCTACAAATACAAGAGCTCAAACAGCAGCACCATGGTGCTGTGAGTTTCTTTCCAAAAGAGGCATCAAGGAGAAGAGGAAGATTAAGACTCCAGGGGTCCAAGGCAGATGCATGGAAGAGACCAGCAGAAAGAGCCACTGTAGCCCAATAAGCAGCTGAGCGTGGCCAAAATAACCATTGATGGTCTCCAGAAAGCAGCAGCAAGGTTGGATTTGAGTCAGGTTTTTGTCCGCACAGACTGATCTTTACTCCTGTAGAAGATGCCCTTCAGCTTTCTGGTTTAGTAGAATAGCTTCTGATGACAAATGGAGGTAGGAGACCACACCCAGACTGAGTAGAATAAGACTGGAGATGGCTTTCTGTTCATTTTCCTTCATTGCTAAGGTCTATGAAGTATGAAAATCTGAGCCATTATCTTCCCTGATTAATATTGTGTCAATTTAGTATGTGTTTTTCTTCACAATGAAAATCACCTCATTTATTTATCATTATAAAATATCATCTTTTAAGAAAAACCATATGTGTGTATGAATGTGGGTGCAAGACTGGAGATGGCTTTCTGTTCATTTTCCTTCATTGCTAAGGTCTATGAAGTATGAAAATCTGAGCCATTATCTTCCCTGATTAATATTGTGTCAATTTAGTATGTGTTTTTCTTCACAATGAAAATCACCTCATTTATTTATCATTATAAAATATCATCTTTTAAGAAAAACCATATGTGTGTATGAATGTGGGTGCACATATAATGCTATTATAGCTTGTGCTGTTGATAATTGCTGTACATAATATCTTAATGTAATCAAAAACAAAATTTTATTCCAACTCAGAAATCTTTCCCATAAAGACTGTAGAGAGAGAAAGCAGTTTTGTTTTTGGATAAGCATTAAATACATGTGGTATGAATCACAAGTAATCACATTAAGAGATTGCAAAAACAGAAAGGAATCTCACCCCCTTCTATAGCCAAACAGATACAGCTCATTGCATACATGTCTTCAGAGTAAACAGTAACTAGTCCTCAGGTAGGAGAACTTGATAGGAATTGATTGCACACAGTTCATCCAAAGTTTACCAGTGACTATCTGTATTGGATTATTGGCTTTATTAAGAGGCAAAACAAAATCTCTATCACAAGCTGTACCTTTACAAGTTGCAGCAAGGAGTCTGCAGAAGTTAGGCTACTACCTTCATACAGAAATTGGCAGAGTGCAATGCCATCTTCTTGGATGTTTGCTCTTCCAAAAGACCAGCTCTGGGGTTCTTGAAAAAGACAACTTGGGTCAAAGGCCTGGCAAAAGGCCTATTTAGCTTTCAAAGGGAGGGGAGGAGAAGGTACGAACAATGATCCGTATTCTAAAGTAAAGTTCTAGGAAAAGGAAAGGGAGAAAGAAGTCTCTTCCTTATTTTCAACAGGGAGAATTAACTTTATTTAAAATTTTTTTTGTTTGTCCTTATACTTCCTAATTCTCCTTCCATACATTCCTGTGACCTTTAAATACCTAAATGTCTCCAAATATCTAAATATTTACTAGTCATAGTCTACCTTCTCCAGGACAGAATTAATTTCGCCTGGGAGGAATTGTGCCTAGCAATAATACAGTATCAGGAAGCCATTCCATGTCATTCTTGCAACAGATATATATGAAAAGTAAATATTGTGGAGTGAATATAGAATAAGTTTTAGCATATGAGACATAGCCATAAACATTAATGAAGTGGAAAAATAGGAGAGGCCATATTTCATAACACTTTATCACCTGAAAATTGAAATGATATCAGAATCGGTGCCAAAGGGAAAACACAAATTGATGTATGCCAAATTAGATTTATACAGCATGAATGGCTTCTCTAGTCTTTACATGTATTGCTTCCATCCTTACATATTTCTTGAGCAACTCTAGAAAGTTTGATCTGCTTGCACTTTTCCTGTAAATTATGTTTAATGTTCCTTTTGCAAACTCCCAAAAGTTTGTTTCTGAAGATAAGCCACATTTATGCATATAATAACCTCTTATAGCCTCCTAAGAAGATCTTCAGGTTCAGTAAGGGAAGGAGTCAACATTTTATCACTTCTCTGGATTGCTTCCTACTTGAATGGTGTTATGTAATCATCAACAAAGAAAAATTTCAAGTGTTGAGATCATTAGTTTAATCAATACTTGTGCTGAGGGCCGGGGATTTAGCTCAGCAGTTCGGTGGCCTGCCTCTCAAGTGCAAGGACCCTAGTTCAATCCCCAGTACCACAAAAAAAAAAAAAAAAGAAAGAAAAGAAAAAAGAAAAAACTTGTGCTGAAGCAGACACCACGCTAGACATTAGGGATGAAGTCATGAATGAAAACAACCACAAGCATAGGAACGATAATGATGACAAAATGTGATTTCAAGAAAGTGTGATAAATGTCACAGTTACGGATTTTACTAACACAAGGACTAGGGGCCCATAGCATAAGGGGTTCAGGAAAAGTTTCCTAGAGAAAGGGAATTTAAATTTATATAAAATATAAATAGGAGCTAAGTCAGCAAGGTGAAAAAGTAATGTGAGCAAAGACAGCAGCTATGCCAAAACCTGTAGATGAAAGAGAAATCCCAGTGCTTCAGCCTCTATAATATTCTTCCCATCTTTGAGCAGAAAACTAGGAATATAATGAGACAAGACTCTTGATGACTTGTGCATTCTTTCTGGTATCTTCTTTCTATCCAAAATTCTAGATAACACCGTATTTTGGTTGGCAACAACAAACTTTTAGTTACTGACATTTGTATTTAAGAGATGCCTTTAGTAAATGTTTTAATTAATAAACTAAAGGAAAAAGAACTAGTGAGAGAATTCAAAGAGTAGGGGGTGGGGGTTTTTATATATCCCAAAAGAGAAATAACTTTCAGTATACAGGACTAATCAACATTGTCACACACCTTCAGAGGGAATTCACCAAGAAAGAAAGATCACTGAGTTGGACATAATTCTAACGAAGCTAATGAGGGTCCTTTTGTTAGTTTGTCTGGTAACAATACAAGGTCTGCAGTCAGACATCTGTCTGCTTGGCTTCAAAAGTAGGTCATCACCTCTTTTTTATTAGATTTCCTAAACTCTTAAAGATCATAACAGTGCCTACCTCAAGGGTGCCACCATTAGATGAGTCAGTACAAAACACTTAGAATAGAACCTGATACCTATGAAGTACTCAGTAAAATTATTAATGTCAGGTAAATCTTCTGTAAGATTCAGAACTTGCACCATGTTCCTTCTAAAGTACAGATGCTGTTATATGATGTTTCTGTTTAAGTCCCTCCAGTTGTTCCCCATCACCCATGCAATGAAAAACAGACTCCTTAGCATGGCATACAGTGACTTTAACTATCTAACTATCTGGTTCCAGTCCACCTGTACTGTCCCATCCCTCAGAATAACTTTTCCCTCTGCCTGATGCCATGCCAGCCCCTTCAAAAGCAAGTCTGTTTCTGGCTCTTCCTCGCCATATTCTTTGAACATCAGACCTCCATAGCTCTTTCAAATGAAGTTTCCCTGTCCTCTTGTCCCCCAGTAAGAGAGGATCCCTTGCTTTACAATAGTATGTCTTCTTTGTTGCAGCACAGTAGCATGGCTGGCTTGCCACTTTCTTCTTTTTCTTTTTCTCAGAGTGTGGTCCTCTTACACGTTCAGCAGACATAGGTGTATGTATGACCCAGTAAAGCTGCAAAGTAGATTGTGCCCCTACTATAGAATTAAAAAAATCAGAGAGATGAAGTCTGTCGCACAGTGTCAAAAAGTGTGCAGAAGACAAGAAACTTGAATTTGGGTCTTGATTTACAGGAATTTGTCCTGAGAATTTTATAGCCACATCGGCTACATTTGTCTCAGGGATGTAGGAAATAAGAAAAGGCATAAAGCTATTGAGTTTTGAATTCTTTGGCTGCTATTTTTTAATGCTAATTCCAAAGCTTTTGTAGTAGTCAGTTTTCTCATTGATCAGAAAAAATAACTGGCACTTGCAACTTACATGGTTAGTTTTGATTCATGACTCTAAGCAGGAGCATCGTGGCAGACAGGTCGAGCAGAGAAAAGCAGCTCAATTTATGGTATCCTGGAAGCAAAGAGCAGGGAAGAGCCAGAGAGGAGGTGGTTAGGAACCAGATATGGTTCCCAAGGTCACACCTCTATGACCCACCGTTTCCACTGCCTACTAGTCCACTCAACTGTGAATTCATCAATGGGTTTACCCATTAATAAAGATAGCACCTTCCTCATACACTCAGTTCTCCAGGAGCCTCTTAATCTAGTCAAAGATTGACAACAGAGATTAATAGGGCCATTGTATGTGGCCGGCAGTGGTACCATGTTACTTGTGGTTAATTGGTTCCGGGAGGCACATGAGTACCAAAAAGGATGAATACTAAACAAATAGTTTTTGCCTGAAAGGGTAGGGAATCAACACTTGGACAATGGCAAATTCTGGCTTGTACTTCACCTACCAAACAAAGAAGTTCAGGAACAGAATTTTTACACTGAGATGTGGCAAGTGTCAAATTCTAGCAGTTTCAAAGCAGTCAAGTTCTAAGGTATGGCATTAGTCTCTTTTTTCCCTTATCAAGGTGTGTGGCTTTTTTTTCTAAGGACTGTACTGAGAACAGTCAAGTCTGGAGAGTGACATGTGGCTACCTTTTATTTTTATCTGTTTATCTGAATCTTTTAATTTTTCTACACTAAACATACATTTGTTTTATTATTGAGTTGGGAGAAAGGGAGTTTAACTGTCTTGCATAATATAAATTAATTAAATATTTTTTTATTCTTGGGATGATTGAAAAAGTTGTTTTGCATCGCAGGAAGTCCTTTGCCTTTTCCTATCTCTTCTCTGTAACTTTGTATCTATCTGAGGGACCTGTGTCTGGGCTTATTTATGCTTGACTGTTGAAAACTACTTCAGTGATTAATAAAATGGAAAATACTCTCTTAATCATATACTGTATATCCTTAAGGAATAGGTAATAAATTCTAATTAGTGTGGACATAGGTAATATTCTCTTAGAAAAGTGGCCATGATCCTATACATTAGCATTTTACATAGATTTGATCTAGTCAGGAGCCCACTGAGGGCACTTCAGTATCGCACAAATTCATTTTCTTCTCTGCTGCGGCACAATATCTTCACTTTCCATTCATTTCACAATCTGGTTTCATTATCCCAGCTCAGTGAGAATCAATTTCTCATCGTTGATTGTCTGAATTGCTGCCAGCTCAGTCACATTTCCTACATCATTTACCAGAAAGCATAGTTTTTTAAGAAGTCAGAACAATTATGCAGGTAACCCACAGCCAGGATATGCCCTCAAAATGAGAGTCAGAGCCTTCCCCATATCTGGAGCTTAAAATCTTCTGCAGATTCATGGTCAGTGTTACTGACCTGTAGATCAAAGGAGTCCCCATTCCAATTCACCATTTTGTAAGTGAATCTCTACTGATATGAAACAGCCCTTTCTCTTTTGCAAGGAGAAAAGTTCATCTTTAGACAGCAGCCTCTGTTGTCTCCCTTTTAGCAGAATAATTACATCCTTAATGTCTGGGCCCACAATAAAGGAAGTTGCTCAGGATATGTTTACGAGATTTCAGAGCACATTTAGAAAGAAAGTCTTCTGGCTTTTAATTATAAACCTTTACTCACAAAAATGTGCATATTTAGGTAAATTCTATTCCTTTCATTTATGAGGATTCCTTGTTCATGCTTGAGCACAAGAGAAAGCTTATTTAAAATCTAAGTTCTATTGATGTGTTTTTCTGCCACCAACATATTTAAAAGTAAATTGAGTAGAAAATTAAGTTCTGGCATGTGATTCAAATTCTTCTAATGTATCTGGCCTTCATTTAATCGTTTATGAGTTATCACTAGAAGATGTTTGTATAGATTAGGTACCACAGAGATCTAAGGAACTATATTTATTTGATCCTAATTAATGCTTGGCCTTAAATAGATAATCACACCACTTTCCAATTTCCTAATGTTAAGCAATTAAACAGCCGGCAGCTGTTAGCTAGATAATACGTTGCCAAGTAAATATATGCAAATTTTCACCATATTTAAAATATATTAGAATAGATTATAAGCTATGTTGAAATGCTTCTACCTTAGAATTGTATAAGTTTTCATTGAACAATTACTTATCTGTTTAATATGGTAAACATATGCTGATATTTAGCTGAGTAGCTGATAAGTATGGTATATTTTTACACATAATATATGGAGAAACAAAAACTTTTGGCTATCTACATGAAAGTGTTTTGTGTTTATATATTAAAGATAATAAAACATTAGGTTAGTGAGAGTTTTCATTTTCATATTTAGAATATTTCTAAACTTTTAGAAATAAACTTTTCCTCTTTTCAAAATGAAATTCCCAAATAAGCAATTATAATAATAAAGAATGAAGAGAACATTAAATTTGTATAGTGTATAATTGAACCAGTCATTCCTAAATTTTAGGATTTATCACAATTAAGTGGAGGAATTACTGAAAAGAAAAGATTGCTCGGCCTGATTTCCAGAGTTTCAGATTTAGTAAATATGTGTTGGCTGATCACAAATTTAATGTTGAACAAATTCTCAGATGATCCTGATATCTATGATGTCAGACAACTTTTACTGTAGTAGATAGATTGTAGATTGATCTTAATTTATGATACATTACTATGCAAAAGGCATGAATCATAGAATAAAAATAGAAAGCACATCCATGAATGTATTTATATATGTGAAAGTCCTTTTGCTCCCTGGAAGAGGTACACTGATATGAAAAATAGTATTATTGCTTTTACATGATATTGAACAACATCTTGAATGTTATTTTCAAAACCTGGTATCCACATCAGTAAGCGATAATGTACATATTTGAAGAGTTGTTATGCAACGTGCATTATTTTCCCATTTTGAGAGAGCATCTTTGTATGTTTAAGGAACTTCCCTGTCTCAGTGGGTCCAGTGAGAAGCCCTCACTAACAACTCTGGCTGCAAACTGTTTTTACCCTGACTTACTCTTGACTTAGTTACCCCTATTGGTTACCAAAAAAAGTTTTTTCTTACCTTTTAAAAATACTATTTTTATTTCCTTTGCTCCAAAAGAGCCTGGATCCTAACAATATCAAGATTTGAATTTAATGTTTCTATATTCTTTTAAATTTCTAAAACCAAGTAGTATAAATCTCCTAAATTATATTTTATTAATAATTTTCTCCAAGTATTTGTTGGTAATATAATTTAATGCTATCTTTAAATTTTTAAATAAATGTTTTTCTATGTCTGTTTTATGAAGATTGTTACTGTTTTCTGCAGTAACCCTCTGGAGTTAAGTAACTCACGAAATCCTTTTTCAAGTCAATAATTTCAACTCCACATGATGAATGATTTTACTATTACACATACAAATTACATTTTCTATCATTGAGCTGCATTTTTCTTGGAATTAGTCTCTACGACTGGGAAACATGTTTGAAAGTGTGAATAGCTGTCCATAAAAAAGCATCTGTCATTTCTCTAACAGAGGCCTTATTTGAAAATCTACAATGGATATTTTAGCCAGAGATTCTTGCATAGTAATTTCATTCACTCATTCATTCAGCACATGTTAATTGAGAATTCCCATCTGCCAGCGGAAAAAGGAAAAGAAAAAGCAAAAATACTGAGTCCCGCATAATGGTTGAAACTCTAAAATATCTACAGGAAAGGGAAATGACTTCTGTTGAGTCTCCAAGCTCTGCTGCATAAGGAGGTCGTCCCTTTCATGAATGTTGAGTACAATCATTTTAGATTATTTTACAGTTATTTTAGATTATTATAATCTGGACATACTCCAAAGTTAAAGGAACTAAAGCCATTTCTTCAAGTAAAGGAGCAAGCCCTAAATTTCTGAGGCCAACATATTTTCTTATTATAAGTAAATAATATTTATTGATATGTTTTCAAATTTGAAAGTTTTGGAAATACATTTTTAAAAATTTCTTTATCCTCACTGATTTAGGAGGATTTGCAATGAACCTCCAGGTCATATGAACAGCCCTAATCAGGCCAAGCTTAATAATGAATTGCTCCATGCGGGAAACTCCTAAAAGACTACTGAACTCATTCTAGTTCCCATTACATTTTGGAGCCGGGCACACCTACTCTTTCGCATTCCATACCTCTTCCCATTGCAGCCTAGAGGTAGCATGCCAAGCATAACAGCTTTATCCATGTCCCGTGTGGAGAAGCATTCTCTCTCCCTTCTTGGCCTTGGAATATCCTTGTAGTTTAAAGACAGTCTCCTTTCCACCATCTTGGGGGGCCATTAGAGATAGTGGCAGGATAATTGTTTTCAAGCTTGTAGAAATAGAGCCTCATTTTGGTCGGATTATGACTATGGAACACATGCTTTCAGAGAAAGATTCAGAAAGCATCATGCAGTAATTATGACATCTCCTTTACTCATCAACATTCTGCACCCCACCCACCCTCTTTGTACCAAGAGATGTTGTTCAGGTTGCTAATGACAGAGAAGCCTAAGAAATGCTCGTGCACTGATATGGTATGCGTGGGAAAAGTTGTTGAATCCTCCAGAAGTTAAAACAAGAATTTTCCTTCTGATCAAAAAAATGGGAGGAGGAACTAGTGATGATTGCCTATAAAGAGGTGAGGAACTATTCATCTATAAAGAACCAGTGTTTGACCATGAGAAGAACCTTGAACACATTCCCTGACATTCCTGTGTGTAGTGGTAGCCTTGGATTTGAGAGCCTCTCCTACACCCTAAGGTGTATGCCTCAGTAGCCTCGATGAAAGAAAATATAAGTCTGAGAGGTATTTTAAAGTCTCCCAATGAAGTCTAGGGAATTAGGAACTGTTTATCTCCTACACATGTTTTAAAAACAAATGCCAAGACTCTCACTCCATTTCTTGGAAAAGATACAGCTTATGATAGAGAAGAAGGATATAAAGGTCCCATAGCACTGCAGTACGTGATTGCAGTACTCAATCTTATCTTAATAAAACAGAGGACTTGAGTCCAAATTAGTATAAATCAAGAATTGAAAAGGTTAAATTTTATGAGGAAAGAAAAACTGACATGAAGTATCTCCCCGGAAAACACATCATAATTGCAAAAATAAAGATAATAATGTTACAATGGTAAAGTGAGATGGATATTATTTTTATCAAATGATCAAAGTAAACAGCAGCCATAAAGGTCCACATGGAAATCCTGTCACTGGTCCTCGGTTTGGCAGCATATATACTAAAATTGGAACGATATAGAGATTAGCACAGCCCCTGCACAAGGATGACACGCAAATTTGTGAAGCATCCCATGTTTTTATTTTTTTAAAAAAAGAAAAAAATAAATCCTGTCACTGAATAAGACATAAGAAATAAAAGAAGAAGAAAAGAGCATCATTTTTATGGCATTGCTAGTTTTAAAAAGTGTGTATCTTGAGCCTAATAACTTGTTTAAAAAATCAGACAGATTCTCAAACTGAGGGACATTTTATAAAATAGCTGCAGATGTGAAAGGTGTCAATAAAGTGAAAAAAATAACAACATGGCAGTACTTTTTCGAGTGAGTGATATTAGAGAGACGTGGCAACCATAAGTGACGCGTTACCTTGTATCTTACGCTTTGAGGGTAGTATTGAGACATATTGGCAATAACTAAACAAAGCATAAGGACTTGAAAGTGGGAGTGTATCAATATTCATTTCCCTATTTTGATGGTTCTGTTGTGATTACTTGAACATAGAAAAATATTCTTGTATTTCAAGTATTGCTAAAGTATTCAGGATCAGTTGACACCTTCACGTTAAATGATTTAAAACTTTTTCTACACTTGAATCATTCCTGTAAATTTATGCTTGCTTCAGAAGAGAAGGATATGCAGAAATTGAATTACAGTAGTTTTAACTAGTGTTGATTTATACTCTTTTACATGAAAAAGCAAAAATAATTCAATTAGTAGTTCTACTTTGAACTTATTGATTTTCCCATTAAAATTGTTTGGATTAGAAAGCAATACAAAGGTCTCAGAAAAAAATATTTAATGCACGCTTTTCTTCATTTATTTTTTCAAGGGGTAAAAATGAGAATTTGTTTTGTAACTCTGAGATTTCATTACTTATTTTCTTTTAGAATTTTGTTTGTGGAGCAAAATCCAGGCCAAATTGAATAGATCTGTTCTGGTAGTATTATCATTCTCAGTTTTAAGCATATGCTTCCTTTTCCTGTACATACTGAAATTTTCTAATCAGACAAACGGGCACATGAAATGCAGTTTCATGCTCTGTTGAACTGAATTCTGTATAGCTATTGAGAACTTTTTGGAGAGATTTAATAGAGTGGTCCATTTTAGTGACCCTTAAACTTGTGAAATTCATTTTGCTGTTTGTTTTTGTCATTCTGAAAATGTGAATTTGTGTATTTGCCTGTTTTAGAGAGCACTCATGTAAACTAAAAGAATGAGCACAATAACAATAATTATGTGATACTCAGTTTGTTCAGTACTCATCTCTGTAGCTAAGGCAGTTGATAAGGGACTTGCTTTGATTAAGTTTACATTCTGTTACAGAAAAAAATACAAAAATAAAGATAGACAAAAAGACTAAGCAAAGATAGTTGTAGAATGTCATAAATATTGGGAAAAGAACAAACACAATGATGTGAGACGGTAGCTTAGCAGAGGTGAAGAGGGCTTTTTTTTCAAAACAGAGAGGTTCACCTGAGATATGAAGAAAACAAACAAAAATAAAGAAGAAATTTTTATGAAGGAGCCAGCTGGGAAAAAAAGAGGGCATATATATTTTATGTAGGGATGTGGTAGGGGCAAAGGATCTGAGACAAATGAATAAATACGCAAACAAGCAAGCTGGTGTGTCTGAAAAAGAGAAGGACTGCATGTGCTAAGCACAGTGCCAATGGTTCCCTCCTTCTTTTTCTGTCTCATTTATGCCTCACAAAAATCTTGTGTGGTTGGTCTTGATGTGATCTGTATTTCAAGTTGACATCCTGAGGAACGGAAAGGTGTAAAGACCTGACCTAAGAATATCCAACAGATAAAGCGGTGGGAAGGGGACAGGCTTTCCAGGCAGGAAGTTTGAATTTAGAGCCCATGTTTTCCACAGTAGACTGTGATACTTCCTAAAGAAAGTACCATAAAATATGACTTACCCTTATTTAAAGAGCAAAGTTGCAGGCATTTTATAGTATAGAACATTCATCTGTATCTCCCCGTTTGATCCCATAAACTATGTTGTGCCAACTCTGAGTGGCAAACTTTACCAAGAATGTGGAGAACTCAGGAGTAGGGGAAGAAGACACCCTTGTGGGTAGGGTTTCACAGACAAGGGACAGTTGTGGCTCTATCATGAAAAAGATATTGCTCAAGAAATGAATATACATTATATTTTAGTTATATAAGTACACTATATATGTGGGCATCATGTGAAAAAATGATGAGAGAAATGTAAAAGCTACGAGCAATTTACTTTGATAAAAGAAATAATTTGGCAACATCATTGGGGAGATAAAGAGACCCTAATCTGAAAATTATTTAAATAGAGCGGAAAAGGCTGTTATTAAGAGTATTGTACAGAGGAGTCAAGCAATGATCGCTAATCAAATTCGGGTGCATTTTTCAACCTTGAAAGGCTATGGTCAGAAGCTAGCAAAATTAGGATTAAATGTGTACATTTTGGAGGAGAATGAAATAGATCCTCAATGCCAAACATAGCTTAAGAAGCCAAGAGAAATCCCAGAAAAATTCTAAATAAGAGTTGCAATTTAATACCCAAACCCCATTGTCTTCTCTGGTTATCAAGGGGACTGGTAAACTGCCTCAGGCTAGAAACGAGGAGGTGTCTTCCCCTGCCTTAGTGAACATGAGCTCAACTTTCTCTCTTTTTTAAAAAAAACTAACTCTATTGGTACATTTTAGGTAGATATTATGATCACATTCATCACTGAAGATTTGTACCTATACACGATATAACTTGGTTCTTGTTTTTTTCCCATTCCTCTTCCCTCCCTTCCACCCCTCTACCCCTCCCTATTTACAAGAGCTTTGCTTTCCTTTTTTCCTTCTTTTCTCATATTTTTTCTCCCTGAAGGACTGAAGGAATATTCGTAATTGTATTTTAAGACCAATTCTATAAATGGAATACTACTCAGCCATAAAGAATGAGAAATTAGAGTCATTCATAGGAAAATGGATACATATTGAAGATATACTCCTAAGTGAAATACATAAGTCACACACGTGTAAATACCGAATAGTTTCTCTGGTGTGAAAAACTATAATGGCACATAAGATCCTAAGAAATAGGAAGAAAGGGGCTAAAGGTGTAGGAGAAGTGGGAAGGGTAGGGGAAAGGTAATAAGAGAAAAGAAAAAAAATATGAGAAAATGAAAAAATGGAAATAAAGTATTTGTAAATAGAGAAGGGAGGAGAGAGTGAAGGGAGGGCAGGGACAAGGGGAAAAAAAGAGAAACAAGACACACCACGTGAAGATACAAGATCCCAATGATGAATGTAACTGTACTATATACCTAAAATGTACCAATAAACTCAATGAGAGAAAAAAAATTAAAAAATTTAGAAAAAGGACTGATTGTTTTAAAAAATAGTAACGTAGACTTGTGAGTCTAGGGAATAGGATCAGAAGGTCAAATTGAATCTAATGTATTTGTAGCTAGAATTCATTTTCTACTTACCCATTAAAGCCATAGACGTATGCTCCTAATATCAGAAGAACAGTTCATAAAATACAGTTCTGGTTTAGAAGATGATAAATTCCGAATGATTCAGTACAAGGCATGGGGAGGTATGATTGGATTGGATTTTAGATTTGGACAATTTCTTTCATTTTCTATTTGGGATTTCTAACTGATGAAGTCACAGCAAATTAGTTGAAAATAAACATCTTACTAAAAGAGTTTATCAATTTTTGTAGAGATGTAACTGGCAGTCAACTTCTTTGGAACTTTCAAAATTTTAGTTAGATTTCTGAAACCAAGGGTAGCAGAGTCTTATTGTTGTAATAGTTAAAACTTCATTACTACTTAGCATTACATGTATCACTGAAGAAAAATGTCCTTTGTTTGTGACACTTTTTGTTAATTACAAGCATAACTTTTAAAATTTATTTCAGACAATAAAAAAGTGATTTATTGAAAGAATTTTTCTAACATGACTCTTTTCAGCACCATTTTAGCAGTGTGATGTTTATTACCTGGTAGCACCATATACAAAAACATAGTTCTTGGCATTAACTAAGAAAAAAACAAACAGAAATTTGCTGTTCTGCAAGAGCATTGTTGGTTTCTAACTTGTTCACTTGGGCAGTTTCTCAGTGTTGATTGATTAGGATGTATGACACAGATGTGAGATGAGCCTCCTACTCTTTCAAAGGTCTAGGTTATTTTGGCTCAAAAGCCACTCTGATTCTCCTTCTTCTCAAATCCTACTGCCTATGGAAGTAGACCCAAGTTAAGATACACTCAAACCCATGCAAATGTGTCTCTTTTACAGTTCTTTGCCAATGATCCCTACCATTTGAGTTGTAAGTCTTTCTCTCCTCTAGCCTTTGCATTTACACTCTTAAAGATTAGGAACAAAGATAGTCCTATGAAATATTGCAGTAAATCTGCTTAGAAAAATAGTTTTATTACCATTTTATTTTATTTTATCTATAAATCATTGTGCCAGAATTATTTATATCAAAACACTTCCATTTAAAGGTCATCATTTAGAAATAAGCTAGAAAAAGTAAAAAATCCAATGTTCAGGTGTCTGCTTGTTTGTAGGAGTTTTCTGTCTGAAACTAATCAAAATCAAGTAGAGATTCAGGAAATAAAAGATACAGACAGTGGTACATGAGCTGTTTAGTATTACATTAAAAACTGTAATTGAAGTAGTCAACTCCTAAATTTTAAAAGCTGTTATAAATTTAATATCTTTAAATAAAAGTTTGGTTTGTCACTTAAATGCTTTTTATTTTCTCATCTCAAGTCTTTAATTTGGGTATTATTTTTCATCATGTATTTCTTTTGTATTTCCTACATTCTTTTAGCTATCCAGATTATGTATTACAAATTGCTCATGAAGAAATAAATTTTGGATGACCTAATTCCTTCAAGTAATATCCATAGAAGTATCTGTTTAAAGAACTTTCACTGGTATGGAAAACCACAGTGCAATAGCCAGAATAGGAAAAGGTAGATTTATTGAAAAGGCAAACAGGATTTTAATTCTTTGGGAGATTTTTTTCAATTTTAGCCATTTATCTTATTGATTTTAGAAATGTTTTATTTTGTTATAGAGCATATTTCATGCTATTTTTGACATCACATGATGTTTATTATTCAGCAGTGTAGGTTTTCAATTCTTTTTAATTGACACATGCAAACTGTGCATATTCATGAGCTACTATATGGTATTTTTGTACATGTGTACATTATATAATAGAGGGAGATAAAATATTTATCATAGTTTTGTGGTGAAAACATTCAAAATCCTTCATTTTAGTTTTCTTGGAATACATAGTACGTTATTATCTGTAGTCACCCTATTGTGCTGTAGAACACCAGAACTCACTCCTCCAGTTCAACCAAATCTTGTCATTCATGATGTAGGACGGACTGGAGAACACCCTGTTCAGTGAAGTAAGCCGGGCCCAGAGAGATAGGTGCTGCATAATGTCACTCTTCTGTGCATCCAAGTAAAGCTAATTTTATGGAAGTTTAGAGTAGAAGAGCGTGACCAGAGTCTGCAGAGAACAGGCAGAAGGAGAGGTGGAGGAAGTTTGGTCCATGGGCCTTCTAATTTTTCTTTATGTCTGTCTTTATTGCCACTTTGCAAACAAGTAAAGCGGGCTGAACACTGACCTTTCTCATGTACGGGATTATCAGGCTAAAATTCTCCAAGAGCACACTGTGCTCCAGAAAGGGCTAGGCAGATGCGGTGACAGTCTAACTACCGACAGTTAAGCATTGACCTGAGAAAGAACTGAGCTCTGCCCCCTGTATGCTACTCTTACTATCAAGGGTATTGAGATGATCAAATAAAACTGTGGCTTTTCCCCTCTGCCCCTGCCCCTGCTCGACCACACCTTTTCCAAGGCTGCAGCACAGCCATGAAGGATGACAAGAAATTTGAAAACCAGTTTCCCTGGAGAAATAGGTGCTAGAAGCACCACCCTCCTCAGTCACGTACACCAGAGTCACTAAGGTGATCATTCACCACCTTCTCCTGAACCTCCAAGGCTAGTTAACGCTTGAGTCCTGAATTTTCCCCTAAATATTTTTCAGTCTACCTTCTGCTCTGTCTTACTGCTTATCTCCCCAGTTACATTCTTCGCCTTGCTGTTCTTCACCTAACCTGATTCTAAACCCTGCTAATTGATCTACCTGTCCTCCTCCTTAAGTCAAACCATATTTACCTTAAGAAAATCTAAATAAGACCATGACGGTGCAATCTAAATACCTTCCATAATCTACTGACAAGATTTCAAAGCCATTGTGCTGCCATTGAGACCCACCATATCTACCCATTTTTCCTGTATCCTCTCCACCCAGTCTTCCAATTTATGTATCAGCACATAGGGTTTCCTGCTGTTCCCCCGAGACAGCCATACTTTCTCCCTTCTGCGCTGATGCTGTTCTCTCTACCTGAATGCTACAGTCCTACATTCTCTCCTTACCTTCAAGTGGATACTTGTGCATCATTTAAGACTTATCATAAATACCTTGTCGCCCAGGAAGTGTCACTCATTTCATAACTTTGAGCAGTCTATATTACATACTTTGGCCCATCTGTATTACATACTTTGTTAGGGTCCCTGGAATATCCCATACATATTTCTATTACACTTTTTATATTACACTATAATTAACAGTTCATGTCTTTGGTTCTGACTAGGACATGAGTTCCTTGATAGTGAATACTTTTTTAGTCTGTTTTCTAAGCCATATGTTCTTATGGGCATAAATACTTGATGAATGAATAAAGAAATGAACAATCAAAAGCTGTATTTAGAGACATTGATTTTTTTTTTTTTTTTTTTTTTTTTTTTTTTGTACTGGGAATCAATCTCAGGACCTTGTGCTTACGAGACAGGCAGCAGCAGAACCACAGAACTAAATCCCAAGCCCAGAGACATTAAGTTTTGATGGAACCTGGGGGTCATATAAAATATAGAATTTATAGCAGAGGCAATGAATTTATTGCTACCATAATGGATGCACACTTTGTGTGTGTGTGTGTGTGTGTGTGTGACCAGAACATGCATCTAGGAGATCTGCTACTAGATTGTTTTGTGATAAGTGTTTACAGAAGAGAGGAACAGATGGCTTTATATAAGAATTAAGGCAGAAGCTTTGGCCTTGTGAACACTGTGCTGTAACTAAAACAATGAAACAATTCTGTAGGAAACTTTGGCAGAGGTCCCATCGTGAGTGAAAGGGTGTCACAGTATAGCTGTGTCTCACATTTCCACCTTGAATCACTGACTCTTCAAGCAAAGGTGGGTAACAGAGCCACAGTCATGCCTCATATGGGTAAGCATGGAGACAGTAAGTGTGGAGTACTGACGTGGTGGTGCCACCGTCAGAGACTTGCATTATTATTTACTGTGTGGCTACTTTCTGGCTCCTCAGTGAGGAGAAAGTTAATCTCTACCATAGAGTATACATTGATTCAGAGGCAACTTTCTGAGCTATCTACAAGAAGTGTTTTTTCTTTTGTTTTCTCAAACCAAAGAGTGATTTCAAGGACTGCGTTATGTTTTATATTTGCAGTCTCATAGGTACATAATAGCCAGACTGCAGCAACAAAGAGAAGAAATAATCCTGTTTCTCTGTCGTTCCACATATCGTTTGCCTGGCTTTTCTTGGGGGCAGTTAACTAATAGCAAGTGCTATAGAAAAAAAGTCCTGCAGTGAATCCAACGTGCGTTACCTTCTGTCACATTCCTGAATATTAAAATACACTCTACTCATTTAGACCAAACCAGGGAAATAAAAAGGTCATAACATTAATCATAAAGTCACCTAATCACTACACCTTTTTTTCCTTTTAGAAATGATGGCTTGTCAGTGGGAGTTAGAAAAACAAAATTTCTGTAGCCCCTGGGGCTTTTTAAATTTCATCTGATTTTCTGCTTTTGATTAAATACTTGATCCCTGGGTATAGCATCTGAAACACTAAAGTATTGGACTTCATCAGTGTCACTTCCATTTCATAATTTAAAGGGAAAGATGCCAGAGAAAACCATAGTTGTCATTGTTCAATAGCATTTTTACAAATTACCCTTTTTCTCCATAGCAAATTACAGGTGGGTGCAGTGGCTGCCTCTAGCTTGAACGTCCAGTTCCTTGGCTTTTTGTGCTCCCTCCATCCCATCCTACTGATCTCTGCTTAGGACTGTAACTACGTGCCCTCTCTGCTTGTCTATCAGGGCTGCTGGTCTTTCCTGGAAGTCTTTTAAAATTAATAAAACAAAAATGCACGAACCTGAGTGATGCCTCTACAAAGTTACCATCCCTTACATCGGCAGAGACCTCGGTAATTTCCTCCACATCTAGCGGTTCACTGTTACATTCTTCACTATTTTCTCATCTATTTTCTTACTCTCCTCTCCCTCACAGTGAATGGTCTTGGCTTCGCTTTTCCTGAAACAACAGGGAAACGGGTTGAGAAGGTTTGTACTGTCAGCCTGTTTCCCCATATTGTATTCTTTCATCCTAACAATCTGAGAGGAAGAGATTGTTATTCCTGTCCTGGGAAGGTAGCTGAGGCCAATGTGAGGAAGGCTTTCAGGTGGTAGAGCTGAGCTTCACCTGAATTCCCCAACTTCTGCTCCTTCGGTGTGTATGATCCTATCTAAAACAGAAACCCTGAGGCATGGACCTTTGGATTTCTTATTCCCATCTTCTAAATGGAGCTAGATCCACACAACTCTATATTTCTTTTCCTCTTATCAGAGGCTAATAATCTTCCAGCCATGGTCAGTATCTCATCACCTTGAAGACCTTCATCACTGACCTCTCCTAACTTCAAACTCCATTTAAAAGAACTCTTTCCTCTTGATACACACCATACACCTACTTATGTCTCCCTTTGTCTTAAAGAAAATTCCATTCCTCATCTTTGCATCTGTTTCTAAGTGTTAGATTATTCCTTTAAGTCTCTTGTCACCTCCAGTTCATTTTAATCTGAATTCCAGGTTTGTGATTTCATGGAAATTGCTTTATTCTAGGGATATTAGGTCTGCAGCGAGGAAGAACAATCCAGGGATCGCTCCTCAGTCATGACCACATGGGATCTGTCTGCTGTGTGTATTCCCAATCTAGGATGTTCTCCTTGCTGAGACCATTGCTCTATGACTTTCACGAAACTATTTTCTCTTAGATTTTGCAGGGTTTTTTCAGCTCACTCAGTTTTAAGTGCATTTGGTTCTACCATTTCCCCTTGTGCTCCCTAAATATTAATGCTCTCCGTGTCTTGTCTGCATTGACCCTCCTCTGGTTTATGCTAATAGAGATGTTTCATCCACATCTGTGGTTCTACACTACCACCTGCATGCTAATGTCCTCCAGTCTTGATCTTTTATTCCAGAACTCTCAGTGACCCCCAGACCCGCTTTGGATTCACTACTGAATATTCATGAACATCTCAAAGTCAGAAGGCCCAAAGGCAAATGCAGACTCTTCCTTTCTTACCATACTTCCTGCCAAAGTGTGTGGTGCCATGACGGTCCCGGGCTTCTCCAGTCAGTTTTCAGAGTCCTCATCTGCCTTTCTCCCTTTCTCACTTCCAGATATCTCAGATGTTTTGAAATCCTTCAAGATAACATTCTAATTTTTGTCCTCAAATCTGTTGCACAAATTTGTGCTCCCATGACTTATCATAACTAAAATTTTTATTATTGGATTTATTTCATTGATTGATGTCATCAATGGGTTAATTATGGTCTGTTGTGTCTTCATATGCATTGTGTTTATTGATCTCATTTATACTTACCACAGGTTATCAGATTTTGATTACTAATCTCTAAAGCAATAGTATTTCACTATGTCATTGTCCTTAGATCTTTTCTCGTCTTTCTTTTTTTTTTCTTTGTGATCTGCAGCAAACACATTTATTGCTTCTCAGAGCAGCACTCTTTGTTAGGTTTTGTCAGGTTTTTATTCAGGTGGGATTTTTCCAACTTTAAAAAGTTCTAGAGTTTTAAATAGGAAGCAAGTCTACAGTAATTTTATTAGAAAAATTTATTTTTAATAGTACATGTTTGTAGCATATAATGAACACTTTCACTTTGGGGAGTTGATATATGCACAAAACTTATCTTAATTCATTGTCTCATCCTCTTCCCTCTTCTCTCTTCCCCTTTCCTCCATCTTTTGGTCCCCTTCCCCTTTGCAAAAGAGCTATCTTCCTTTTATTTACCATCTTGTATTCTGCTCTTTATTTATATTTCGGGTTTCTCATAGAAGACAAATTATGGGATATTTAAGCTTGTGTCTTATTTCACTTAACATTGTGATCTCCAGTTGCATTCATTTTCCTACAAATGACTCAATTGTATCCTTTTTATGGCAGAGTAGTACTAGATTCTGTATAAACTCCGTGGGTCAGTATTTGTAACACATTGGTGCGGAAGGCTGGGTAACTGCAGACATTTTATTGAAACATGCATTATTTCAGTGGGCATTTATTTAACCATTACATGCCAGGCTCTAAGATGCTAAAATTACAACACGAATAAGAAGTGGAAATATTGTGGTTCAAATGCACACAGGGAAGCTGTAAACATCACATGAATCTCTGATGTGGCAGAGATTACTCTGTCTGTCTTATTCACCAAAGCCTTCTTACTTCCCTCTGGTGGGTCCAGGTCCCCTTGATCACCTTCTCCTTGTGTAGAATTCCTTGGCATCTACTCTCTGCTTGCTAGTGTAAGCTGACCTGCTAACTTCTGAGCTTTGTCTGAACTTTTCTGCCACTGTGAGTTTTCATGCTTGTCACTCAACAACAGTGTGCACTGAGTTCTGTGTATCAAAAGTCTGTCCATCCTTTAAGGCCTGTATTCGTATGCTGTTACTTCCTTTGTTTGTTTTGCTTCAACTTATCTGTACCTTTGGCATTTGTGAATTTATTTAACACTCCCTGTGCACATTCATACACACACACACACACACACACACACATTCATGCATGTGTGTCTTTGTGGAATATAATAAACCAGCAAGCAAGAAAACAAGCAAATCTGAACTCCCGTATAACCCATACAGAGTCTGGAAGTGTTTTCCATTCTGCTTGGAAGAGAGACTGTGTCGTATACAAATACTGAATACAGACATTCACAACTTCTATTTCACAAACATTTAATTTCTTTCTACTTTTTAATTTCTTTCCTTGTGTAGAGAAAATAGGTTAATGAAAAGACAATCCAGTATATTAATTGCTGCATGAGACACAGGCATGGGAAATTTATAGGAGTGTCACTGAATCAGGTGAGTCAGTGAGTGGAGGAAAGAATGGATAAGTACGCAAATGAGTGATTTACCTTAATTCTCCAGAGCTCCCATTGAGCTCTCCTGATGGGGAAATCAGCCTGATAATCTGCTGCAACTAGTTAGGTGTCCTAATTTCTTCTTTCACAATATTCTCTCATAAAACATAGGTATGTACTGTTTAATTCTAATGAATTCTGTGCAGCTGCTTTCTGGGGTGCATAACCCTATCCTTCCCTACATGGATCCATGTGTTCCCATTAAAAGCATTTATTTGAGAATTTATAAAACTAATGTTTAGGCAGAAGATTGGTTTCATCATTAAAGATAGGTAAAATATAGTGAAAGTCTCTGCTCACTTTGTTTTATTCTGGCATACTTTGACACCTACTTCCTTTGGTTTTATAATCCTCCTGATTTTAGAGTGCTTTGCATGATGAACTTCAGGTTTTTACTTTTTCCAAACTTCATGTGTTTATAGTTCTTCTCACAAAAATGTTTATTCCCTTTTTCTGGCCTTTTTCATTTTACCTTTTAATAAAACAAAATTAAGGAAGTATCTTGAGCCTGTACTTTGCCAAGGATCTAGTAGAGTTTTTAAACTGAATCAATAATGTGTAATTTTTATGTATTCATAATCCAGTAACTTAATAGCACCGTTCTATAAAAAGCATAGATTTCAGATTTCAGGTCTTTCTTGATTTCCTTCTCAAGAAGCTTAGTAGGAACTATTCAACTTAACTATCACACAATAGTCCAATGAGACATTTGACATGAGACATGTTTCTTTACTTGGTCATTTTGGTTTTATTTTTATGATTTCAGGTTTGATCCCTAAGAGCTCAAACCCATAAAAACAAAAAAGTTCATCATTTTTTGTCTCATTCAACAGATGCTTTTTGAACATCTACTATGTGCCTTTTAAATATAAGTAATGATGTATGGACAATCAACAAATAGAGAAACACTGTATTAGAAGAAGAAAAATAAATGAAGGACAGAGAATTCAGGTTGACAAAAGGGAGAAGTGTATTTTAGACAAAGAATTCATAACATGTCTTTCTGGTAGGGAAAAAATATGAGAAAAGGAAAAAATGGAAACAAAGTCTTTATAAATAGGGATGGGTGGAGGGGGTGAAGGGAGGCCAGGGGTATGGGGAAAAAATAAGACCCAAGATACATCACGTAAAGGTACAAGATCCCAATGATGAATGCAACTGTACTGTATACCTAAAAAATACCAATAAACCTAATGAGAAAAAAAAAAGAAGTCTTTCTGTTGTGATCGTTTGAGCAAAGACCACAGTTAAAGCAGAAAGGAGCCATCCGAACCTTGCAGACATCTGAGAGAGCACCCTAGAAAGAGTCTCAGTGAGGGCCAAGCTTGTGTATGCTCAGGGGACAGACAGAACAGGAGCTAGCGTGGCTACACCAGAGTGAGCAGTGTGAAGTGGTAGGAGATGAGAGCAGACAGGGCACGAGTGGTGACCACAGAGGATCTTTTGACCACTTTGAGGGAGACGGAAAGGCACTGAAAGGATTTGTGTCAAATGGTGACACATGATCTGGCACGTACACTATTTTAAAAAATCACTTTAGTATCTGAATTGTATTGATTTTCTTTTACTTGTAACAATTTACTGCATGTACAGTTGTTCACAAACTTAATTTGCTTCACAATTCTGGAAAATATGGCCATGTGTGTGTTTGTGCAGAAAGAATGGCTGTGGCCTTGTTCATCACTCAATGCAGCATTAACAAACAAAAACAAAACTTTGCCAAATGCTTCTGTTTGCAAACCAAAACTTTTGCTAACAAAAGCGCTCATGAACCAAAATACCACTGTAGAATGACTTAAAACAACACATACTAATTATCTCCAAGTTTCTTAGGGTCGGGAGTTGGATAAGAGAGACTGCTTAGATGACTTCTTTGCTCGGGCCCTCGAGATTCTGACATTAAGGTTTCTCATTGGAAGCTTGGAGTACTCTTCCAAGACCATTTAAGTCTTTGGCAAAATTGACTTCCTAGAGGTTAAAGGGCCAAAGTCCTTGGTTGTGGTTTGTTCTCCCTGAGAGCCTGTGGGCCACTCTCTGCTTCTAGAATTGGCCCTTAGGTCCTGGCCACACAAGGTCTTACCATCTAGTGAGTATTCAAAGCCAGAAGGAGAAGCTCTCATGCCCAAAATCTCTCTCCAACTTGCCAGGGAGTTTTCTACAACAATTACAACAGCAATTTCCCCATCACCTTTGTCATCTAGTTGAGCTAATGAAGGTAATGAGTCTCCGCTTTCATGCACAAGCCTGGCCCCACCTTAAACTGAGAGTATTAGGCAGCACATGTACACCCAGGGAGTGGGAGTTTGGCTGATGTGGCCATTTAAAATTTCAACTTACTGCATAAGTAGACAAAAGATTGTGGAAGAGTCAAAAGACCAAGCTGTAGGCCAGTTAAAACACTAGGGAAGTCTAAACCAGAGCTTCTCAAAATTTTATGCTTATGATTTCCCAGAAATTGTGTTAGAATATAGGTTCTGACTTCATGACGTTGTGGTGGTCCTGACTCTCCTAACAATCTTCACTTGGGTAATGCTGCTTGTGGAGCACCAAAGTGCAGGCAAGTGGTGGCAGTAGTTTGAGCTAGGATGATAGTGGTAGAGGTGGTGCAACTAGGGACGGTCTTTGAAAGCAGAGCCAAAAGGGCTCACTGAAGGGGAATCAGAAACATCTGAATGACTTCTAAGTTTAGGGGATAACAAAGGCTGTGGGAGGAGCTTACTTCAGAGCACAAGTCAAGAGTTCAAGTCTGATGTGCAACATGAAAGATGCCGTTTAGAGTCCAAGTGGAGAAAATCATGAAACATGATGGAAAAAAGCAGGCTTATACACCACATGCATTATTATCAGAGAATTAAAATGTCATGTGTCTGGGAATCTCAACTGTGTGACTCTTCTTCAGTGTGCTTGAAATGTTTTATATTTTGAAGAGTCAGCAATGCAAAGGACCTTATGGATTCATTCTCCAGTGTGGCTCTTTGCTTCTGTAACATTGACACTGGTAAAATAAGCAATGTTTTTTTTGGTTTTTGGTTTTTGGTGTTTTTTTGTTTTTTGTTTTTTTTGCCACCAAGTCAAAGTTCCTTATGAGAAAAGGTCAACATCTCATTACTCAAATCATTAAAACTATTTCTAGAAGCCAAAATATGCATGACTGCGCATATTGAAAGTGTTATTGTACTCAAACACTTTCTAGGAATAGAGCCAGATTTCAAAATAAAATGTATTTAGCACCTATTAAGGTAAATACTCTCTGTGAAATATATTACCTAGTTTCTCCTTGACTCCGTAAGCAGTTTTCTTTCTCGGGCTAAATCATGCAGATTAGCTTTGTCAAATTATGAGAGGTGACCATTAGTTTGGGACTGCTCAGGAGTTGGTCCTCATTGTCTTATTTATCACACAAAAAGGATAGCATACTCTAGGGTTATACCAAAGACATGTTTCACTATAATTTTCCTAAAATTCAATTGCATAATATCTTGACCTCACCTATTCACATTTTCTTAAAACAAAGAATTTAAAAGTATATGCACTGCAAAAATGGTGCTACCATTTGGCACTTTTTTGTAATGGTAGATACACTAGAGTTTAACCACAGAAAAATTTAAGACTTGCATACACAACATTTCAAATGTTTCAATAGGACTGTATATAAAACTGTTGTTAGAACTGCTTTGGTGTAAATCTAGTGAAACAAGAATACTGGAGATGGTTCATGGTTCCAGATGGGGATGAAACAAAGTCAAAATAGGGTAGTTTTGGTTCAGAGAACTGGTTATTCTGTGGAACAGATGGACATTCACTGTAAATAAAAGTATTTACAGAAAGCTTTGTTTTGTTTTGTAGTGTTTTTCTTATTACTAACAATGAGACTTGGTAGGTTTTAGGTATTCAGGAAAAAAAAAGTAGAAGAAAAGGAGATATTTCAAAGATAGCCTGATGTGTTTGTTTGTGTGTGTGTGTGTGTGTGTGTGTGTTTATATAAATAAGACCTGACTAAATGGAAAGCAAATCAAATGACTCAGTGACAGGGCTGACAGCAGGTCTGGGGTTGGGTTGAGTATCTCTATGGAAATTGCAAAGGAAATCAGAACTTCCACCATCAGAAACTTCTTCCGTCTGAAAAATTGAATTAAAGCCGAGTCTCTTATATGATAGGTTTTCTGTTGATCTGGAAGAATGTGGTGGCTGAAACAAGGCTTTGTTTTACAGACTTGTATTTATTGTGTTTCATATGTTTCAAAATATAGAACCTTGAAACAACACAACTCCTATTAGCTAAATCTGGAAATAGGCTATGTGCCCATTAACAGATAAAGTTAAAGCACACAAAAGTATAAATAAACATAAGTATAAATAATTTAAAGAGGTAGATGATAGGTGGGAAACAGGGAGATACACTGTGGAGATGGAAAAAAGATCAGTAATGAGAGGAAAAAGGAGAGAGAAAGGGAAAGTTAAAAAGATCAAGATGGGATATGTACATGTATCAATTCCCCATGATGAATGCTTTTATTGTGATTTGAAAGCATATACTAATAAAAGGTATTTAAAGTAGATTAATATATTCATAATCTTATGAATTAATGCAAAGATATTCCAGTTATCTAACTGTTGTATCTAGTTTTTATGTAATGTATTCACTAGTCATAATACTAAATTAGCTTTTGTGTGGTTGGTTATTTATTTGTTTGTTTGTTTGTTTTGATACTGGGGATCGAACTCAGGACCTTGCACTTGCAAGGCAGGTGCAGTGCCACTGAGCTAAATCCCCGGCCCTGTGTGGTAATTTTAGAAACTTACTCTTTCCTTTCCATAGGAGCACTGAATCAGAAAAACTGGGGAAAGAAATATCCAGCATGTAATAGCCCAAAGCAATCTCCTATCAATATTGATGAAGATCTTACTCAAGTAAATGTGAATCTTAAGAAACTGAAGTTTCAGGGTTGGGATAAAGCATCTTTGGAGAGCACATTCATTCATAACACTGGAAAGACAGGTAAACTATTTGCATTTTCTTGGCCTTTAATAAAGTTTTTCACACCTAGACTAAATTAGTTTCATGTAACTTTGAAAAACTTACAATGAACTGAATAGAGAATATTGATATACATATATTTACACAATACTTTGAAAATTTACACAAAAATTAAATGACCTGCATTTTCTGATACAATTACGCAGCCCCTTGAAGATGTGATAAAAATAATGTTATTGTAGATAATGTAACTTTAATAACTCCATCACAGGTAGTTACACAGTCAAGCAGGATTTCTATATGTTGGTCATTATAGTTGATCTTTGCTGCTTAGCCTAATGCAATATTCAATATATGGATATGAAAAATATAGGGCCAGAGATTTAGCTCAGTGGTTCCACCACCTGCCTCTCAAGTGCAATGTCCTGAGTTCAATCCCCGGTACCAAAAAAAATATATATATATACATACATAATCAACTTATAATAAAATTTTAATGAAACGAATTACTAGCCTTTCTATGTTGAAAGTTTAAAATGGTAAACATCTTGTTAAGTTTCAGGTTTTTTTAGACTTTTTTTAAAATGCACAATTTTTTTAAAATTTCAGTAAGGTATACATTAAAGTAATTTTCAGAAAATGATATCTTCCATATTTGAGATTATATTTTAAATAAAATAATATATCAAGAAGTTATATAAAACAATTCTATACAGTTGACATAATTAGAAAAATATTCAAAATTCTAGTAGTTATGTTGGAGTGATTTTATCATGAGCAAAGTTTTCTGTTTTCCACTGTCTGTTTTAAGTAATATAAATATTTAAATATAATGATTTAATTTCAAGTCCCGTGACAGTAGTAATTTTGGCTTATATATAATACGCATTCAGTAAGCATTTAAGGACTAACGCTACTATATCTTATAAATTAAACAATAAAAGAATATCACCCCAAGTCTTCAGTTACAATTTTCTAGTAATTTTTTTTGGTACCGGAGATCGAACTCTGGTCCTTGTGCTTGCGAAGTCTTCAGTAACAATTTTGAAGTATGTTATAAAGTATGTAAAACATATCACCTCTGCTTTATTTTTCTTAGGGCAGAGTAGTTAAACATCTACATTTCAGCCATGCTGCTTGGGTTTATTAGTGTCCAAATAACAATATGGACAAGTTGCTTACCTTGTCCATGACTTAATTGGCTTATCTGTACAATCTGTTTTTCTAGAATCATATGTCAAGTGATTCGTACATATTTAATACATATAAAGCAGATAGTGTAGTGCACAGTGCATTCTAAGTGATAAATAAATGTTCACTATCATTACTATCATTATTGTTGTGCTCTTGGTTATTATACAATAATTAATGGAAATTTGTGTCCCTAGATGGCCAGCCAATATGCTAGATTCAGACCTTGATGCCCATAGTGATTTCTGATTAGTAGAACAAAGACTATTTAATTCTAATTAAGAGACATCCAAGTCTCAAGGTTAAGCTTTCAAGAAAGTCATTCTGTACATTACTTGCAGGATGCAGTCAGACACTGCCTGCTCTGGGCCTCATAGGGCCCAGACTTAAGAGTCTAATGTTGCCACTCAGTGCTCATTCAAACCTGGGATGGCTGAACCACCTTCAGTAGGAATGGCTTCCCTCCTTCCTTGACCCATCCCAGACCACAGGTGCTGGGCCTGGTAGAGCCTGGATGATTCCCAGAAGGACAGCAGATGGGCAAAACGGTATGCTAAGGACTAGAAACAGGCTGACTGACAGCGAGAAGGTGCAGCACTCCCGGTAAAGAGTTTTTCAGACCCTTGTTCCTCTCTCTGTACTCACTCCCCTCACTGCCAACCAATAGCTGGGAAGTGGAGCCTTGGAGGAGTGGTCACCTGGAGACACCAACCAGTATGGGAGGACTACTGTCTTCTGCTCTCAAAGATACACAGTAGTTATAGTCTTAAGCTGCCTTTACATTTATGTAAGATATATTGAGTTTATTATGCAGAATACAAATTTGAGCTCCCAAACTAACTTGATATCTTTTTTATATTTATCAAATAAATGATTTTCCTAATGTACCTTAAAGAGGAAGAATTTAGTTGATACTTACAAATTTGACTTTTTTCAGACACTTAGAAGAAAATTCATCATTTTTTTCTTTTGTTCTGATGTAGTGGAAATTAATATCACTAATGACTATCGTCTTAGCGGAGGACTTTCAGAAATGGTGTTCAAAGCAAGCAAAATAACTTTTCACTGGGGAAAATGCAATATGTCATCTGATGGATCAGAACATAGTTTAGAAGGACAGAAATATCCACTTGAGGTAAGTTAGTATTTCCACTTGTTTCAGTTTCATTTTCTTAATCATTGAGATTTTATTTAGCATATAATTTGGAATTAAAATTTTATAATTCATAGTTATATTTTGGTATTCAGTTTCATTTTCTTAATCATTGAGATTTTATTTAGCATATAATTTGGAATTAAAATTTTATAATTCATAGTTATATTTTGGTAACATTTTGATTACTTGATGAATAGCTGCCTTCCTTTCTAGACTAAGCTCAAAGACCATAAGGTTCATCATTGATTTTACACTTCAGGGTACCCAGAAGGCCACATACTATAGTGGGAGACCCATAAATCGGATAAGTAGATGTTTTGTCTACATTCTGGAGAATCCTTTGACTTAATTCCTTTGGTTATAATGAGAAAAATCGGTGTTTTAAATGTAATAAAAATAAATGTTTTTGTAATAAAAAATGAACATTTCAGACATCGAGAGTGTAGATTGGCAAAAGAAATGGGCTGGAGTTTATCCATAGTTTTGCTGGGTGCAGTGGTACATGCCTGTAATCCCAGCACTCAGAAGACTGAGGCACCTGTGAGTTCAAGGCCAGCCCAGACTACATCCTGAGTTTAAAGCCAGCCTGAATACATAGTGAGATTTTGTCTCAAAAAAACAAAAACAACAGCAATAAAAGAATTTTAAATGCTTTATTCTCAGTGCTCATGGTTTATTTCATTGAAGCTGTAATTATAGTATGCCTAAAATGTTCCAATAAATTTAATGAATTAAAATATTTTTAATTATGTGTAAGTATTTATTTAAAAAGACAATAATTAAATACACTATCATGAACCACAAGAAGTTTTGTAAGAAAACATGTTTTTTAATGTATACTTGCACCAAAAATTCATCATATTAATGCTTTTTGAGGAGAGTACCAGGAGATTGAATCAAGGGCCTTTATACTGAGCTACATCCAGTATTTTTTTTTTTTCTTGAAATAGTTGCCTCCCTAAGTTACTAAATTTCCCAGGCTAAGCTTAAACTTAATTATCCTTGTGCCTCAGACTCCCAGATGTTGAGACTATAGGTGTGTACCACCATGCCTGGCATATTAACATTTGGCATTTAAGAAAAAAATTTTTGAGATACAATCCAGTAGTTGTAGTCCCATAGTTGATAATAAAAATTATTAACTATGATGAATTATTTCTTAAAGGGCCAAAAATTCCTTTTTTAAAAGTGTGGGTTAGTACATACACATTTATGAGTTATAGTTTAGAAGCTTTTGTGCTTAATATAGTCTTAAAGAAAATCACATTTTTAAAATTTGATTTGTCTATGAAATAAAAGTCAACCACTTAGGCACATTATATTTCACTTTAGAAAGTTTTGCTTTCCCACAATATTATCTATTTAAACAAAGATACACTTTTTTTAATGCAATAAACAACAAAGGGCCTGAACAATCAAAATCAATAATAAAGAATTTGTTCACTAAACTTCATTATTTTGTATTTCCAAAAACTACCTTCCATTTGATTGTGCAAGCAGGGACCCCAAGGAGTGTTCCTGACTTGCTCCCTCCACCATTTTATACATTCCAGGATAAAGACTTCTTAGTTCTCCCAGCAAATGCTATGGGAAGACAGAGACAATCCACACCACTATCGTTGCTTACATAGATTATTAAGTGTCACTGCAACTGGTCTCTCTCTCCAGTCTTAGCTCCCTCAGTCCATCCCTGCCCCAGCCCAGCCCTCCTTACCTGAATTAACTGAAGGTTCTCAGTGACTTTCCCTTGCCTTCAACCCTAATCTGCTGGGGCAACGTCGTAGTCCTCCTGGGTGCGGCCCCTGCCTCCCTCTCCTGCCTCATCTTTCTTCTCCTCTCTTCTCTCTCTCTCACATTGGCTTGGCTGAAATCACAAGAGATGGTTTTCAATTCCTCACACTTTTGTTGTTTTGCTATAATCCTTTCCCCGTCTTCTCCCTGTGATGTGAACACACAGCCACTGCTTCTGCCTTTCCAGATAGTTGAAAGCTGCCATCAGGAAGGGTCAGTTTAGAAACCCTCTCTCTGCAAAGGCTTTGGTGACTCTCTCGTGGCAGAAACGGTTGCCATCCTCTGCTTCATATAGAATTTCTCTCCTTAACCACCCTTAAAGAGTCCTAGAGAATTTCTGCTCTTGCCAAAACTATTCAGTTACCCAGCTCTATTACTTGAATTGCAAACCTATAACCTGAGCAGCACCAAGTTATCAGTAGGAATAGAGGTGGTTACAGACACACAGGTGGACTGAGGGAGAAATTAGCAAGTGCAACTTCCCAGCAAGACAGGTGAATTAAAATAAGAAACTTAAAACTCTTGGTGTTTCTTGATGGGAACAAAATCTATGAGAATTTCAGTGTTAGTAGAGCACAGTGCGGTAAAATCCAAAATTGGTAACCCTGGACTATCAAGAAAACATATATACTCAAGAAATAATGAACCTCATATTTGACAGAATTCAGGAAAATGGTAAAATAGCATGTGGTTTATATTTATATAAATTTATGTATGAAAATACTGTAGTGCATTATCCCTATAATGTTCATTGGTAAAAGAACATTAAAGTAGCAAGTATTATTTTAGATACATCTAACTTTGCATCATTAGGGGATGATAAAGGATAGTCTGTACTTAGGTATACTTGTAACTGGTAAAATATTTTTAAAATACACAGAATGCAGAATTACACAGTTTATAGAATTTTTCAAGTAGAATTTATTATTGTTCATTTTATTGTCTTTGCCTACTTTGTTGATGGTTTTGTATGTAACAAAGCTATCATCATTATATTTATAGATGCAAATCTACTGCTTTGATATGGACCGATTTTCAAGTTTTGAGGAAGCAGTTAAAGGAAAAGGGAGATTAAGAGCTTTGTCCATTTTATTTGAGGTAATCGCCACATAAAAATTTATAACTAACTTAATCCATTTAAAAATTCCATGAAATATTGATGTGAAATATCACGCCATACTTTGTTCCACGTGGAAGAACTCACAACCACAATGGCAACCGGCATTCATTTTCAAAGAAGCTGATCCTTGGCTGGTATGTTTACAAGGGCACTCAGACTCATTGACAGGGTGGGTTTCTTTCAACCGGAGCAAACTCTTCTGAAAATGTGCATTTTTGTTCATTTTTACATGCAAAGTGTATTAATTATAGAGCAGTGTCTGGGAATCGATATTTCAAATTTTATTTTTTTCTAGTATAAATTTAAGAGCCCTATGGTTTTTGTCTTGTTTTATCTGGCTATGAAAAGGAAAATGTGTGTTTGGGACACGCGTTATTTGTGACACTAAAAATGGAATTCATTAATCTTTACATTTTTATTAAATAGTTTATCAGTGGCTTTATCCTGTTTTGTAAATGCTATTCTTTGTTGACAGGTTGGAATAGAAGAAAATTTGGATTACAAAGCGATCATTGATGGGGTGGAGAGTGTCAGTCGTTTTGGTAAGCTCCTTGGAGAAGTATCTTTCTTCAGGATTTTACTCCCATGAGTCTCTCTCCGGTTACTAGACCTTCAAACTTGTACTGAGCAATGCAACTGGCTTTCTTGGTGCTCTAGCTTTCGGACAGCACTCACATACACACCATCATAATCCAATTTTCTCAAAAAATGATGGTGTAATTGAAAAGCACTACTATAATTGAAAAGTTTTGTGAAATTTGAGACAGAAATTTATGACAAGTATTTGAAACACTGTGCATTGTCAACAAGTCCATAAGAGAGACCAAATTGTTGTTACTGAGGTTCAGAGACAGGAAGAGCGGATTCTGTACTGAGGAGAGGGAAGAGGAAATGAAATCTCTCTTTTTATTTCCCCAACTTTTTCCCCCTTGAATTTCTTTTGCATTTTAAGAACATTCTCTACTTCACAACCCAATTTGAGTCTCACCTCTGCTCTCCCTTTCCTGGACTCCAGCTATCCCAGCATCGTCATTTCCTGCCTAATTCGGCAGTCAATTTCTGCCTGCTTATTTACTTAGAATTTTCCACAAGGCTTTTATAAGAGTGAATTTTGTCTTCAGCAGAAAAAAGGAGCAATTTCAGTCTATTAACAATTAAGAAGGGAATTACTTTAACAAAAATTTCAGATATTAATAACATGAACCTAAAACTGGAAAATATTCACAGATGAAAAATAAATATTCACCTCAGTTCCTGAAAACTTGACTTCCATTCTGATTTTGATAATCTTAATATTTGAAAAAAAGAGAATGTATTTTAGAAGTTACTAATTAATCCCTAAAAAATATAATTTGAACTGTCTAATGAATTAAAACAATATTTATATTGTGTCTATACACAAGACTGCCAATTCAAATAAGTTTCTGTTTCTAAGATTTACTCTTTAATTCAGACTAGAACCGTTTATCTCTACCTTTAATTCTTTTGGGGAGGGGAACTGAGATTTGAACTCAGGTCCTTGTGCTTGTGAGGCAGACAGAGGAACCACTGAGCTAAATCCCCAGCCCACTTTAATTCTTAATAGTGCCTGTTTAAAGTGTGTTTCAAAAGGCAAAAATCCTCACAAGTCTTCATTTCACTTGGGTTTTTCAACTCTGTCTGCACATTTGCATCATCTGGGGATGTTTTAAAAATGCAGATGCCCAGACCCTACTGCTACAGCTTTTAATTCAAGTGATTTAGGGTGATGTCTGAGTTACTAGCATTTTTGTAAAGCTTCCCACGTGATCGTGACAAGGGTGAAACTGCTGCTCAATACAGTGACTAGATTGACTGGCTTCAGGAATTATTTTGTAATGACCTAAGTCTCCTAAACAGAATTTCATACACTGGTCTGGGTAGTTAGGAGGATACAAAAATGAGTGAGATAGATCTTACTAGTAAGTAAACTGCTACTTATAGGAGCAAGGGTTAATACTAGAGCTAGAGGGTAAGACAGTGCTGTTGCCCAACACTGTTGGAAAGATGCCGAAATCAAAACAGGACTATTCACGAAGACAAATATATTTAGATTATTTTGGGGATCTGAGGTCAGCTCACTTAGGAAAGCTCTATCAGCTTCCTGTAGGAATTCTCTAATCTGGATGCTAGTTCATGAACAAGAACACATATACTAATATGCATGTATATGTTTATAGATATATGTATGTCATTTTTTACTATATATCTAATAGATATATTTGTAATAAATATATTTGCAATAGATATGAGATATATCTGTATGGAAATATAAATATGTAAGTGTATATTGTGTCTAGAATATATTCTCTACTCTTTAAATTGCCTTTTTACTCTTTAATAGTTATTATTTTGATAATCATGTACTAAAATTAATTTTTCTTTCTATGAGTAATTTTTTGCATGCTATTTCAGAAAATTCAGCCTACTTTAATATTTTTTTTCAGCTTTAATTGAGTTTATTGGTACATTTTAGGGATACAGTACAGTTACATTCATTGTTGGAATCTTGGACCTCTACATGACAAGTGTTGATTCTCATTTTTTCCCCTTGTCCCTGCCCTCCCTTCACCCCCTCCTCCCCTCCCCATCTACAACTAAAATTATTTTCTTTCTATGAGTAATTTTTTGCATGCTATTTCAGAAAATTCAGCCTACTTTAATATTTTTTTTCAGCTTTAATTGAGTTTATTGGTACATTTTAGGGATACAGTACAGTTACATTCATTGTTGGAAAATTGTG
>NW_022900916.1:44292330-44307795 GCF_012274545.1 Fukomys damarensis | reverse complement strand
TTTTTTTGTCAGTTTCTGCTCTAGAGTCTCGAATCATCACTTTCATTTTGCTCATCATCTCTCTGGTTAACTGGGAAATTATTTCTGATTTGAATTTTTCTAGAGCCTGATTGATCTGTTTTGTTACCTCCTGTGCTATGGGTCCAGGGAGTCCTGTTGGTTCACTATCAGACTTTTCATCCTCATTTGTCCTACTATTTGCCATTGGTGAACTGGAAATCTGTTTTTGTGTCTTGCTTAAGTGTTTTCTCATTTTTATTTTTATTGTTGGGTTGTCCTTCTTTAATTTCTGGGTATTACTTAAATCTTCCTAATATAGTTGCGTGTTAGCTTTTGAGTTTCTAATGACTCATAGACATCCTCATTTTCATAATATCAGCAAAAACAACTCTTTAAATCAATCACAACCCTTTATCCCAATTGATACATTCAGCAGCCCAATAGGATCAGGCACAGCTTGCAAACTGACCACTTGTGGTAGTCATTAATGTATCACCTTTAACTCATGTGAATTAAATTAATTTCAAGAAGCAGCCCTTAGTATGTTTGCAGTGAATATGCTTTTCATTATAGCATCTTTACCATTTAGGATGGGGGGTTAGACTTAGAATGAGAGGATTAGATAAATGAAAGAATTAGAGCAGGTTTGAAGTGAATCCAGAGGTTGTAGAATTACCTTACTATCTTTACAAAGCTATTAACTTCAGGGGGGATAGAGAGAGTGCAGGAATAAGGACAAGAATATATCCCCTTAACAATAACAGGCGTTTGCCTTCCCTTGAAGGTACAGAGCCATGAGTGAGGTAAAATGACTGGAGAAAAGAACATAAAGAGAAACCCCTCCTAAAAACAAAAAATAATAAAAGAAGAAGTCTGAGTTAGGGCAGGAGCTGGAATAAAAAGGGAGATGAGGGACAACATGGTGGAGCAAGAGACTGAGTTGGAGAGAGAGGACAGAAAAAAGAAAGAAATTTTAGGGTGGAATGAGGAAAAGAAAAAAGAGAGAGAAAGAGAAAAAAAAAGAATTTGAAGGGCCTCTTTCAGACTGTCTCTGTTCTCATATTATACCACATGCACAGCCATATGCAGAACCAAATCCCCTGGTCTCAACTAGCCAATGGCAGTTCCCCATGATGAGACTGAACACAGTCTACAATGCCTAACTTGAGTTTCCCTACCCTCAGGGTTGAACTCCACTCAGTTCTATTACAGGTTTCCCCTGCCCTTTCTTTAAAGATGTTCAAAGTTGGGAGCTCAGAAAACTACCCTTCATGAGAATCTATGCCTCTGCAGAGTTGGTGTAAGGACTGGCCCAATCAGGAGGTTTGAGAACGGGGGGGGGCTTGGGGGTGTTTCAAGGGCACCCACGCGGCTACCTTCCTTACTGGGTCTGTTGTCGCGCAGTCCGGGAGGTCACGCACCTGCCGGGTGATCTCAGGCAGGCAGGCAGCTGAAGAGACCCCCTCCAGGGTCTTTGGGTCCTTGCTGGGTCTCCTACTTTAATATTATAAAGACATTTTCATTGTTTTTCTCTGAAAGTGTTATTTTTCTGTTCACTTTTAAGTCAACAAGCTATTGATAAGAACTAGAAATACGGAGTCAAAATTCACTTTTTCTAAAGATAGCCAATCGGTATAGCACTGTTTATTGAAAAGTCCATCTGTTCCACTCTGCCTAGTAATGTCTGCCTTGTAAATCAGGTGGCCGTGCCTCATGGATCTGTCCTGTCTTCCCTTCTGTTGTTCTTTATCTTTGCACAAACATTGCACTGTCGTGATTTCTACAACTTTGTGCGATAGAACTTCTTATCTTATCTGGTAATACAAGTTCTCCAGCCTTTCTATTTTTCAAAATTCTTTTAACTTTTTCTTGCATTTCCATTTAAATTTTATGATCACCATGTCAATTATACATTTGCACACACACACAGGCACACAACCACACATACCCATTTAGGGTTTTAGTTAAAATGGTAATTGTATCCAGAAGTCAGTTTGGGGAAAAACCAATGACTTCCACAATACTAATTCTTCAAACCTATGAACGTGTTATTTCTCACCTTTTTTAGGGTTTGATTTAATTTTCTCAAGAAAGGTTTTCAAAACAGTTATTTTAACATTATTTATTCAATTTACTTTTAAGTATTTGATATTTTGTTGTCATTTTATGTCAAATTACTTCATGTTTCATTTTCTATTGTTTCACCGTAGTATATAAAATGCAATTGATTTTTCTAATTGATCTTATATGCAGTGACTTTTCTAAATCCATTTGATAATTCTAATAATCTAATTTTTTCAATAGGTTACTCACGCAACTGTGTTACCTGCAAATTGTCATGGTGTCATTTATTCCTATACAATCTTTATGAGTTTTCTTTCTTTTGCTTACATAATTGCATTGGACCAGTCCTACAATTCAATGTTAAATACAAATTATAATAGCAACACGTCTTTGTCTCATTCTTGATTTTTGGAGAAAAAACTTCCAATAACTTATCCTTAAATATGATGTTCATTATAGGCTTTTGAAGATAATCTTTACCTGAATAAGGTTTTGTTTTTGCTTTTCATAAACTAGACTGGAAACTTATGAAAGACTAAATGGTAACTATTGAGATGATCATATGATTTCTAAATAGCTTTTTATAGTATACAACATTATCTTCAGCATGGTGTTGCAAAGATAAGGCATCTAACATTATATAGTGATACATTTAAGATAATTTGGAGTATTTCAAACTTATCATTCTTTTATATACCTAGAATGTTCCCGAAATTTCAGTTCTGATTAAATATATAAGAAAGCATGTGTCTCTGTTTCGTAGACTCTTTGAATAGCTCAGTTCCCAGTGTTGGAATTCCAGCTGAGATATGTATTATTACTTTGTAGGAAAGCAGGCTGCCTTAGATCCATTTATTTTGCTGAACCTTCTGCCAAACTCCACTGACAAGTATTACATTTACAATGGCTCACTGACATCTCCTCCTTGTACAGACACCGTTGAATGGATTGTTTTTAAAGATACAGTTAGCATCTCTGAAAGCCAGGTAATCTTGGAAATTCACGTAATGAAGTGCTTAAATCAATTTTAAAAGAATCATTTTCTAGCTTTACTATAGGGTATCTATTTTAAAACACTATCTCATGCCTTCAAAGTAGATATGTAAATTATTTGATCTTCTTTCCAGTTGGCTGTGTTTTGTGAAGTTCTTACAATGCAGCAGTCTGGCTATGTCATGTTGATGGACTACTTACAAAACAATTTTCGAGAACAGCAATACAAATTTTCTAGGCAGGTGTTTTCTTCATACACTGGAAAGGAAGAGATTCACGAAGCAGGTATGTATTGAACTGTAACTTTTCTACAAGTCTTACAGATTCAGTGTAGATGGTAATTTTTGTATGAGGAAAAATATATAGGACTTAGAGTTCTAAGAATATTTTGATTTTGTAGCTTTAGGTAAATTCTTTAACTTTTCTCAATTTCAGTTACCACATCTACCTTCTGTCAAATGTTAGCTATAAAAAGCCTTTTCTTCTTGTATGAATAATCCCATTTTACAAATGAGAAAAGCTGAAATTCTGTAAAAGAAAGCGATTTTTCCAAAACATTCAGTAATAGACAGGCAGGCCACGTATACCTCTCCAAACTAACTTCACAGCATCCTCCTGGTCTAAAAGTTGTAAGAGAATAATGAAGAAGATACCAAGGTGTTCAGAATTTGGGGAGATCCTTCCGTTGGGCTGGCCATGGGACAACCACATTGGAGCTGAGTCTTGATGTGTGATTTGGATTTTAAACTGCTCATCTTTGTGTTGTCAGCTCCCAGGGAAAAGCCTAGAGCCTAAAATGTCTTGAAAATGAATATACTAAATTATTAATGGTAAAAGTGAGTCTTTCCTAGTTTCTTTCTTTGGAGGGAAAGAAATTTGTCTTTGTCAGACACGGCCGAAGTTGACAGTGGGGGCTGTGGCGGAGTATCCTCTGAGTCTTTTGAAGCTGAAACAGCACTCAGAACACTTTCCAGAGATGTCTAGAGGTCACAGTCACATGCCTCTGATGCTTTCCCCCTTTCCTGTGTACTGTGTTTGTATGGCTTATGACAGAAACACTTGCAGGGGTCTTTGTTGTGGGGACAGAAAGCTTATCCAAGTAGAAGGGCTTCTTCGATCTCCGTCCTGCACTGCATTTTTTGCCATATATAATTTTAATTTAACAATGAACTCCTTTTGAAGATCAGGCATTAAAACTGCATACTTGTTTTGTTTTAATGTATGTGAGAATTGTTTGTCCTTTCACAAAAATAATAGTGATCAAGATGACAATGATGAATAGCCACATTTAATATGACATTAAGTTTCAACTTAAATTGCCCCAAATGAGAAATTTAATTATATTTCTACCAACAATACTAAATACCATAATATCCTGTCTGGTAGATAATAGATGATTGATTACAAAAAAAGCAAGATTGATTTTATCACCTCTTCCAAAATACGATTTAAACAAAAGCAACAAATAGGATTCCTTTTTACTATGTGCATACACATGTGCATACAAAATTTTGTATTTTGTTTAAACTCTTCATTGGCTCCTCGTTTCTTTTAGAATAAAATCAATAAAATATTGGTCATTGCGTGGCAGGTCCTGTTTAGTGCCTACTCCTCTTAGTGCAGTGCTCCTCCCCAACTAGCTTCCTTCTGTCATCTTAACTCCCTGAGTTTCCCTAAGGACAGAAAGCCATATTCTCCCAGCTTACGTTTACAATGCTGTTTCTGCTGGGAGTGGTGATGTACGCCTGTAACCCCAGCACTCAGGAAACCGAGACAGGGGGGTTGCCATGAGTTGAAGGCAAACCTGGGTTGCACTGTGAGCCTAAACAAGACTCTGTCTCAAAACAAAACAAAAAAAATTCTGCTTCCTATTAGTGGCATGTTCTTCCCTGCTTGCTTCCTCCTCATTCTTCAAGATCCAGGCACAACATCATTTCCACAGGGAAACCATCACTGACCCTACCCTGCCACCCCGCCCTGTCTGGCTCTGGCCCGGGCATAAGGATGTACGTTCAAGTAGGCACCACTTGTGTAGAATACAAGATGAATAATATTCATATGTGTTTTTCCAGTGTGCCCAAGGACTCCTGATTCCCTGCATCCAAATTTCATGGTAGTTGTACCATGGTAGTTGTTGTGTGAGTACTTGGCTTCCCCCGCAGACTGAGCCCCATAAAGGGAGTCAATGTCTTTTATCTCTTCACCTCCATTGTTGAGCTAAAATAAAGTTTTCATTCACTGAATACTCACTAAATGTCCAAAAGAATCCATTTTCCTATAATAAAATCATATCAGCTTATGCTTGGTGGGTGCTCCCTGTACTGTTAATGTGTAAATCTATACGTAGTCCTGAGTTAACATAAATCATTGTTGTTTCATAGTTAGTATTAAGGGCTCAAAGTAGTAAAGGGAACTTCAAAAACCTATAATAGCTGCCATGTATTATGTGACTTTCCTAGTGATTGAACCATAGATTATTTTACTTAAACCTCACATCACTCATTTTGTGAAATTAGGCTCATATTTTCATTTACAGTTTGGGACCTGATGTAAGTGACTTGCCCCAGTTTACACAACTGAAAGGGAGTGAAGTCAGTATTTGAACACATGTGTCCCTGATTTTAAAGTCTTCTAATGTTCATGCCACTATGTTTTATACTTATAAAGAAATGTAATTTTAGCTTACATAATTTTATAGTAAAAGCTAACTACTGTAAAGACATGAAACCTAAAAGAATAGTCCTGACTTTCAAGTGCTTTGTTTGTCCTAAGGTCAGAGGAACAACACTTTGTAAACTTCTTGGTCTTTTGAGTTACATAAATATATGATGGGGCCCATGAAGGAAGGAAACCAATTTTGTTGAGTGGAACTCACAGCAATCAATCTTACTCCCATAGAGCACATGCCGCATTTGTCACAGAATTTTATATCTCTGCAGCATCACTGCTATGACTGTTAGAGTAATAATTTATTGCCTATTTTATCTGTGGTTTATTCCCAAAATAATTAAAATGGCGTAGCCAACTGAGAGGGGGAGGATAAAAAAGCTATTCAAAATAGATTCGCTCATTTAAATGGAAGGGACTTACAAGTGAAAAATTTTATAAATAAATTTTTACAATAAAAATGTACATCCCCAAGCCGTTTGGCAGTGTGCATATTCCTAAATACAATGTCTCCCCGGCATCTTCAGAAAAGTCCATTTGGGATGGTTGTGTTGTGACTTAAGATTCATGCAGTATAGGGGAAAGGAGGGGCTACAAAACAGCCTCTTACTGAAACATCTGCATACAATTTAGAAACTATTGCTCAGTGTTGCTCCTTTACATTGGACATCCTTAGGGTAAATAAAAGTGTTCAAGAGCTTTAATTGTAGTTTTTATTAAAGTTTTTGTTCTTTTTTTAATTACATAATTGAGTTTATTGGTACATTTTAGGGATACAGTACAGTTACGTTCATTGTTGGGATCTTGTGCCTCTACATGACAGGTCTTGGTTCTCATTTTTTCCCCTTGTCCCTGCCCTCCCTTCACCCTAAAGTTTTTGTTCTTTTTTTTTTTTTTGGTACTGGGGATTGAACTCGGGTCCTTGCGCTTGCAAGGCAGGCCACCAAACCACTGAGCTAAATCCCCAGCCCCTAGTTTTTGTTCTTAATGATCATCATTATTGCTCTGAAATTGCATAAGCCAAAGTCCATCTCTTCTGCACTCTCCAATGCTAGGCCTGGAGCTCTCAGACCTTTCTGCCCTTTCTCCTGTGAGTCTCTCTGGCAGAATCTTAACTGCTGCCTTCATCCTACTACCAGTCTTCCTGTCTCTCCAAGGTGGAAGAATTAGCTTGGCCCAGATCCTTATACCTGGCCTACCAATCCCCATTCCAGTGAGCCCCAAAGCATTCTCCAAGTAACAAGACATGCTTCTCCCCCTCCACAGAGGTTGAAGATTATAAAGAACACTTTTGTATCATTACATAGACTTGAATGCTTATGTATAGTCTTTTAAAGCTCTACCATTTAAATTTTGGATTTGCAATGAAATTTTTCTGTTAGACAACATATTATGTCAGTTGGATGGGTCTTATCTATACAGTGAAACTTTCAGCCAGCTGTCATTTTGATTTAATATGAGTTATATTTCAAAGGTCTCCTACATTCTTCATCATTGCAAGTATTCTTTTCTGCAGAGCTATCATGGTTCCTTACCTGTAGTGATGGTCCTTGTCCTTTTCCTTGCCTGGCTTCAGGGGTGTTTTTGTGCCTGCCCTACTTTCATGCTACTCTATACCAATTAATCTCAGTATTGTCTCTATCACCTAATAAAGTACTTGTCCACTAGTAAGAGCCCTTTGACCCCTTGATGAATGAGGAAAAAGGAATGGATTAATGAATGAGTCCAGGCTTATTACTTGGCCTTTGGGATTAAGTAGAGTATGTATGTTATCTTTAAATAATTAAAAAAAACTTTCAATCTTCAGAAGATTATAGTACGACATATAAATCCTGTTCACAACTAAAGATGGTCCCTAGGGAAGAAAGACTCTAATTTTAAAAACAGAATGTCACTGTCACAATAAAATTATTATGAAGTAGTTTATTCATTTTTACCAAGAAGGGAAATAGCTAAATCACTTTCGTTTTTAACTTTGTTAGCATTCAGTTAAATTATAATTTAGCATAATGAACATTTAGCATATCAAGATAATTACATAATATTTTTACAATCCCCATTGTATAATCTTCTGCATTTACTGAAATAAGGAAATATGAACTGCTTGCTTTTTATTTGCAGTTGAAAAAGAGAAGTGAATCTGCTTTGAAAGTTTTAAGTTTTTGTTCTCAAACTGGAACAGTTCATACTTGCTTTTTTTTTTTTTTTCTTTGAGACAGGGTCTTGTCATGTAGTTCAGAGTAAACTTGACCTCACTTTATAGCCCAGGCTGGCATCAAACTTGTGGCAATTCTTCTGAATCAGCCTCCCAAGTGCTAGCATTAAAGGCATGTGCCACCTCACCCTGATAATTCTTGCTTTTCACATCATAAGTGTTTGTGTTCAATAATCACTTTCTATCATTTATCTTGTGCATAATCCTGTACCAGTTCTTTTCTTAGTGTGTATGCTGGTTTTTGGAAATGAATTTGATAATTAGAGTTGAGGATTGCATTAATTTTCAGGATTTACTCTTCTTTAAATTTAAACCACAAGTAGATTTTTATTACAGATACATTATAAAATATAGATAAGGATCCAGAAGAAAATACAAGTTCCTTAAGTCAAAAAGAACCACTATGAGAACTGTGGTGAATATCTTTCCAGGCCTTTCTCTTAAATTAAAAATTTTGCTATATCTTACAAACAAGAGACTATAAGCCACATGTATGTTTATTGAATTTTTGTAACATGGTACTCTAAATGTACCTTTGACATAGCATTTCAAATTTTTATGCAATATTCCAATGTATAGTCAAAATTTATTAAACTAGTACCTCAGTTTTGTACATGCAAGTTATATGTGTAATATATATTTTAACAGTATGAATACTCATTTTGACCAAGAGAGGAGTGCCTGCAAGAAAATTATCAGAGTCTTGCTCTTAATAAATGCATTGTTAAAAGTTGTATTTTATAATACATGTTCCAAATAATTATCATTTAAGATTTGTATTTCTGTCTTCACACAATGAGGTTAGAGATCTGACCTTATTCATTTTTGTATTCACAGCAGGCATTAAATAAATGTTTTCAATAAATGTATATTTCATTCCAGAACTTGAATCCTCATTTTTTCACTTTTTTAGAATTATCATCTTTTAAAAAGGTATTTCTGTTTCACGTCATGAAACAGATATCATCACTTCTGAGAACACAGAATCTGATGACACCATCATGAAGGAGTTAGTGAAAATGATCTTTTAAGTAAGAATACTGAGGGTGAATAACAGTACAGGCACGGCCAGAGGGTAAACCAGGTGAAATTCAGCTTTGTCCCAAGCACCATGTGCTTTCGTGTTGCTCTCTTGATACATTCATGAGGTTTTCCTTCTAAAAACTTGGGGCCAAATGAAGTGTGGCAGAAAGAAAGCTTGGACTTTAATGTGTGATACTCTTTTTCTATCAAGCTAATTTCAGCATCAATCCTTACTAGTGTAAAATTAACAAGTTATTAATCTCTCCGGTCTTCAGGTTCTTCATCTATCAAAAGAAAAATTCACAGTGGTCATTTTATGGGTTTGTTGTTAATGATTAAATGAGCTAAAGTTAGCGAAGTATTTTAGTGCCTTGGACATAATGTATACCAGATTCATCACTAGAATTACGGATATATACACAAGAGTCAAGAAATCACTGCAGGTGTGGAGCGTTACTATTCAAGTTTTCCAAGGTTAAGGCATTTTAAAATTGTGAGGTAGAATTATAGTCAGATCTCATTTGTTCACCCTATATTGTATTTATTACAAACTTCTTTTTAAAAGGCAATAAAATATAAAATCTTTTCAAGACATACCAGGATAGAAGCGTCTTTGTATCATAGCATAGTTGAACTACAAGAAATTTACTACTATTTCTGAAAAGGACCATGTTGAATTATATATCAGTAGACTTACCTGTTTGAAGGTCAGTAGCTGTAAATAGCATTCATTAAGGTCAGTTGTATATAAATGTCAGAAAAATGAAATGAAGATTATTCACTTCTTAGAAGATTATGTATTAAATATTGAATTGAAAAAGTTACCTTATCTGTGGAGAAGATTGTGAAATATGTAGAATTTGAAAGCATAGCCACTTAGGAGTACTACTCAGGGATATAATTTTCTCCATTATTATATTGAACATTTGTATCAATGTTTAAATTAGCTTTACTAAGGCCCAACACTCCTGAGAAGAAATCATAACCTTGTAGTTTGTCTTCTGAGTCTCTGCATCTTTAAGCTTCTCTCAGAGTAGTTATCAAATTACTTATCTTAATTTTTTTTTAATGAAGCTTATAAACCTCAAATAAGGATGTGGTGAATTTAGGAGTACTTTTGTACTGAGCTGTGTTTACTCACCAATTATGAACTGCAAATTAGTGGGAAATAGCTGAGTCAAACATAATGTAGTCGCCAGTAATTATGACATTTTCTCTGCCACTCCCCAAGAACCACCTCCCTGTCCTTTCCTGTCCATCCACATTTTTGGTCATTATACAGGGTGCTCAGGCTCCACCTTCACCCTGGAGGCAGCTCAGAGCAAGGAATGCAGAAGGAGCTCATTCCCGATTGGCACTGAATCATCTTTCCCGATTAACAAACAGATTTGTCTTGGTCTCTGCTTTTTTATTTCTTTTTATTCATGACAATTCTTAATATTTTGGTACTTTTTCCACAAATTATATGTGTTCCTATATACTGGGCAATCTTTCTTCATGTGAATAATAAGAGGGTAAATGATAAGCATGGTACTTTATGCCAGCTAAAAGTTTGTTAAGCTTTTTGCAACTTTAAGTGGGAAATATGTTAAATTTTGACAAGCAATAATTAATTTGATCTAAGTAGCAGATTATTTTTTCCAGTTTGTCATCCATTCCTCTATGAAAGGAGTTCCAAGTGTGCAAACTAAAGGCATCCATTATATCTTAGACCTTACTAACTTAAAAATTATAAAGCAATCACAGGAATGAGCTTCCTAAAGGCAAGAACCTTCTGCATTATGTGTCAAGAGTGCCTGAGACCAAGTAAGTAGTGCCTGAAACAGGCAGAAGATGGTGGAATGTTGGGAATGTTTTAAAGCAGAGCATCAATAGCTGTCTGATAAGGGACAGCTTTGCAGGGAGGATATTTTGCATGTGCACAGTACTGAACCATGTTCCTGCATTCTGTATGACTTCACATGGGCCCTGGGATGTGTTGAAACCTAGCTCATAGCCAGCAGCCTGCAGGAACTGGGTCCTTCTTGGCCAGGTTCCCTGACCAAGAATGAACTATGACCCAGATCACACTTAGTTAAGGAAAAGAATCAGAATGTAAGATAGTCCCGAAGAAGGAGTGGAAACCTCAGCAGAGTTCTGAACTCACCATATGTTCATTACCATCTTATTCTATGTTAGTTTGCACAGTGCATCTAAGTACATAATGATCTGGAAACCCTCCTTAATTTTCAGTACACATAATATGCTGTATAGAATTTATTTTGTCTTAAACGATTTCAATAAGAAATAAAGGAAAATAAGAAAAAATTTTCATGTAATTGTATATCAGTTACTTCTCTAGTAGTTATTACTCAGATTTCTGTTGAACACCAACTAGTATGCGTGGAATGCATTGGATCGTTATTTAAAAGACTGGTTCTATCTTATAGGACAATTTTGGCAAAATCATAGAACACAGGGAAATAGAAGTTTTTCTCTTGAAGTCATTCTAAAGCACATATATTTTTTCCCGTAAAATTCTGTTTCAACAACCAAACAATAAGTCTACTGCAGATTTATGATATATTACTAAACTGATATCAATAAACAAAATGAATGATTTACAAATAAGTTAATAATTAAAATATAAGATTAGAGTATTATGAAATAACCAAGAAGCTCTTAAAAATTTGGAAGGAAGAAGGCAAAGAATGAAACTCTGCTGTGAAATAGGAAGAAAAGGGCTAAAGGTGTAGGGAAAGTGGGAAGGGTAGAGGAAAGGTAATAAGGGAGAGGAAAAAAATATGAGAAAATGAAAAAAATGGAAATAAAGTGTTTGAAATGGGGAGGGGAGGAGGGGGTGAAGGGAGGGCAGGGACAAGGGGAAAAAATGAGAACCAAGACCTGTCGTATAAAGGTACAAGATCCCAATAATGAATGTAACTGTACTGTATACCTAAAATGTTCCAATTGACTCAATTAAAAAGAAGAAATAAGAAAAATACTGATTGTTAAAATTTGAAGCATTTTCTAACTACTACCCCCATAAAGCCTGATAAACCTAGACATCCAACCAAATTAGTTTGTACTATTATAGACAATAGTCCGTTGGATATTTATCAATTAATAATTTTATATCTTTCTCAAGAGATTTTTATGTTTTGTGTATATTCATAAAGCTAATGAATTTTTTAAATGTTTTCATCTTGAAGAATATAGTTCTCTTCAAATCATTCTCTCTAAAAAGTGAGATTGATGAGGAGGATAAAGTCTACAAATTATATTGTGCAGAATCACTTTCATCATAAAAAAATGTATTTAGGACTCATTATAATCGAGTATGAGGCAAGCCTGTTTCTGTAATGGTCGTTTATGTGAATAGCTCACTAGGAAGATGGCTGTATGGTTTTCTGCCATCTGGTGGGAATAAATAAAAGTGTCTTGGGGTAGCATAATATGATGTACTTTAAACTTACATTAGAAGATATTTTCTTTGTCTGAACTAATGGTTTTTTTAACAATAAAAGAATTGTCTTCTTATTCCCAAAGGAACAACTCACTCTAACCTCTCCCTAAATTTAAAAAAAGAAAAAAAAAAACTTCATGAGTTTTTAGTGAAAAATTCTGTTGACACAATTATCCATATAACACATATGGATATAGTTCATGAACCGCTCATGTACCATTGTCATCATAGAGCACAGATGCCAAAGTTGCTGGTATTGATTACGACACATGAAATTTCAATTTCAATTTATTTCGCCAACTGCTACTTGTGGGTGCCCTCCTGTGTTCATGGGATGAACTGCAGACTAGCAAAGGCAAAAGGACTTTGCCGTCCCAGTATAGTGCAGTTGCTGGAACGTCTTTGTGAGCCCTTGTGGGTTGGTGTCCTTGATAACTAGCTGAGACTCCACGCGCCCACCTACTGGCTTTGTGACTACGGTGTCATCTGAAAACAGAGCCTGCACTCTGTGGTCTTATTAATTAAACTTTGTCCTGAAAGATCTTTTCCTCTGCTTTGCAAATGTATCTGGCCTGTGAAGAGATTGCATTTATCATTCTGCTTCATTAACAATACGAAAAATCATACAACTTTTCTCTTCCGCATTGGTTTAAACAATCTCATGAATACTTTTTAATGAGATGCCAGGGCATTCTTTTTTTGTTTTGTTTTGTTGTATTTTGTTTTTTGTCTTTTCCCCCCCAGTACCTGGGATCAAACTCAGGACCTTGCACTTGCAAGGTAGGTGTGGTGCCACTGAGCTAAATCCCCAGCCCCCGGGCACTTCTTTCTGGTGGGACTAAATTTATAGCATGATTCCCAGCATGAGTTTAAATTCACTTTAGGAAGTCTCTGAACAATATTTCACATTTTTTGTCAGATGAGACACATTTCCTAATTCCCTGAAATTACTCAGTCTGTTGTTTGTGTCAAAGTGAGTTTTTGTCAGCAGTTATGAAAAAACATTGAAATCAGAGTTTTAATTGTTCTATAGCTGTCTCGGTTTGGGAATTGTTCATAATTTTTAAAATTCTCTAATAACATAACAAAATGTCCAGTATTAGACCATCCTAGCCTAGTTAGTCCTAAGCTAAGTATATTTGTTAGGTAACAAAAAGACAAAGATACAGCGAGCATGAAAATATCCTTTGCTTCTTTGTTTCTAAAAATGAACTTGTGGGCCAGATATAATCAAGACCATGTTCTGGGCAACCTAGAAATAGAGTGTATGGTTCTTAGGGTTATCATCTAGAGGAGCTAAGACATTCAGATAAAAATAGTATGAGCATGTGAAAACAATGTAAATAATGTGTAAATAACGTAATAATGTAAAACGGACAAGTGAAAATAACACAGATCACTTCAGTAGAGATCAGAGCACACATCATAGAGAGGTTAGCATTTGACCAAGACTTTTTCTAAATGGAAAGTCAGGGCTTGGACTGAGCAAAAAAGAAAAGGAAAGAAAAAAAAAATAAAAACAGGAAAAGAGAATATTTTGCCATGACTTATCCTCCTAACCTAAGGCAGGTATTTAACCCTCAGAATCTTATGCTAATAATGATAGTGAGAAATTGAAAGTGTAAATAAAGACTAAAAGGTATAATAGATAATGTGAAATAGAAAGAAAAGGTGCGAAGGGGAAGTGGGAGGGGTGGGGGAAAAAGAAGGGAATGGAATTAATATGAGAAAATGAAAACGAAGTCTTTGTAGACAGCGAGGGGTGGAAGGGTTGAAAGGAGGGCAGGGGAGTGGGGAAAACATACGAACCAAGATGTATTCTGTAAAGGTGCAGATTTCCAATGACTAATGTCTATATATATATATGTATACCAATAACATTAATTTTAAAAAAGAGGGTAGAAACAATCTGGCTGTGATGTTTAGAGGTGATGCCTTTTGGGATATGATTAGATTAGGTCATGCAACTCCTGTGATTGAATCCTAGTGCCCTGATATGGACAGAGGAAGTTCATACAGATGTGGAGATTCACACCTACTTTGCCCACGATGTGGTGCAGCCAAGAGGGTCCTCAGCAGAGCCAGCACTGTGAGGTTTGGGCTTCCAGCCTCCAGAACTAGAAACCAGATAAACCCGTTTTTCTTTATGAAATCACCTGCCACGGATGTTTTGTTATAATAGTAAAAAGGTGACTACTACAATTTTAGATACAGAAAATAACATAAACAAAACCTCCATCATGCAGAAGTATAACTTCTATTACTTTTTACCTTACATCGAAATTAAACATAAGAAAAAAATTTTGCAATATGCTTTACTTAGTAAAGCCCTAGAGGTGAATGGTTATGTCAGTAACTCTTATTCTCTCTCTCTCTCTCTCTCTCTCTCTCTCTCTCTCTCTCTCTCTCTCTCTCTCTCTCTTTTTGTAGTTCAGAACCAGAAAATGTGCAGGCAGACCCAGAAAATTATACCAGCCTTCTTGTTACATGGGAAAGACCTCGAGTGGTTTACGATACCATGATTGAGAAGTTTGCAGTTGTGTACCAGCAATTGGAGGGCGAAGACCAAACCAAGCATGAATTTTTGACAGATGGCTATCAAGACCTGGTAACTATCAGACCAATTGTTTTATGCATGATCTCTTTATAGTTTAAATTTCCAAGGTAAGGGCTTACAAATGACTGCATATTGTTATCCTTGGTTACTTTAGACTTTGTATGAAGGTCTCCAGTGGCGAGCAGAAACCGTACAAAACTATGTCAAAAGCTAAAAGTAAATTGCAGGAAGATCATTACTTTGCCAACATTATAAGAGCAGTTATGTGTGGAAAAACTTATGAACTGGAGATCATATAATGTGCTCTATTTTTTTTATTGAGTTTATTGGTACATTTAGGGATACAGTACAGTTACATTCATTGTTGGGATCATGTACCTTTACATGGCAAGTCTTGATTCTCATTTTTTTCCCCTTACCTCTGCCCTCCCTTCACCCCCTCCTCCCCTCCCCATCTACAAACACTTTATTTTCATCTTTTCATTCTCTCACATTTTTTTC
>NW_022900916.1:44262499-44292153 GCF_012274545.1 Fukomys damarensis | reverse complement strand
AAAACCCCCTCTGGGGTCCTTGGGTCCTTCCTGGGTCTGTTGTCGCGCAGGCCGGGAGCTCCCGCGCAGGCCGGGAGCTCACGCGCACGCCGCCGGGTGATCGCAGACAGGCAGGTAGGCAGGCAGCTGAGAAAAAAATAATGTGCTCTCTTTACAAATAAAGGTACTTAGTGGACAGTGAAATACCCTAATTAGGGTCTTACCATTATGGAGCAAATTGAGTTTAGAATATCGGTCACTGATATGTTGTGTATTGTTTCCTCCATGAGATACACAGGAAAAATGGAGTAGGGAACCCAAAAGTCCTTTGCTTTCTACCAAATTTCTAGGTAACAGATGTGAAGTGATGATTGTGTCAGAATTTTGGGGAGGAACAAAAGACAGGTAATTCTTACAAAATGATCCACCCTACTCCACCAAGCACACCAATTAATGAAAAGAAGGCACAGTTTCCTTCTGTGGCTTAAGCACCTAGTATTATACTTTGCTTTGGTAGGAAAGGGTTGGCTATAACGTTCCTTGCGTCCACGAAACCTCACCTAGTTGTAAGCAGTGAAGGGAACACCACCACTGGTGAAATCACACTGGAGTCTTTCTGTATCCAGGCGGCTATAGTTCTGCAAGTCCCAGGAACCTTTGTTTAAATAAGACAGTCATTGTTATTATGTTTAATAGCATATGGACAAAACTCATAAAATGGTAACAACTTTTAATTCAGTAGCATAGAATATAGAGATACTATAATATGGGAAAACTGTGGGATTTGAGTATGTTTCATTTCATGATTATGCAAAGAATATAATTTTATTATTGATTTGAATATATTTTTTTAGGTGAAGAGATAAATTAATTTGTTGTTGTTTTTTCAAATTTTATCTTTATTTGCAATCGCTTCACATTTTTTGTTTAAAACATTAATATTAGTTTTGTGTTATTCATTTATAAATTTGGCAACTTCTTAAAATGAAACTTTCTAGATTTAAATTTTGCAAAAGTAAAAAAATACCTTGTTTCTTAGAATCTTCATCATTCACAAAAATAAAAAGTTCATACTTAACAGCATCATATAGTGGTTTTTCTTAGCTTGATAAAGTACAACTGTATCCCATTGCAAAAATGACAAAAAGTTTCCTAGGACAACTGACTAGTCTGTTAGTAATCTCCTGAAAATAGCTCATTGTACAACTACTTATATCTTTTTTAGGGTGCTATTCTCAATAATTTACTACCTAATATGAGTTATGTTCTTCAAATAGTAGCCATATGCACTAATGGCTTATATGGAAAATACAGCGACCAACTGATAGTAGACATGCCTACCAATGATGCTGGTAAGTGCTTCCCTGATACACTTTTATGTTTTTTAAATAAACAAGGCTGCTTTGATTACTAAATGCACTGGTGCTTCCTTCTGACTTTATATTATTTTAGCAAGTGGCAAAATCATTTTTCCTTAAGTCTGAATTGCCGGGTAATTTTGTGAAACATGAGTTTGGATCTAGTGCAAGACAATGAGTAAATTTATTTTTAATATTCATGCTTTCATTTTTAAAGTAGTAAGAAACCCTGTTTATGTTTGTAGTGCTTATCAAATGCAACTGCTATGTGAATATTGAAGCTGCTATTCTTGACAATTAAGAATTGATTTCATTTGTGTTTATTTCCTTTTTCAGCCCCCAAACCATTTTGTAGTAAGTATATACATGATCCTAAGATCATGTGAGGTACTCTGAAATAATTATGCAAAGTATCGCAAATGGTTCATCCTAGCTGTTTATCCCATCTTATAACTTAGTCAGAGGTGCTTTTCTGTGAGTTGATTTGCCAATACTTTTCCTCAAAAAACAAAAAATTATTTCTAATTGTTTTATTGGCATGCATCTTTTGTAAGTATTGTGGGAAGATCATTTGATCTCAAGCATATGCAATAACTGAATAAAGTGCTGATCATCAAGATTTGCCAGTTTACAAGTTTACATAATGAGTTTTCCTTTTGTTAGTAAAAGCAGATTTCAAGTAACAGGGTGGAAGTGTGTATTTACATATGTATGAAAATATATGTATCAGTATATGTGTATACACGTATACATCATACCTATGTATATCCATATATATGCATATGTACGATGTGAATATTCCTTGGTCATTCCTGTCATGAGGATACTCATTAATGTTTTAAACCATTTTAATGTAAATTAACAGCTACAAATCATATTTATTACATTACAGTTTTATGTACAGAAAAAAAAACTGTGCAGTGGTTTGTCTTTACTGTCTAAATGCTGTGGCATGTACTTTAATCCCACATGTGCTTAAATAAAGTACATATTCATTGATCATCATGGCATGGTTGCCTAAACTAGTTGACTTTTTAAATTAAGGACTGTATGGAAAGCATTCAAGGTTATAATATGTATCTCTCCAAAGTACAGAGTACATCTTTCCTGTTACTTTTAGCGGATTGTTTTTCCAAAATCACTTTTAAATGAAAAGCGAGCTCTAAATCTTATTGAAAGGTGAGTATCAGAGTAACTGAGCATGATTTTAACTGCACCATGTCACACTACACTGAATGATAGCGCTGCCCAAAATTCCTCAAATCGATCCAGCTGGTAGATGGCATCATTAGTAATACAACACTGATCACATTAGCTGATATCATAGGTGAAGAGATCAATTTTGGGCATACAAAAAAGTCTTCTCCATCCTTGTTTGTACATTTTAAAGTTTGAATTGTGTTTAATATACTCACTTAATTTTACTATATTTAATTATGCTGCTGTCATTATGGATGCACTGTGGGTCCATAATACTAGGTGAAATAAATCAGACAAGAAGGTTAAGTGTTGCATGGTCTCTCATATCAGAAACCCAAAGTATAAATAATATAAACAGTAAAATAAAAGAAAGATGAGAAAAAACAGGGAAATAGACTTTGTGGAGATAGGAATGAGATCTTGGATAGGGGAAGAGGAGAAGTAGAAGAGGGGAAAGAGGAGTAAAAAAGATCAAGCTGTCACATGTATGTGTACCAACACCCTGCAATTAATGTTATCAATATATGTATATATATATACATATATATATAGTATCAAAAATATATACTAAAAATTACCAAATATTTTCTGTACATAAAAGTTTTCCCATCTAAAAAATAATTACATGAAACTATTTATACTTATTCTTTCTATTCACTATGCTGGAATTTGCAACTCTCTGAATATTTTTGTTCTATTTTTAAGAAGCTTATTGCATATGAAAAAACAGATCAAATGTCAATTTTCTACCCAAGCAATTTCTGAGTGATTCTTTTTAGAATGTGTCTATTTTGGCAAAAAAAGAGATGATATTCTTGAATCATTTGGAATATTTTCATATTTGTACAAAATAATAAATATTATAACTTACTTTCTATTTTTTCAAAGGATCTGGACACTGTTGAACATTGTTATAATGAGATGCTAGTTTGGACACATCACTTAATCTCCATGGATGTCTTAGTCTCTCAAAGTATTGTGTACAGTAAAGATGTTTGAGAAAAATATGGTGTTTATTTGATGTTTTGACACAATATACCTCCTTAAAGCCCAGCGTCACAAACATAGGGAGAATATTCCCTAGCTATTCCCGTAAAAAAAAATCTCTTTATCAAAAATTTTGAATTTTCTTACTCCTCATAAAGATAATATTCGTTTCCTTAGAAATTATTATTTATGATTTTGAAGGTTGCATCTTAAATATGTAAAACGTAATATGAAAATTACATATTTGTATATATTATTTCTAAGGTAGATTCATCACCTAAAAGTCTTGACAGCAAAACTATCATATGGTTTGGTAAAACAACCAGACTTAAGGCCTAAAAATTAATGAATGTTATTATTTATGTGGCTAATATAGGAACTTCTGTGTGCTGCTTATTTTACAGTTTTTATTGGTACCATTTCATCCTGCTCTGTTGTTGATTACTTTAGTAACACTATACTATATCTTACTAATTATACTATTGTTATTTAGGATAACCTGTTTTATAAATATTGTGGTTTTTGTTTTGTTAAAAAAAAAGGGAAGCAATATATAATTGCCCTAATTTTTGCATAGATTTCAAATAGTCTAATCATTATTTGTGAAGGAAAAACTCAGTCTTCGAAGTCGTCCAATTAACTTGCTAATTTGATTAACTTGTGCATTTAAATTGATAATTTGGGAGCCAGGTGTGGTGGCGCACTCCTATAATCCCAGCACTCAGGAGGCTGAGGCAGGAGGATCGCTGTGAGTACAAGACCAGCCTGAGCTACATAGTGAGTTCCAGGTCAGTCTCAACTACATAGTGAGACCCTGTCTCAACCCCAAAAATAAATTAATTAATTGATGATTTGGGGCTGCAGATTTAGCTCAGTGGTTCCACCGCCTACCTTGTAAGCGCAAAGACCCGAGTTTGATCCCTGGTACCAAAAAAATAAATAAATAAATAAAATTTATAATTTGGTTACTTTATTTTTGTACATTTTAGTTATACTTATTACTGTGTGCAACATTATCACTGCAAACTACTCTCCCTGTACTATTATTTCAGATTACTATTTTTAAATAAATGCATAAATTCATCCTAAGAAATTAATCTAAGTTTCTCAGTAAGCTTTTTTAATATAAAGAAGATATATATATGTATATTCTTTTAAAAAACATTTTAGGTAATTGTATCTATGAGTGAGTGATCCATAAAAATATTTTTTTCATGATTATATTTCATGACAACTAAGAAAATTGTGTTCATTTCTCATCTATCAGTTAGATTATGCGCTAGTAGAAGACATTATTTGAGCAGGGCCTTGAGTCTATATGCTGAATTTAATCGCATGATGAATTAAAGCAACACGTTTTCCCTGTGTGTGCGCTTTTCAGTTGTATATGGTTGTCCTGTTAAATCACTATTCATCTGTCTTTATTCTGCCTGCACCATCCTTTGCTATTGGTGGTACTGTACTGCACATGGACGTTTAAAATCAGAGTGTGAAGCAATTGCAGTCAGTATTGCTTTTACTTTTTGCACTGTGAAACTTGGTTACTTTCAAATGATTAAATAAGCTTTGCTTGTCAATCCACAGGAGCGTTGCTTTTTTGTTTCATGGAATATTAATGCTTTACTAATGTAGTACTTTTTAAACCAATCTAATATTACATGTGCCCCAGTACAAACTCCAAATGAGTCAATTACTTTGTTCAGTTATTCCATAAATATGAATTTTAAGTTTTCAATAAAAAATAGATGATGATAGTCACATTCACACTTCTTTTCTAGCCTCATGGAACCTGCTTTGTTGAAGTGAGGATAAGCTATAAGCAGTATAATTTTTTAACTCTATTATACCAATTATAGGCCAGCCAGTTAGGAAAACATCAGTTCTATAATCTGTGAGGAAACCACATGCCAAGGGGAGCCCAACGTGATGACCTGGTGCCAATCAATAAGGTGATACAGTCTTGAACTCTCAGACCCAGAAGCATGACTTCAGAATCTTTAAGAAGATATAGAAACAGTCTTCCAAGGTTATTTTATTTCAACAAAAACTTCTGGATTCTGGGAATGGAGGTGTTCCTGAGAAACGCCAAAATTTCAGTCAGCTGAAATGATCTGAGCTTAGTTGGAGAACAGAATGAAGATCCTTTAAAATGAATTTATAGTCACCACTTCTAAGGCACCGGCTCTTGGGGTAATGACTCATGACAGTGCCGTGGGATCAAGAGAATCAGAGTGCTATGTGCACCTGCAGGTTTGGCCCCAGAGCTGAGAACATCCATGGAAAATTTCTTATTTGTTAAAAATAAACAGCAAACTCAGTTACAGAAGTAGCCACTAATATTCCTTTGGGCTAAAATATTGGCTTTTATCTGATAGGAAACATAATCTGTTTGTGTTGTAGTAAAGAGGTAAAAATAAATGCATTGAGAGTACAGAAAAAAAATAAAATCAATCCTTAACATGATAATTAAAGGTACCTCACCTGACCCAAGGAAACATGAAAATTACCTTTGCTCATTGAAAATATGTAATCAGGTGGAGTTAGACCATGATTTTTAAATTTTAAAACATTTTCCTATGCATACTAACAGGGATAGAAAATTGTTGAGATTTTTTTTTTGTAGACTCAGAGCAATTAAATCTATGCCATAATATATGTATCAGTAGCAAGTATTTAATTATCATTTGCATTACAGTATTTTAAAGATGGAGGAAAAGAGATGGTTCCATTTTAAACCATATTCCATAGATCTAATAATTGTGCTGAATTTGAAGATTTTTTTATGTGAATGAACTTCTCTTGTTATAGTTTTTAGAAAGCCATGTTGAAGGTTATTTCTATTACAGTCTAGTTGTATCTCATTGTTGTCAACATTTGTTTATTTCACTGAAGGTTACAAAGATTCTAGTGTTTGAGATCACTAAAATCACTTCAATTCAGAAATATTAGGAATAAAAAGCTGAAGGTGGGAAAAAGATTATGTAGGACAAAAATAGAAAAGACAAAACACTATTCCAATAAAAGTTTTCAAATTCATGATCAGTTTTAACACAAAAAATGAAAATTATAATTTAAAACTTTTATTCCTAGTGAGATGTTTTCATTTTTATAGCACAGAGCATTATTTAAGGTAAGTAACATTGAAAATAGTTATCAAGATTCAATTAACTTTTACTAAATCCTGAGATCTAGATGCGTTTTTAGATTTTACTTGATTTTTCTTCTAAATAGAATTAATGCACAGAACTATATTTTGCTTTGATATTTATTAATATCTAGAAATTTTAAAGTTCATACTGGAAAACAAGCCTGGGTATGATGATGTATTTAATATTAGTTCAGTTATGCTATGAAATTTCTATAGAATAAGTATTTGCTTTGAGGACTGGTAAGGACATAAAACAGAGCATAAGCAGCATCAAAGTATGCAGAGCAACTTTAGAGATGGAGTGAGGCTTTATAAAAGCATCTGTATAAGAAGAGCACCATCATGATGATGGTAAAGCTTTGTCTAACACGTTCCCAGTGACTCAAGAAGCTCAAATGAAGACTAAGAAGTATCTCTGAACCAGGCATGGTGGCTCATCGATATCCCCAGAACACTGGGAGGTTGAGGCAGAGAATCACAAATTGGAGACCACCTTGGGTGATTTAGAAACAGTGAGATCCAGCCTCAAAAAAAAACAGAGCTGGGGATTTAGCTCAGTGGTGCTGCTGCCTGCTTCACAAGCGCAAGGTCCTGCGTCCAATCCCTGGTACAAAAAAAAAAAAGAAAGAAAGAAAGAAATTAAGAGGACCAGAGGTGCAACTTAATGCAAAATCCCTGAGTTTAATTCCCAATACTACACAAAAAGAAAAAAAAATTATCTGGCTCCCATTAATTTGACATTGTGTCTCGATTTCTTACAGGAGAGAGAACCTGCTCTTAGTCTTTCCTGACACTTGTTGACAAGTTTTGTTTCAGCATTGAGATATCCAGTATTGGAAATAAATAGATTCTAGTTGGTCGAGGAAAACCAGACTTGAATGAACCTGATTACTGAATTCCTTGCATAGGCAACCTTAGCTATTTCCCTGGGAGAATGCCAGGAATCCATCTGTTCAGTCTTTCCCGCTGTGCACTCGGCTAAAAAACATTCTCCTGTATACAAATAAGAATGAGCCCAGATATGAAGCATAAAAAAATAATTATTTGACCCTCAAGTCAGAAGGAAGCAGTATCCAAATAAGAAAATAAATGCTGCCAATTCTCCAGAAAAATCCCTGGCATTTCCCCAACTTTGCTGTTATCAGTCCTACTAAGGATGAAAGAAACTGCATTGATGAAAAATTATTTTAATTTCTTTATATTCAACTACATCATTCTCACTGTCTTTTTCCTTCTTAGCTTCAGTAAGATGAGGGTGGAATTGGGTAAGGAAATTGAAGTGGTGTCACTATAGATATTGCAGTTATGAACATAGCTGCATAAAAGTTTGTGTAGCGTTGCAAGTATTCGGTAGTATTGAAAACTAAAGTCTGAAATTTTTAATTAGAGATTGCATATTTTTGAAGCTAATATCAATTGTGCTTTCCCTCCCTCTTTCATTCAAAGGTAAGCCCACAGGACTGAAATAGCTCAGTAAAAATTTTAATAATTCTGCTTTTAATTTTGTAGAACTTGACTTTTTTCCTGGATTAATTGGAGCTGAAGAAATAATCAAGGTATTGAATCCATTTTATATGAATTTTATACCTTTTTAAATTTAAGTCTATTTTAAGTTATTGTTTAGATTTTAGAGACTGTTACATTAAAAAAGTTAACGCTAAAGTATTCATTTGGAATAGTTGCCAAGTTTTATAGTCACAAATTTGTATGTATGATTCTTTTATAAGGAAATTGGAAAATGCTTTGAAAAATCTAATACAAACAAACAAAAATAAAATAGTTTTTGAATTTGGCCTGGTGATGCAGGCCTGTAATCCTAGAACTCTGGGAGGCTGAGGCTGGAACAGCAAAAGTTTGAGCTCGGCCTAGGCAAGTTAGCAAATCCCTGGCTCAAAATAGAACTTTAAAAAGTAGGCTGAGAAGCAGCTCAATGTAAAGGCCCTGGTTCATTCCAGATGTGAACAAAAAAATGGTGATTATGAAAAGCTAATAAACTGAAAGTAATTATAGCTATGGGCTGTAGCTATAAATTCTAACATATAATGTTTGATTTTTTTCTAAAGGATTGAAATAGTAATTTACTGATTCTTATTATCACTGCAGTTTGTAATCTAACTGGTAATTGATAGAATCATAATAAATAAGAACTGAAATATAAATTGTATAAATATTTTGCCCACTTCAATTCATGATTGGCTTCTGAGCTACTCATATAAATGTCTGATGCTAGCACCATGTCCTCCAGGTGAATATTTAAGAATGTCTACAAATTTTAACATTGTCAAAATTTTTAAAAGGAGAGCTGGAGATTTAGCACCGTGGTTCCGCTGCCTGCCTTGCAAGTGCAAGGACCTGAGTTTGATCCCAGGTACCAATAAATAAATAAATAAATAAATGGAGAAAAAAATGATTACTTAATAAATCTTACATTTCATTTTAAGCCCCAACGTGCTATTCATCATATCTGGAATATGTTCAATTCAAATGCTACTGTTGATGAGTATTGTATAGAAGTTGATAAAATGTGATGACTAATGCTATTATCTAACAATAAATTGCAATTAGGCTGTGTTTTCATAGGTATAATTATTTTGATAACCTATAGAGTGGCTGTTCTCTCGCAAGAGATTATTTTACCAAAATGCCTGGTTCACCTGTCAACAAGAGTTCACAAAATTCAGCTAAGGGTGTCTGTGTGGCATGTGCTTGTATACATGTGTGTGGATACATGTATGCCTTGAATGATCGGTAGAATCTAGTGAAAAGAAGGGAAAATGTATTTTTGTGCTGTGTTAGCAATTCAAGTTATTGGTCTGAGTAAAAATTATTCCAACAATTGATCCCGCTTAATGAACAATATTATATTTGAGTTACATATGAAATGTAATGCACAATGTAGACATTTGTAAAAAGGACCAAGGCTTGATCTATTATTTTTCGTTGTAACTCCCATTATCATGATTCCACATTTTGTTATTGTTATTAATGAAAACTGACACCAAAGAAGCCTTCAGCATGCACTTAACGAAAGTTATTTGAAACCTCCCGTGTTATTTGCTGGGAAATTTCTACACGAAACTGTAATGCTGTAATTAGTGTAAGATTTAGCTGTGTTTGTAGTCCATAAATGAGCTTGGGATTCCTTTGTTTTTGTCATAACACTACAGTCCAAGACATCAAAGACCATGCGTTGTCAGGTTGCCTTGGGTCTCTCCTAGTACATTCGTCACAAACACAAGCACATCTTCCTGTTAGGGAAAAATGTTAACAAAGACATTTGAGTATGGTGTCCCTCTATAGGCTGCCTTAAAAAAATGGAGGAAACAAAATAATCTGTCAGCCTGGTCTCAACAAGTGCCAGATGCCATACTCAAGTAGTGTCACTGAGGTTCATTTAATGAACGGGATGTTCACAGATGTGTGGGGAGGGAACAAGGAAGCCAGCAAGGGATGGTTTTGTACACTTCAGGGATATGAGGGAATGGTTGCCACACCTAGACCTGAAATGTGAAAAGAGGATGTAGAGAAAGGAACACAGCAAATTCTGGGACATTTGTAGTGGGACAAAGCTATCTGTCATGACCAAGTAGGTAAGGAACCTCTGGGAACATAACCTCACTCCTCTGCTGCTCACCTGCTGGCAGAGCAGAAAGGAACCCTGTAGGGAAAGAACCTAAGAGGGCAGAGGGAGAAGAGAGTACACTAGGGAAGGAGACACCAAGGACACCGTATAATCCAGAGTCACCAGAGTTTCTTGCAAGAGAAAGATTGTGATCTAACAGAGAAAGAGAAGTCATTTATGCCAACGGTGCCATTATGAGACTATGTGTGGTGACGGAGGCACATAAAAGACCAAGCAGAACACACTGGCACTGCTGAGAGAGGGGGAGCCAGCTACTACCACACACGTGAGGTATTTTAAATGATGGGTACAGGAGAAGTAGTCAGTAAACTTGACTTGGGAAATCAATATATTTCATGCTGTTGAAATTAACTACTGCAAAAAAGAGCAAAATGAGGACAGGCTCATATCACGATTGTTTTCTGGAAGCATAAATCCCCAATGGGATTGAAAACATGACTTCATCTGTGTACCATTCATTTCGGGTGCCTGCCTAGGAATGCACAATAGAGGCTCACAAAAATGGGAATGTGTCCATAGTGATTTCTCCTGTGTATGTGGCACTGGGAATTGAACCCAGGGCCTTTGTATTGAACAATATATTTGGTCCTTTTTTAATGAAAAAAAATTAAACAGTTTCTCATGAGCTCTCTACATTGCCCAGGCTAGACTTGAATTTGTAATCCTCCTGCCTCAGCCTCCCAGAATACTAGAATTACAGGCATGTACCACCAAGCTTGGCTCCCTAATGTTTTTTAAGCCTTGAATATGAATGTTTTTTATATTTAGAAAAGGTATGATATTGCCTGTTGGTCTCCATTTTCTCAAAACTAAATTAGATCAGTCAGGCTTAATAGTCACAATTTTACATGCAGGAGACAGACAGAGAGAGAGAGGGAGGGAGGGAGAGGAGAGAGAGAGAGAGAGAGAGAGAGAGAGAGAGAGTGCTAATTACTTAGTTCATGGTAGACTTCTAGCCAGAACACTCCAAGGCAGGTATCCTAAGTTAGCATGGAAGATTTGGTCTGCTGAATAATGATGCTAAGGGAAACAGCAAATCAAATTAGTTGTTTTAGAATCATATTTTGACAAGTTGCCTTTAAAATATCAGGTTGCTTAAAACATCAGAGTACTAAATATAAAAGGTAAATAAAACCAAATGCCTCTTTCAATCTTTAATTTTCCCCCTATGATGACTTAAAAACCATGAGTTACTGTAATTGTATATAATTATATATTCTGATTCCCAGCTAGTTTTATCTTGGAAATAAATAGTTTTGCTACCATTTCATATTACAAGAAAGCTAATTGCTTTTTTGTGTTTGAGGGGGAATTTTTTGCCTGAGGAATTGAACAAAGAAACATAAAAATAAGAAAATAAATGCCATATTAAATTACACTTTCCTTTTATAAATACAGCTTTTAAAGCTGTGATATCTATTAATTTAGTTGCCTCATTCTATAACATTAAAATAAAAGCAGCTATAAATAATGTATTTTCATTAAGCTTAATTACTTTCTGTAGGTGACAGGTAGGAAAGGTTACATAGGATAGAGGCACAGTGAATAAGTAGGATAGAATAGAATAAAATAGGTGTTTTATGTGTTTTATGAGGGTAAAAAGTTTCCAAGTTTCCAAATATGAAGATTGGAAGTCTAAGATATTATAAACAGTTGATTTTTCTCTCAATACCCTGTGCCCCGTTAAATGTGAAATAGGAAGAAAGGGGCTAAATCTTGTTTGCTTTTTAAAGGAAGAAGAGGAAAAAGACATTGAGGAAGACACTGTTGTGAATCCTGGTCCAGGCAGTGCCACAAACCAAATACGGAAAAAAGAACCTCCAATTTCAACCACGACACACTCCAATCACCTAGGGACCGGGTACAATGAGGCCAAAACCAACCGCTCTCCAAGCAGAGGAGGTGACATCTCTGGAAAAGGTGCTCTCCCCAAGATATCTTTAAATTCTACTCCCCGGCCAGGCCCTGAATTGGCAACAGCAAAGGAAATGTTTTTGTTTTCTCAGACTGAACTGCCACCACATACTGTGGAAGGGACTTCATCCTCTTTAAATGATGGCTCTAAAACTATTCTTACATTTCCACAGATGAATTTATCTGAGACTGTAGAATCTTTAAACACAGTTTCTATAACAGAGTATCCAGAGGTGTCTACCGACATCAGTGAGGAAGGTGATTTATTAACTGATTTTACCCTTGATACTGGAGCTGATGATTCTTCAGGCTCTAGTCCTGCCACTTCTGCTGTGCCATTCATCCTTGAAAACATATCAAATGGGTATATATTTTCTTCAGGAAATCCAGAGGAGGTCACATATGATGACCTTAAACCAGGAGCCACAAGAAAGACTTCAGAAGATTCAGCTTCATCAGGTTCAGAAGAATCACTAAGAGATCTTTCTACTGATAGAAATGTGTGGTTTCCTAGTTCTGCAGATATTACAACGCAGCCTGATACTGGATCGGGTAAAGAGACCTTTCTCCTGACTAACTACACTGAGACCCATCCTGATGACTCTGAGAAGGGAATTGAGTCTATCTCTCCAGGCCCCGTGGTGTCACAGGGCCCCTCAGACATGGATGTGGAAATGCCACACTATTCTACATTTTCCTACTTCCCCACCGAGGTAACACCACATGCTTTTACCTCATCCTCCGGACAACACGGTTCAGCCCACACCATCAGTGTGGTAGAGTCACAGACAACTCAGCCCGTGTACAATGGTGAGACACCTCTTCAGCCCTCCTACAGTAGTGAAGATTTTCCGCTAGTCACCCCTTTGTTGCTTGACAATCAGATCCTCAACACTACCCCCACTGCTTCAAGTAGTGATTCGGCCTTGCATGCTACGCCTGTATTTCCCAGTGTCGATGTGTCGTTTGAATCCACCCTGTCTTCCTATGATGGTGCACCCTTGCTTCCATTTTCCTCTGCTTCCTTCAGTAGTCAATTGTTTCGCCATCTGCATACAGTCTCTCAGATCCTTCCACAAGTTCCTGCAGCTACTGAGAGGGATCAGGTGTCTTTGCATGCTTCCCTGCCAGTGGCTGGGGGTGATGTGTTATTAGAGCCCAGCCTTGCTCAACATTCTGATGTCATGTCACATCAGACCCGTACTCATGCTGCTTCGGAGACCTTGGAATTTGGTAGTGAATCTGGTGTCCTTTATAAAACACGTATGTTTTCTCAAGTTGAGCCATCCAGCAGTGATGTTATGATGCATGCACATTCTTCAGGGCCTGAACTTTCTCATGCCTTATCTAATAATGAGAGTTCTCAACGCATCTTCGCTGTTCCTTACAGTTCTGAAATACCTGTGCATGATTCTGTTGATGTATCTTATCAGGGTTCCATATTTAGCAGCCCCAGTCGTGTATCAGTGCCTAAATCTTCGTTAATAACCCCAACTGCATCATTCCTGCAGCCTACTCTTGCCCTCTCCGGTGATGAGGAGTGGTCTGGAGTCTCCTCTGACAGTGAATTTCTTTTACCTGACACAGATGGGCTGACAGCCCTTAACGTTTCTTCACCTGTCTCTGTAGCTGAATTTACATATGCAACATCTGTGTTTGGTGATGATAATAAGCTGCTTTCTAAAAGTGAAATAATTTATGGAAATGAGACTGAACTAAAAATTTCTCCTCTTGGTGAGATGGCTTACCATTCTGAAAGCACAGTCATGCCCAACATGTATGATTATGTAAATAAGATGAATGCATCTTTACAAGAAACCTCTGCTTTAATTTCTAGCACAAAGGGCATGCATCCAGGGTCTCTTGCTTATACTGCCACTCAGGCTTTTGATCATGAGATTAGTCAAAGTCCAGAAAATAACTTTTCAGTTCAACCTACACATATTGTATCTCAAACATTTGGTGGCACTTCACTTAAATCTGTGCCTAATGCAGTCTCAGAGCCAGCATCTTCTGACCCTGCTTCTAGTGAAATGTTACCTCCTTCAACTCGGCTCCTAGTCCATGAGGCCTCATCTCCTCTTAATGCTGAAGTCCTGCTGCAACCTTCCTTTCAGCCCTCTGATGGTGATGGTGACATCTTGCTTAAAACTGCTCTTCCAGCTGTGCCTAGTGATCCAATATTGGTTGAAACCCCCAAGGTTGATAAAATTAGTTCTACAATATTGCATCTCATGGCATCAAATTCTGCTGAAAGTGAAAACATGCTGCACTCTACATCTGTACCAGTTTTTGATGTACTGGCTTCTAATATGCAGTCTGCTGCATCTCAAGGTTTAACAGTTTCATACATAAGTGAAAAATATTCCGAACCAGTTTTGCTTACAAGCAAAAGTTCCCAGCAAGTTGTGCCATCTTTGTACAGTAAAGATGAGTTATTTCAAACTGCTAACTTGGAGATTGACCAGGTCTTCCCCCCAAAAGAAAGGGACGTATTTGCTACTCCTATTTTATCAATTGATGAACCACCAAATACATTTACAAATAAGCTTACCTATTCTGATGAAGTTTTCACCTCCACCAAAAGTTCTAATACTGATGAGGTATTGACCGGTATTCCAACAATTGTTTCTGATACTGTTGTAGCTACTGATCATTCTGCTTCTTTAGAAAGTGGGTACATCTCCACTACAGCTGTTTCTCCTGAAAGAGATGGTTCTGTGACCACAGACAAGTTGTTGCTTCCTTCTAATGCTACTTCTAAACTGATGGATAGTGCCAGGTCTGAAGATGACTTAATGGGTGGTGGTGAAGATGGTGGTACTTATGATTATTATGATGATGATTATGATGATAAAGATGGTGATGGTCTGTCCATGAATAAGTGTATGTCGTGCTCATCCTATAGAGAATCACAGGAAAAGGTAACAAATGACTCAGACACCGAAGAAAATAATCTTGTGGGTCACAATAATCCAGTCTTGGATACACGATCTGAGAATTCTGAAGAAGAAAATAAAGTCACAGGTGCAATCTCAGACAGTCAAATTGGTGTGGACAGAAATCTTGTTAAGTCACCACCAACAAATGTCCTAACCCAGAAGCACAATAATGGAAAAGGAGACATTGATATTCAGACTGGTAGTGCCCTGCTTCCTCTTACCCCAGAATCTAAAGCATGGGTAGTTCTCACAAGTGATGAAGAGAGTGGGTCAGGACAGGGTACCTCAGGTAGCCTTAATGATAATGAGACTTCGACAGATTTTAGTTTTTCAGATATTAATGAGAGAGATGCTGACGGGGTCCTGGAGGCAGGTGACTCGGAAATAACTCCTGGGTCCCCACGGTCCTCAACACCATCCAGTACCAGCGGGCACTCAGAAGTGTTCAGCAGTTCAGAGGCAGGTTAGTTGTGATCAGAAGGTATCGTGGAAATGTAGGAATATTTGGTAAAAGAGAAAATCACCTTTTTAAAAATCAAAACACTCAACAAATCAATTTATAGCTTTTGAAATATAATTTCATTATTTCAAATGAATGTTCAACATGATTTGATCCTTAATTTCTGTCCAAACTGTATACAGCGTTTTTATGTATTGTTCATTTCTTATTCTAAAGGAGGCCACTTATGTTTGGGAGTAATTATATGTGAATAATATATTTTTAGTACACTGCTTTTAAAATAAGGTAAGAGTGTGCCATTTTAAGATTATTTTAATTTTCATATTTGTATTCTAAAATAAGTTGTGAACTAAATCTGATAGTAATGCAATAAAAGCACCTCTCTCTGATCTGCCTACAGGGAATTAGACAATTTGTGTACACACATCACATGAGGGGCTTTAAAATAAGTTTTATTGATAAGTTTTGAGAGCTAATGGTGAGGTTAAAAATTTTTAATATTTAAAAAATGTCTTTGTTTTAGTCCTTACTGTTGCCTAAAGAGGGCAGTGTGAGCCAACAAATACAATTTATTTTGTGCTTGCTTTTATACACCTTTCTAAGTGAAATAATAGGCATTAATATGCAGAGTATGTATACGTATTGAATGACAAAATGTAGAACATTACAAGATTTCTTTAGAGGCATTTCAGTTGTTAATGTATTTTATGCAAAGTGGTTTATTGGCCAGATGTTTCTTAGAGCAGATTACTTGCAGCACATATAATACAGATGTCTGTTTTCTGTGCCGATGGGAAAAAAAGAAAAGTTCAATTCCATTAAGTATATGAAATACTGGATAATTTCATTCAATTGATGGTGAGAATTTTGTAAGTTGCTTTTAGTAAATGATAAAGTTTTTAAATTAATGAAAACACGCAATATTAACAAGTATGAAGAGAGACCAATGTAATCTTGCACTCATTACAAAAAAAACTGAATATACTATAGAATGCAGACCAGTATTATTAGGATATTTTGCTTCTTTGTTATTTTCATCCTTCAAATTAGTTGTATATTTTTTCTTAGGGCAGTGACAATTAAGTTTGTACATTGACAGAGAAGTTTTTATTCTGTATTCTGATTTCATACCTTTATAACATTGCATTTCAATTTAAACCATTAGACTCTTTTATGTGAGAATGAATATAATCACTATAGTCATCAGTATTGTTATGCATATGAGTTGTTACCTGTCCTTAATAGTAGTACTTGGTTTGGAGGAATTTATATTAAAGGGAAATATCAAGAATTCATCCCTTTTCTTGATAGGTAGTGACATCTGTATATTCTTCCTAGGTTACATTTAGTACATGTACTAAATGTACTAAAATAAATTTCCCTTTGATGTACTAATTAGATTTATTTATTAAGAGTATGTTCTACCAATAATGAGGAGAAAATACAATAATATGAATATAACATCCAGAAACATCAAATGATATAATTTATGAAGTATGAGATCAAACAAGGTTAGAGAAAAATTCTTGCTTGTTTTTAAAACTGTATCTGTGAAAATCATATGTAATTTTTCTTACTACTGAATGTGCCCCTTGGTCTGTAACATAATTTATGGCATATTTCCAAAATATAGAACAATTTATGAGATATATGCCTCAAAATAATATAAATAAGGCATATATTAGCAACTACAATTTATAAATGAGTAAACAGAAACCCAGGGGTACTGGAGTATTTGAAGCAGAGGTTACGTAAAAAAATAAGTACAAAACTAAGCATAGAAATGTGCATTATTAGCATCTGTCTCTTAGAAAGTATATTCTAGATTGAGGACAGTAAAATGTATATAATGCTTAAGTTTTAATACCAAAATTATAATGCTTTATATATATTATTATAAAATGTCACTCTTAGATTTTTATTTCCTAATAGTCTACTAGTAGATTCTTGTATTATCATGTAGGTAGCTCATACCTAAACTGAGTCATATCAAAACACCAAAATTATCTTTTATTCCCAAAGATTTTATATTAATCCGAGTTCTTTATTTTCTGTTAGCTCATATACAGTACTAAGCCATATCAGAGGATTTATTTTAGTCTCACTTAAGTGAAAATAAAACCAATGCAACTAGTTGTTTCTCATTGCCTTATACAAAGCAACTAGCTGATTGCCTGTTCTTTCATATGGTATGCCATCTTGTATAAAATTCCTAGGTTCCAAAAGGCAGAATTACCATAGAATTACCATTCTTACACCTCAAAATGCATAAAATCAGACCTCCCAGAGAACTTATAAGTCTGTGTGCAAGACTATATGTGTGTGCATGTGCGTGCATAATGCATGTATATAAATGTGATATGTATTTGTTGCATATTTCTTGCTTTATGTATTATCTATCTTCCATGTGCATCACACATATGCTCTTACATAGTTCATGTATATATGTACATCCACAAAGATAAAAATGAGATGTATTTTTCTATATATACATCCATGTATATTGTTATAAGTATTTATGATCATCAAATATTGCTATAACCTTACTCTGTACATATCTTAATCTCCATAATTTATGTAAGATCACTTTGTATATACCTTAATCTCCATCTTTGATTCTCCAACAGTTTGGATTAACATTACCTGTAGAACTTGTCAAAACAGTTTTCTTAGCCTTAGCCAAGAATTTCTGATTCAGAAAATGTGGTATGGCTTAGATGAAGCCTCAGCTTTGCATTTCTATCAAGTTGCTGGTGATCCCAATGCCACTGGTCCAGGGATCGTGGACGAAGAATGATTAATTTAGATAATAATTTTAGCCACCATTGTAATTACTAAGTAACAAGGATTTTGCTAAATGGATTATTTCCTTTATTACTCCCAAACTTCCTTTCCATTTAGGTTAACAATAGTTAGGAAAAATGTAGACAACTGTAACTAACCAAGATTCTTTTTTCTAATTTTACAAGGAAATAGTCAGGTCACTGACTATCAGATGATTTAGATCCCTAAATGAGTCTGCACACAATGCATAATTGCCAGAGCATATGATTGACCTAACAAAAGAAGCTTTGGCTTTTGGCACAAGAATCTCAACTATAGCACAGGATCCAGTTTACTTCTATTTTCACTTTTATAAGGTTTTGTGGCTGTATGGTTTTCTGACTATCAGTCATATCTTTGAATTCCACTTTTTCTAGCATATGCATCTATAAGAACAAACACCTTGGGAAATACAGGAGTCATTTACATTTCTTTGATGCATTTCCTCTATAAGTAAGTGGGTTACATTCATTGCCTTTTCTGCCATCACACCTAATTACACAAGGCAACTCTTATATTGAATCTTTAGCTTGCTGGAATTACATATATTTAATGCGATGTATATGCATTTATATTAGTCTCATATACTTTAAGCATTTGAAATTAAATTGATTTCTCTGCCTTGTGCCACTAATAATCAGACACTTGGTACAACATGTCAAATGTGCCAAGTGTGTAGGAAGCGTGTAAACAAATTTGATGGTAAACAAATTTAGTTGTCATAGAACTTCCACAGGTAGACAAATGAGGGCTCTTACTTTGTAGCAATGTCAGCACATTGTGGTAGAAACAGCACTATTGTCTTGGCTTCCTACTAAACACACCTCAAAATAGATTAAGGATTATGACTGGCCACTAACAGAGTTATGAAATTCTTTTTAACAACTTGTTACAGTTATAGAAATATTCAAAATGATAGTACAATAGTTTACCTGACTGGTCACAAAAAACAGTCATTTACCATCTTTTAAAAAACCCAAGGAACATAGACTCTTTCATTATTTACACTTATTTACATTATTTACACTGCAAATTTGAAAAGAACTTCTTAAATACATGTATTCTTTCAATTCAGATGGAGTAAATAGTATTCTTATTTTTGATACAAAAAAGATAAGAAGCACATTCCGTATCACTTAAAACTAACCTGTATTTAAAATTAGTATGCTGGATTCAACAAATACCCTAATGTATAAAGGGTTGTCTCAGGTATTTTTCTTTATGAAATTACTAATTGCTCCCTGTTACTTACCCAGGGTTAAAATAAGCTTATTTAAATTAATTTTAGAAAATCAAAATTAAATAGGGTGATACAACAAGTAGCATTGTTTTTCTAATCGTTTTTAAAAACTGGACCATTTGCTAATTCTAATAGTTCTGTTTTCCTTTAAGCAAGCTTTGCCTTCCAGCATTATTCTTTTCCTTTTTTTTCTGTCCTAATTGCTTGCTATACTTTTTAAACTTTATTTTACTTAATTGTAGACTTTGCATCACGTAGTAAAAATTCTTAAAGGTAAGTAACAGCAGTGAAGGTTGCAATTAATCAATTGAAAAGCGTTGTGACTTTCCTTCATCTTTAATATCAGCTTTCTTGATTTTCTCTGACTGCAGAGGCCAGTAATAGTAGCCATGAGTCACGTATTGGTCTCGCTGAGGGGTTGGAGTCTGAGAAGAAGGCGGTTATTCCCCTTGTGATCGTGTCAGCCCTGACTTTTATCTGTCTAGTGGTTCTTGTGGGTATTCTCATCTACTGGAGGTAAGTTGAGTGTTCATTTTAGAAAATTTAATTCATAAAGTTGAGATTTTGCCTATATTTCATCTGAAAGGCCTTCAAAGCATATTTGAATTTTGTTTACGTGAGAGTTTACCAATAATTTATTCAAGCAACTATGAACGAGGTAAAATTGTGAGACCAAAGATGCAATAATAAAAAAGTGGATTATTTTTTTCATCCTTAATTAAAGTTAAAAAGGAGGAACTTCGACTTTAGTCAAAATTTAGTAGTGTTTTGACAGTTGCATTTCCATGTTAATCTAATTAGCATAACATTTAACACTAAGTTTTTGCCAGCTATTATATCCCATGAGTTATTATTCAGAAGAACAGAAATTTTGATATGATAAAAAATATAATAAGTCAATTTGTACAGTATAGATGTCAACTCTGTATACTGATGGGACGTGATAATCTGCATAAAAGTGAAAACTAAGCAATTAAAATAGAAATGTAAGTAGGGGTAAAGTTAATGATTATGTTAAGATACATGGACTTTTAAAATTGTTTATCATTTGCTACAAGAATGAAATACAGCTTCCCGCTCATTAATATCCCATTAAAACCTTCAAAGAACAAGGACAATTGCAGCCTTCATAAGCTTCCCATTTTGTACCAAGTGGAACACACAAAAGTAATTAGTAGGATTTACTAGAGATGTAAAATAAGTCAGTAAAACTCTGCTGGAAAACAAAAATTTTATGATGTTATAAGGATTCATAACTGTAATCCAAGAAAGGTTTGCTTAGTACTTTAGACTTTTAAAAGAGACTTTTCTTTAGCTCTATAGTTAATTCCTTTTTGTTTAGCAGCAACAGTCTATAAATTCACTTCACTACTCTTTGTGTTATCTAAAAATATATTCTCTGTTTATTTTTAAATATCTGTTGCATTTATTGTTTCCCATGTATCCAGTACTGTGTTGACTACTGTCAGTATTGTGTTGACTACTGTCAGGAAATGAATGAATTAATGAGTGGCACTGTTTTCAAGAAATTCATGCTTATTGAGAAAAATCATTTTATAAAATATTACAACCAAGCATTGCGTAGCAGCTGAAATCCAATGCTAAGAGGTTAGAGAACACAGAATCTCTGAGGCCAGAATGTGCAGTATAAAATAGAATTAGGACTGGAGCTACATGGGTACAGGAAATAGAGTTAAAGAAGAGCATTCCAGGCAGGGGCATGCAGGCAGGAGGACCGAAAGTGAGAGTGAAAGTCAGTGAGGCTTAGGGCGTGTAGTTGCATGTTAGTGGACATCTGTTGGCTGAGGCAGAATGCTTTCATAACCAGCTTTATTTCATGCCTGATTTCCTTTACAGAACAGAATAGACTGCAGGCTATGGACAACAGATCATGTTTTTCTTACCTGTCATGGACTAGGAGTCAATTTGTCCATAACAAGATGCAAAAAAAACCTTCTTTCTTCAATCTGTGCCCCAGTGAATGCTACAATTTCACGTCTTTTTTCACAGAACATTCCATGTTCAGCAGAATGCTTTGAATGTAATACATAGTCAATGAATGCTTGTTAAGTAAGCATTCATTTGATTGCTACAATGTTGGAATATGTTTTTTCAGATTCCTGGTTTCAGGATAATCTGCCCAACTGGTTTTAATGGGAATTAATTTAAAATTTATTTTTTAAACAAATTTAAAATAAGATAGAAAATAAAACCAAATTCTAATTCTTAGTAAATAGTGCTAATGTAAGGTTCCCATACGATGTCAGGTGATTTAAAGGTATAAGATTTAAATAATTAGCATGACTTTCTTAATCTCTATTACTGTTTCAAGTATATTTTCTGAAGAATTGAAAAACGTTGTCTATTTAATACGATTTTATATTTCATGGAAAAATTAGAACCTGGAGTGGTGTTTATCCTCTGTTAATAATGGATCATCTTATTTGTATTGGTTGAGAAAAAGAGAAAGGTAACAGCTAAAAACATATTATTGTCTCTAAACAATGTTTTTCTCTTTTCCTCACAAATAACATTTTATGTCCCTTGAATGCAGAATATATTAGTTTAAATAATGAGCATTTTCATAATCTATGAAGTTCTGATCAAATTTGTCACTCTTATCTAATTCAAAATACATTAAATATTGGTAAATGTCTATATGAAATAAATTCACTCCAAAATATAACTTTTGGATCATTACACACTAGAGGTATTATGTACTGAATCACAGTAGTCTTCAGACTGTGTGAACTATTCAAATTCCAGTGTAGATATGTTTGTAAATAATGTACTTTACACAGTCAAGATGGAAAGACTAGACATTTCTGGAAATCATAGTCCATGGAGAAGTTTAAAACTCTGATGACCTAGGGCCAAGGATTTAGCTAAATGGTGCCACCGCCTGCTTCACAAGCACAAGATTCTGAGTTCCATTCCCAGTACAAAAAAAAAAATCTGATGACCTCAAAATAACCGTCCTTAGGAATTTTTCTAAATATATATTTAAATATTTTTAAAACTTTAATGAGATAAAATTAATACATCCTAAAAGTTACCTAATTATATAGTTCAGTGGTTTTTAATATATTTTATTGTATTCCATAATGACTAATGATTTTAAATATTGCTTACTGTGCTTATTGGACATTTATATATCTTCTTTTGAGAAAGGTGAGTTCACATCCTTTCTTGCTTCTTTTTACTTGCATTGGTTGCTTTTATGGTTGAATTGTGTTTTTATAAATTCATGATAAAAGTCCTTTGTAACATATCCAGTTTTGCAATAATTTTCTCCCATTCTGTATATGAGGTTCTCACTGTCTTAATGATTTAAAATGCTGAAGTTTTTATCTTGATAAAATTCAATTCATTGGTTTTCCATCATTGCTTTTGCTCTTGCTATTATATGTAAGAAAGTGTCACCTAGCCCAAAGCCACCAAGATTTACTTCTAGAAATTTACAAAATTGAAAGGCTTACACTTCATAATTTCAAAGATTGTAACAAAGCTACAGTAATCAAAAGAGTCACTTACTGGCCTAGGACTAGATAAATAGATCAATGGAATAAAATTGAGAGTGTTTATGTTTGTGGTTAACAAATTTTAGAAAAAGGTCCCAAGAATTTTTAGTGGAGAGATTCTGGCTCTTGGTGCAAGATGTGCAAGGGCAACTCGATATCCACATTAGAAAAACTCAAGTTAGATCTTCTTCTCACATTTGGACAAAAAGATTTGTCATAGATCTAAATGTAGAACCTAAAACCGTGTAATTCTTAGAAGGAAATGTAAACATCCTTCTAGCCTCGTTTTAGGATAAAATCTAGAGCAGTATAATAAATAAATCCTCTCATCTAATTTGCCTATCTGAAGATGTTACCTGTATTTACCTTGAGAGGAAGGAAGGACAGCAAATTGCAGGCAATAAAATCTGAGCCTCTTTTGCAGTTCTGCTTCGAATTTTCTATATGACCTTGGATATGTCATGTAGCCACGTATGGATAAGTTTACTCTGCTGTTTTCCTAGGCTTCCTGGATCATCTTTAAGTTTGCAGTAAGTCCTTCTTGAGGGGCTCTAAATGAATGTAGCAGGCTGAATGTTATTTTATATTTGTAGAAGGTTACTGAGAAATGGAATAATAATTACACATTTCAAGCTTTTAATTCTAAATACTTGCTGTGATGAAAAGGTGTAAATTAAATAATCAGATTACCGTTGATTGATAGGACCTCTGTCTACAAGTTTAGAACAGTCATCACTTTTTTCATTGTGGCTGAGTGATAATTAGCAGGAGACATAGTTATCAACACTTAGCACATAGATATGAACACATTCACTACTTATTCACGACAGATGGACTATAGATACTGAATCTTGTCATACATTAAGTAATATACCTTGAAATTATTTTCCAGATGTTTTAGGATATGATTTACCAGAGCCAAACCATCAATTTCTAAGATGCCAAGTGTCTCCTCAGGGAAGATTGTCAAATAGTTCTTTTTAAAGAAAAAGAGGGTAAAATTTTTTGAGCTATTTTGAGTCAGAACCTAAACCTGCCAATGAGATTCAACAGGACAGCACATCAGCAAAAGCAGTACAGAGAATTTTCCATAAGTGCCGTTATTTTAGCTTGTTATTGTAGGAAGGCAGGTAATTGCTAATTCTCTCTTTAGCTTAAATAAAATTTCATGGGTCATTGAAGGTAAGTGCCAGTCTAAAGTGGAGGCCTTCGGGTGCCACACTGCCTTTTAGGTAGAGGGTCACTTCCCATATGAGACTGCCCATAAAACACCCACACTGTATACAGATGAACTTCATCCATAAGTCAACCTACGCAGCTTTAATTTTTTCCACATACAAGTTTTTTGGTGTGGTTTATAAGGTTCTTTTTGGAAATTAATGCCAAATAACACTATTGTGACAATTACCTTCTAAAACCAACAAAGATTTGATTACATAGTTGAATCGAAGAGAGTTAGTATTTACCCAGTTACAACAATGAACATTAGATGAACATTAGCAATATGTCAAACCTCAGTGGTAATATGGTTTAATTTACCTTTACGTGTTCTATCAGACATTGCCTTCTTTCCATTCCCTCAGTTATTGGCACATCATTTCCCCTTCTAACCAACCATCCATCCATTCAGCAATCTATCTTTCTGTACCTGTCTGTATATCCCACCCTCTCCCCACAGACGCACAGCATGTGTTTTGACATTTTAAGTTATTTAATTCGAGGCTCAAATAGGCAGGATAATCTTGGTTGGGGATATAGCTTTGTGGTGGCAAGTACAAGGTCCTGAGTTCAATTCCCTTCCCGGTACCCCCACCCAAAACAGATAAGCTAGGACAGCAGTAGCAGTGCTTGTGGAATTTATGTGCTGCTAGAAACCCACCTAATTCAACAAACATTGAGTACCCATTGTACTCCTTGCACTCTACTAAAAGTTTGATTCAGAAGAAATTAAAAAATCGTGACCCTATCTTTTAGAAAAACATTACAAGGGGGCTGGGGATTCAGCTCAGTAGTTCTGCCACCTGCTCACAACCTCTCAAGGACCCAAGTTCAATCCCTGGTACCAAAAACAAATAAATAAATACATACATACATACATACATACTTCACAAGGAAAATAGACATAAGCCAAATATATTACAAAAATAATTATCCTAGCCACTAATCAATAAAATAACATATTGAAGGGTAATATCTAAGAACTTCAGATAATTTTTTGATTCATTAGGTATATTTTTCTTAACAGTCCTTATGTAGATGAGTATGAATGGTAGTTTGTGTTAGATGCAGTGGAAACGCAGAAGCTATACTTCTGGGATCTACTTAGGAAAGGAGAGGCTGATTCACAGAGAAGATGACTGAGCTGTCCTGAAGGGCAGGGATTTCTTGGCCTATTGGAGAGTGAGGCATTTTTTCAGAAGAATTGGGTTTAAACAGGGAAGGGGAGAGGCTGAGTTAGTAGGGAACAAGGCAGGTTCAAAGATCTATCATGTTATTTGGGTATAAACTTCAAGCAGAACATCAAATATGGTAAGAAATACTCACAGGTAGTATTTAGCCACAGAAGGGAGGAGGAAGGCCTACTCTTTGTGTGTCTTTTGGTGTATGTACTTAGGAAGGAATGAATTTCGAGTGAGTAGAAAAAAGAAGTCTTTAGTAAGTCACAAAAAAGTGAGTTATTTCTTACTAAGGTACCAAGCAAGATCTTAACTATGTATCAAGGGTGCTGTTAGCCCCTATGAATCACACTAAGGCGCTTAAGGCATTTTACAGCTTTTAAGATTCTATTTTTTTAATTTTCATCTGCTTGGGTAACTATATTTTAGAGCTCTCAAAAGGATTTTAATTCTGTACCGAATGCAGTGTTCCATGTCATTCTATCCGAGCATGGTAACAATGGTTGCACAGACTGAAACTTTTTATAGCTTTTGCTCCAGTCTGCTTTCAGTTCTGTTCATGTGAACTTCTAATGCATTATTTCTTTATCACGGGACTGTGCCTCTCATCTCCCCCACTGCTCATCAGTCTGCCTACTGTCTGCTTTCCAGGATAGGATCATAGCTCGGTTTTCTTTGTCATTTGATCCTGGATCCCATCGTGTTCCTTCTGTTCCACTTTCTCTGGAAAAATATTCTGTGTTCTGTCCATTTTGTATCCCAGTTGGATTATCAAAGGCTTATACCACCACATCAGAAGGATAATTTTTCCTATGCAAATTGTTTCTTTAGGGTGTTTTCCCTTGTTCATAACATTAAGGTTATAAATGAACTATACAATTTTTTACGTTATTCCCACATATGGCAATTCACTTATTGAATACTTGGGGATATCTGTAATATGACAACTGGGGAACCAGTTTACAGTGATTCATAAAAAATACATTAAATTATCAGACATACATTCCAATGAGTAAAACCAACTGTAAATATGTAAAAAAAAAATAATGGTACAGATAGCTCCCAATTTAGGAAAGTTTGATTTTTTTTCAACGTTACATTGGGGTGAAAACTATGCGATTCAGTAGAAAATATTTTTTGAATGTTGATCTTTTCCCGGTATGGTCATAGGTAAAGTGATACTCTCCTGAGATGCTGGGTGGTGGCAACGAGCCTCAGTTCCCAGTAAGATGCAGAATCACCACTTCAATTGATTCTCTACATCGTACTGGGTTGCTAAGCTACGATGCGTCAGGTTGACTGCACTGAATATACTTTCAGCTTATGAGACTTTATTTTTTAAAGACTATCACTAAGTTAATTTTGATGCTTTTATTTTTTAATTTGTATTTCATAAGTACATGTTTGTAGTATACATGTCTACATAACGATATTTTCAACTTATAATGGGGTTGTCAGGAAATAATGTCATTATAAATAGAGAACAAACCATATTTGATATAGTAATAAGTAATAAAAAGCAAATAAAGTGACAAAGCAGAGTAATTTAGAAGCATAAGCTAACACCATTAGCTACCACAGTCAGAGATTCTTAGGGTAGTAACATTTTGGCCAATGCATAGATAATGGAAAAGACAGCTGATGAACAGAGAGCAACAAAGTCAAGGACCTGAGAAAGGACAGGGCTTCACTGAGGGAGTAAAAAGAGGACCAGTGTGGACTGGAGGCTGCTGGGTGAGCGAGTCATAGGAGGTAAAGCCCCTGATTTGGTGAAGGCTCAGTCATGAAAGGTCTTACAGCTCTTGCTAAAGTAATTCCGTATCATTGTAATTGCAGTGAGAAGCCATTCAAGAATTTTATCCAGCAAACTAATTTGCTGGAAAAATCTCAAGTTTTAGAGATGTCTCTACATAGGAATAAGTGTTATGTTAGGAGAAGCACCCTGTAGTTTGAAGCTTTAAAATGGAAAATGAGATTGACATTTTCACACAAACACGTATTTCTGTTTAAAACATTCATGAATAATACGTCAAATACATAGCTAACGTCCAATATTGTCATTAGCAGTATTAATTATCTACATTTCTTAAATTAAGGGTGGTTTACATTACTTTATAGCAGCAGTTGGTTCTCTGCTCCTCTCCATAGTTTCTAGTGTGCTCTTACCAGATGTTACTTTTATTATCTGAATGAAAATAGATTCAAGTGACATTGTAGGTCATAGTTGTCATTGTTTCCAATATATTCATTCTCAAAACCCTCATTAACAAGACCAGCATCTGTTGCAAATAAAATCACTCCAAGTTTGGGTTGTATGCTCATTGTTTCCTCCCTTAAATTCTGCCACTACTTTATTATCCTATAATACAGACCTACCTTCTTTTTTCAAGATGTTACCACCATGGAACTTCATTTCTACATGATCATTTCTTGTTGCCCTTTGCTACCAGTTGAATGTATCCCAAGAAATATGGTCACTTAAATGTCAAGTAAAAATAGCTTTTGGCCTGGTCCTGTCCAAGATGGTAAGACGTGTTGGTATATAGCAACAGTGGGATGGTATCTGGGACATTGAGTTTTCCTTTATCAGCAAAGTACCAGCAGTACCTCAAATGTTACCTCTGCTTTTGGTGTTTCTGATACCTGCTTACTCACTCTTCAGCATCTGGCACAGGCAAAACTGAGATAAATGTGGGGCACGTAACATCCTTTAATATCTTATATTTTGTTAAAACAGATTTAGATATAGCAATCACTCTACTGTATTCACTTTTGTTTTAATGTGGATATTTCCATCAAAAGGAAGCCCACAAGTCATCTGATTTTCCATCCAGGTGGAAGTGTAAATTGCTTTCTGTTTTTTTTCAGAAAATGCTTCCAGACTGCACACTTTTATTTAGAAGACAGTACATCCCCTCGAGTAATATCTACCCCACCCACACCTATCTTTCCAATTTCAGGTAATGACTTAAAGTTTGACCATGAATATCTGGGAGATACTAAAATAAAAGCACAATGTTAAGAGGTTTGTTTTTATTCAAGCAATGGCTGAATATAAACTAGCCATTATATATGTTGCCTCAAATATTAAATGTGTCACATATCAAACACCTGGACTTATCTCTTATTAATTTTAAACATTCTTAACCATATAGCAGATATGGAAAAATAATAATTGTTCAGGTGTAACATGTTGGCATTAAGCATTTGTATCAATAAAATATTAGTTAAAAATATTTCTGATGTTTACTAATTTCTATTACTTTAATGAAAAACTAAGCAACAAATGTCAAAACACACTGATGCAGTAAATGTTGATAGGAGAAAATAACAAAAATAAGGCAAAAACCTAGTTCCTTTCTGCTCATTTGCATTTATATGAGAAAATAATCTTAATTCCATTAGGAAAAGCCTGTATAAAACACTGGTAATAGTGGTGAAAAAAATGAGACACAAACGCAAAGAACGTATAGTTGTTTGAGATACTTGAAGTCTCCAAATGTTGAACAGGTGAATATTTGTTTGGGGAAACATTGGCTATTGTTAACAACACTTACCTGGGTAACAATGTCCAGAAATTAATCAGGGTCATTTTGTTTGAGACCCTCCCTGACTCTAAAGTCACATGGTAAGAGCACAACGACTTGTTTCGTAAATACTTTCTGTTACATCTTTGATGAAATGCGGTAACACAAAATGAGGCATCTAGAAATGTGTGAACTGTGCAAGAAGTACTGGAGAATAAAGGATGAGATGGGCATCTGGAAGTCACCAGACTAGGGATCTAGGAAGAAAAAATTAATCTGTGGCCATTTTACAAAGATCTCTATTTAAACTCAGACTCCACAAAGTGTTGCTAAGAGGGTCAAGTTCTATGGGATGTTATCTTCAGAAATCTCTTGACTGAAAGAAGCAGGAAAGAAAGAAATATTTTATTTATGTTTAATATATATATTCTATTTTATGACATTTATGTTGTAGAATATATATTATTTATTTTATATAAATTTATGCTTATATTAGAAGTTTCTTGTTAGTGTTTC
>NW_022900916.1:44254842-44262259 GCF_012274545.1 Fukomys damarensis | reverse complement strand
GCCACTGAGCTAAATCCCCGGCCCTAACCTTTTTTTTTTTTTTTTAATCAATATTAGAGCTCCACCCAGGGTACTGTCCCTCTGAGTTATTCCCCCTGCCACACTTTTTTATTTTGAGACAGAGGCTCTCTAAGTTGCTCCAGCTGGCCTTGAACTTTCTTCTCTTCCTGTCCCAGCCTCCCAAATAGCAGAAATTATAGACATGTGCACGCTACTGTTTTATCAACTCCCGCTCTTTGAGCACTTTTTTATTTCTGTTCTTGTAGTGTATATTAAAATCCTGTGCATTTATATTATTATGGGATAATTTTCCATTACCATTCTTAGAATTTGGAGACTGAGAACTTTCAGCTGTCTGTTGCAGTTTGATTCCCTTCATTCTGAACATATCTCCTCTACCTACCTTGTCGGTGTGGGTGTGCAAATTAACTCTCATGTTATTCAGAATCCACCATGATTTATATACTAAACTAATAAGTGCAGTAATTTAAAATCAGGAGCTTATGTAGGAAATCCAAAATCCTCCATTTTGAGTCTGAGTAGTATAATACCCAAGAGCATAGCCTTCCTTTACTCCCTCAGCTTTCCGAGATTCACTCTTGATCCCCTGAGTATGTACTTTTCATATAAAGTCAGAAAATGAAAAGATACATTCATTAGTGTCACTGACATACAGACCAGTTAATAAGAAAAATTACCAAAATAGCTGACTATCGGGAAAACCTAGTCTTCTCGTGAAAGGCTGGCTGTGTAAGGTAACATGATTGGATTTGAAGGACATTCACTAGAACTGATGACTTGGGTGTGACAATTTATTTCAGTTTTCTTATCTAATTATAAAAGCTTCTTCTAATCAAGATCATACATTAGGTGTGAAGGTGGAATTATACCTTTGTCTAGTATTTCTCAAGCTTGACTGGCTAATTCAATTTTAGTATTCAGGTCCACTCATCTAAGAGAGAACAGATGGATTCTAATTTTTTTTATTCAATAAATTCTTAGCAACTGAAGTCTAAAAATGTTAGATGGCCTAAATGCAGAACATCTGTTGATGTAAATAACTGTTTCTAGTGAAATGTGTTTGATGTTTCCTTGTCAGAGAAATCACTTGTGAAATTGCATACTGTGAACTAGTAATATGCTTAATCTCGGAAAGTCTTTCCAGGAAAAGAAAGAAAGCAGTAAAACAGGGCAGTTAAAGTAATTTGGCCCCTTCACAATTAATTAACAGATCCAATGACTTTGTTTACATAGCATATTTTCAAGATAGAATTCTTGAAGTTTTGCAGATTAAAAGTCCCAAAGGTTTTTTGACATTATTCTTAATGAATATTCTTTGTATAAATATTTTTTATTATGTAATGAAAATGAAAAATGTTTTATAATGTAAACATCTAACTATTTGACTGTAAGGCATTGAACTCTTCAGTTTTATAAAACTGAAATGGTACTGTAATAAAATTGAAAATATATTGTCTGCATGTCTTTTTCTCCAGAATTTATGTGTAACTCTTACTTATTTAAAACAAAGGGGCCGGGGATTTAGCTCAGCGGTTCCGTAGCCTGCCTTGCAAGTGCAAGGACCCGAGTTCATTCCCTGGTACCAAAAAACAAAACAAAAAAAAAACAAAGTTTTTCATAAAGAGATGGCGTGCTTAATAAGCAAGGCTTTGGTGGTATTTATAAATTAACATTGGATATACATTATGTTCTCTTTTTTACTATGTAAGGAAAAGGGATTATTGATGAAATCAGATTACTAAAACTCACTTTATGTTTGAGAATGAATATATCTATCTATCTATCTATCTATCTATCTAGATCTATTTTTTGAGACAGGGTCTCACTGTATAGTTGAGACTGACCTGGAATTCACTATGTAGCCCAGGCTGGTCTTGAACTCACAGAGATCCTCCTGCCTCAGCTTTCAGAGTGCTGGGATTACAGGAATGTGCCACCACACCTGGCTTTGAGAATGAATATAAATAAAGTTGGTAATTGTTACTTAAAATCTGAGCACAGATTTAGTTGGGATTATAAAATAATTCAACTTGGAAGTTGTATTAGGAGATAGTTTATAAAGGAGAGAACTGCTCATTTCTACTGATTTACCTGACAGTTTTTTTTTAATTTATTTACTTAGATGATGTTGGAGCAATTCAAATAAAACACTTTCCAAAGCATGTTGCAGATTTACATGCTAGTAATGGGTTTACTGAAGAATTTGAGGTATGATTTCAATGTATCTGTTTAAAATGATATAGAAAATAATAAATTCTAAAGATTCGGTGGTAGGCTATTTCTTGACCAAAAAGCATTGAAACCTTTTTTATTTCTAGGAAAAATATCAGTTCCATAATTACTTGTTTGTTCAGGAGATGTGTCATGGTTACCATATAATTTAGAAAATAGGTGTTCTATTTTAAAAGCCAATTTGTACTAGTGGAGGAATAAAAAAAATTGTTAATTCTCTCCCACTAAGTACAGATCTCTAGTGTTCTTTTATAAAATCTGAATTTGTAACAGATTCATTTAGATTTTCTAAATTATATAAATTATTCTAAACTATAAACATCATGATCTTCAGCTAAACTGCATACAAATCCTTAATTGTAAGTATTACACCAACACAAATGCAAAAGCATTTAGATAGCTCTTTTATTATACAAAGTAAAATCATTCTTCTCAAGAAAATATGTTTCTAGAAAACACTAGCACTTTAAAATCAGTGGAAAATTTCTCAGTGGAGAGTCTGTTAAAGATTCTTAGAATAGAAGAGGTAGAGAAATTTACTCCAAATGTATTGGCCTAGTGAATTATTATATCATTTAGACAGCCTTTTCAAAACAGGACATTATAAACCCAAAGGTAACAATAGCCACAGGAAGAAAAACAAAAAATTACTATTTTTGATCATGCCAACCATGTCATTGACTAGGTACTGCCACATTCAACCTTCATTCTACTGTGGGAGTTAGCTATTTGTGTTACCCATGAAGTCAGACTGCGTAGAAGTTCATTCTCAACCTGTAAATAGCAAAGCTGGAATTTGAACCTAGGGCTGCAATTGTAAACATCCTGCCCTTTCCATTAGCAAGCAATCACCAGCCTCCCTCCAGCCTATTCCCTCTGTGAAGCATCTCATCCTGTTGCCTTTTTGCATCTCCTTCACCTGCCTGACCCCAAATGCTCAGTGATCCTTCTTCATAAAGCACTTGGAGCTCTAGAGCTGACCATACCATCTACTCTCCTGTCATCTAGTATTCTCCTCGCACACATTCATCACTTCCCAGGTCTCATATCAGTCAAGACAGGAAAGGAAAATGCCATAGAAGAAAAAGCTTTAAGAAAGCAAGAGAAATGAGTGTGATATAATGTGAAGAATCACATATTTCAAACAGGGACTCATAGCCAGGTGTGGCAATGCATGCCTGCAGCCCCAGCTACTGGAGTGACTACAGCAGGAGGTTCTCAAGGTGGAAGCCAGCTCAGGCCATTCAGGGTGTCCTTATCTCAAAATTAAAAGGATGGGGAATGCAAATCAGAGTTAGTGCATTTGCCCAACATGTGTAAGCCCCTGGTTTCAATCTTCATTATGAAGAAAAAGTGTCAAATTATTTTGTCTTCCCATAAGATAAAGGTGACTGGTAGAACAGTGTCACCTAAGCAATAACTGCTGTGTTAACTGAAAGTTAACAGCAGTGTTAACTGATAGCAACTATCAGGCTAATGTCAAAGAAAATTATATTTCCAATAGGAAAGATATGTCAAAGATCATTCTGATCTTCCAAATGTTAAAAAATGGTCTAAGTAAAAATAGACTATTTATAATTGAAGATGCTGACAGCTATGCCCATGACTATAATTTTAATAACTTCATACTTTTACCCAAAATTTTTCTTAATTCTGCTTTTAACACATGTTCTGATTAAAGAAAAATTTTCAATTACTTAACAATTAGTTTAATAACTAATAATGCTACACCTTTTAAGTGGCTCATCTATTAGATTGTTTTTAATTGTTCAGAATGATTTGCTGCAAAAGAGGCCTTCAAAGCTTGTTTGAAGAGATGGTGGACGACTGTTAAAGAATCAATTCATAAATTATAACACATTTTATTATCTTAATACTAATTTTCAAATTTTAAACTAAGACAGGAAATATTTCTGAAGAGCACCTTCATTCATTTTAATAAAAAATGGCAGAAATAATTTTTCCATACCCATTGAAGTTTAAACAAATAGGAGCCTACTAATTAAATATATACAAAGTAATCATCTAAATTTTGCTTCAAATGACATGAGAGATATGATTGGAACAAAAACTTTATGGAGAATTTTAATGTTTTGACAGCTTTAAGTGTGTTACAAACCACCGGGTATGAAGCTATTTATTCTTTAAAGTACCTCAAAAGACAAAACAAAACTGTATCACTACTTCAGAGTTCAAAATAGTGCTATAATGGTCAAGAACAATTATATTGGTACATTAGCAAACTCAGTAACTGTTACAAAATGGGCCATGGACTATGTGGCTCTTTCCATCTACTTTTTAAAAAAGTCATCATATAATATCAGTGTCCTTTCTTAAAAATGTTACTTTTTCCTTTTACATAATTTTAAGGCTCCAAATTGTTAGACAATTTGATTTGCATGCAATTGTTTGAAACATTCTGTTTTGTTAGTATGTGACAAATGTATTTATTGCATGATCATAGTTTTCCATTGTAAACCTAATATGAACACTTTTTTTTCTCATTTGTCGTGTGCTGTGGAATTTGATTTCTTTACTTTTTTGGCATTCATTCCCTCATTAGACACTGAAAGAGTTTTATCAGGTAAGGCATTATTTCACTGCATTTCTTTTAGCCAAGAAGTAGTTGTAATATGTAAAAAAAATACTTTTTTGTTTTTGGATAGACTGTTTTGTTTTGTTTTGTTTGTCTTGCATAACTTAGTTTAAGGTGCTTTGTTTAAAAGCATGTGTATTAAAATGGCGTCCATGCACTTTCTTGCAGGAAGTGCAGAGCTGTACTGTTGACTTAGGCATTACAGCAGACAGCTCTAACCACCCTGACAATAAGCACAAGAATCGATATGTAAACATCGTTGCCTGTGAGTACATCCTCCACTCGCTGATTTCATCTTCATCACTGCTGTGACATAACCCAGGGTCCTGAAGATTTTGATAGCCACTTCTCAGTAGGGCTGTTTGAGGTCTTGCATTATCAGGAAATACAACTTATGTTCAACAATGCATAGCATGATATGTCTCCATATCATGTTTCTTTTATAATCAAAACAAATTTTAATTGAAAAGAATAGTCTGCCCCATGAAACAACCAAGTTTCTAACAACACTTTCCTTTCTCATTATGTATCTCCTGCAAGTAAATATAGTTTTTCTGTAGAATTGAAGTTAATCCCCGATTCCTTATTTTGATGTTTCAATTCCTACAGTTATACTGTATATCCTTACTATGGTTTTTTAGCTCCTTTCAACTGGCAGTGGCACCTCCTCTGTGCCTGGATAATTGTCTTTCTTCGTCCTTTTCCTGGAAAGAGACAACAATCCTTCTGTTTCCTCCTGTTGTGTCTCTTCCCCCATCAGCCTTCTGTTTAGAACTTGTCTGCTGCTGTCCTTCCCTAGCTTTCTGGGACTCTCCTCTCTCTTCCTTCTTGCTGAGTGGCTCTCCACTCCTCACAGTCCCAGAATCATTTTAACATCCATCCAGGATGCCGACTTCAAGTTTCAACCCCTCTGAAAACTTCTATTTATCCCAAGCCAATATATTGTCTGCCTTCACATCTCCCTTGATATTGTGCTTCTCTCTCTCAACATTCCCATCTGGGTGTATGTTCCAGGCTTAAATACTATATTAGAGTATTTCTTTAAAGTAGAAATTTTGTTCTTTGTCTTTGTTATCTTTATTTCCTCATTTCCCCTAAGCCTCAGAAATCATTTTTGTGATTTTAATTCTGTGAAATAAATTATGACACAAATGTAAATGGCCTTTATTCTGAAGTGGTCTGTGCTTTCTTGAAATATATTCTTTTTCATTCCAGATGATCATAGCAGGGTTAAGCTTGCACAACTTGCTGAAAAAGATGGAAAACTGACTGATTACATCAATGCCAATTATGTTGATGTAAGTATGTTTGATCTGAAAGTTTATGGTAGTTGTATCAGATGTTGGATTTATAATGTATATACATCAGTGTGTAACATGTTTTCTGATTTAACAATAAAAAACAAATCAGAGTGAATAATTTTAAGAGATCTTCTGACTAAATGATTTCAGATTGAATGGAAGTTTAATTGGTTTATCTCCTGGGAAATGGGGAGGACTCTGGCTAGGAATTAAGTTCAAGACAGAATATGTATATTCATATAGGTTTACAACTCACTAAATGTAAGGGGTAGGACGACTGCATATTTTTAATCTCCTATAGCTCCTAACACAATGTTAGTTATACGTATAGTAAATGATCAGTGCACCCTAACTAAAAGATTTTCTTGGTAATTCTAATAGACAAACACAAGGTTATTAAACCACTTGACTATCTTTTATAATTTGGGGGCTCCCCTCTGGACATTTGAACATTTCAAACTTTCTGGAGCTCTCCAGGGACTGCAGATTACTCGCTGATTTCTGGTTTTTCACTGTAGTCAATAGAATGTCAGTAAGATTCAGTTATTTCCCAGACCCTAATCTCTCAGACTGATTGTCACCAGATTAATGCTGTATGCAACACTAAATTGAAAGAAGTGCATAAGTGAGTATAACGTGTGTTTGCTATGGACACCACTTCATGCTTCCTTAGACAGCAATGTGTGTGTCAGCATTAATTTGAGTTTTGCAGTTTTGAGTGGTTTTGAATTCTAGCTCTGCCATTGGCTAGCAATGGGACATCGGACAGCCACTTAACTCTGCTGAACCTCAGTATGCTTCTCTGCAAATCATGGATGGAGCTTCCATTTTGCATCGATGATGGGTTAGATTAATATTTGTAAAGCATCTTTTCCAGTGATGCTCACTCAAGGACAGCTAGCCATGAATAGACCTACTCAGTCCTACTGAGGAGAGAAAAAGGTCAGAACTCCAGAGCTTTCTTAACTGTTGTGGACCCTGAGCCATACGTCCTAACAAACATTGAAAAACAACACAGTCAAAAGGCAGATGTTAAGCACAATAAGTGAATTTGAGCTAAAGCCTTTGGAATAAAAATGCAGAGAACTGTGAATGTGCCAACACAAAGAGAACTATTTTTTTAGCAAATATTATAGTTAAGAGACAATTGTTATCCTCCCTGGTTTTATCAACCTTCTCCAGCTTTGCAAATTTTTTTATAGATTTCTATTATAGAAAAATGGCACTGACCTTAAAGACTTAAGTACTATATAGTTTCAAAGCATAT
>NW_022900916.1:44250707-44254631 GCF_012274545.1 Fukomys damarensis | reverse complement strand
TATTTTTATCTTCAGGGATATAACAGGCCAAAGGCTTACATTGCTGCCCAAGGACCCTTGAAATCCACAGCTGAAGACTTCTGGAGAATGATATGGGAGCATAACGTGGAAGTTATCATCATGATAACAAACCTCGTGGAGAAAGGCAGGGTATGTGGCTTACTATTGTGTTATGCCCGGATAGCAATTAGAGAAGCTTTCAATTAGCATTAAGAGTCAGCATATGAAAGCAGGAAAAATTAATAAAACTAATAAGGGTTTCTTCTTGTAAGTATGACAGCTAAAGGGGCCCGGTTAGCATTATAGGTCAAATGTTTTACCATGAATGCAGCTACCTCTTTCTTTAACTACATTCTTCATGCTGTGAGAAAAAACATGAATGAGACTTATTAAAAAGCAGCAAAGACTGTAACCTCTTTTAATTTGAAGGACCTGGATTTGAGTGCAGGCTCTCAATACATCTTGCATTGCTCTCTTTACATGAAAGAGGGAAGATGAGCTTAGGTAATCTCAAGTCTCTCAGCTTTGTGATTCTATCCCTGGTCTCCTCGTAAATTAACTTAATAATCACCAAGAAGGGAAAAATGACATCTAGGTGAGCCCAAATCTTCCTGTCATGATCTGCAACTTTCACTTGCTTCAGGGATGACTTTTACCTTGCATGTTTGCAATGTGGAAATAGAATCTTTACTTTCTCTTTTTCAGAGAAAGTGTGACCAGTACTGGCCAGCAGATGGTAGTGAAGAATATGGGAACTTTCTGGTCAATCAGAAGAATGTTCAAGTGCTTGCCTATTACACTGTGAGGAATTTTACTCTAAGAAACACAAAAATTAAAAAGGTTGGTCAACAAGTAACGGACATATCCCATTAGTAGATGAATAGATAAAGACATATATACATGTATGCCTTGGTTCACAGACTTAATGTGTTCTACAATTTTGGAAAGATGGCCAGGTTTGTATCTATATGGGAAAGATGGCCACAGTCCTCTTTGTCACCCAATGAAGAGTTTGCAAACAAAAAACAAAATTGTGACAAACCATATTGTTTGCAAATAAAAGTGTCATGAAGTGAGGCACCACTGTGTGTGTGTGTGTGTGTGTGTGTGTGTGTACGTGTATTATGGAGTGCAATACTTTTCAGTTTTAAAAGAGAATAAAATCCTGTCATTTGTGATTACTTGGATGAACCCAGAGAACATTATATTAACTAACATAAGCCAAGCACAAAAAGACAAATAATGTATTATCTTACTTTACTTGAGAACAAGGAAGTCAAACTCAGAAACAGTACAATGGGGGTTATCAGGGCTTGAAAGTGAAGAAAGCTGTGTGATGCTGGTCAAAGGATACATAATTCCGTTTAGCCAGAAAGTTTCTATTACACAAGAGATCGACTGTGTAACATGGTGACTATAGTTAACAACAATGTACTATACACTTAAACATTACTAAGAATAAAGTATTCTCAACAAAAAAATGTGAGATAATATTCAGGTTAATGTTTGATTTCCACAATGTATAATATATATGGTTCAAAACATGTTTATGTTATCCACTGGAAATCTATATAACTTTTAGCAATTAAAAATGATTTCTTTTTAAGAAGTAAAACCAGTGATGTCCTTTAATGCATTCTGTCCCTTTGTAAATGCATGGCTGGCATAACCAAGGCAGCATACAATTATGTGTCTTCCAAATGTCTGTCAGCTGTGGGTTTGGGGCCAGACTGCTCACGGTGCAGGTGTGAACAAAAATTTCTGCTGAGTGTGGCCACTTCACATGGGAACCCTCATGTAATCCCAGCATCCAGCTAAAAAGCATGAAGATTGAAATACGTGAAGTAAAAAAATACCCCAAAAATAATGTATTACCTCAGATTCTCAAGAGAAACAAAAATAATAGGAAGAACAGAAACAACAACACGATGATGATTGGATATAGATGGATGGCCAGATAGATAGATACATAGATGCATAGAAAGACAGATGGACGGATGGGACAGATAGTGTTTTCTAAATACAGACTAATAGATTTCTGGGGATTAGCAAGTCTGAAGGACAGATTTCATATGTGGCATCCTGGAAATTCAGTTAAGAGTTGATATTTCAATGCAGAGTTCAAATTCATCAAGGCAGCAGGCTGAATATTTAAGCAAGTTTCTGCATTACAATCTATATAAGAATTCCTTCTTTTTCAGGAAATCTGTCTTTGTTCTTAAGGCCTCAACTAATTGGCTGGTCTCACCTACCATAGGGAGAGTAATCTGCTTTACTCTAAGTCTTCTAATTTAAATGTTAATTACATCTACAAAAATAGCTTCACGGCAACACCTGTTGTGACTAATGTTCCACCAACCAGCAGAAAACTATAGCCTAGCCAGGAGGGTATAAAACTGACCATCACGAATGGCAGTATACTTTTCTTTTTGCTTCATTATATACTTTCAACTTCAAACTGAATCTTGAACTTATGTTTAAGAACGCTGTGTGTATGCTACTGTTACTAGCTGTCTGAACTTTTCCAGGGCTCCCAGAAAGGAAGGCCCAGCGGGCGAGTGGTCACACAGTATCACTACACTCAGTGGCCAGACATGGGAGTCCCTGAATATTCCCTGCCAGTGCTGACCTTCGTGAGAAAGGCGGCCCATGCCAAGCGCCATGCAGTGGGGCCTGTCGTAGTCCACTGCAGGTAAGTCTCAGAGATGTGCTTCCAAACCCACAGAATTGCTTATGAAAGGAAATCAGTGGAACAAATTTTTTCCAAAATGGGAATGAATTAGTGAAATGAGGAAGATGAAATTACATGTCCATTTTTTTAAGTATTGACCACTAGGACATGAGCGTGCTCAACACAATCTGATTGCTGAATATTTCAGAGCACCAAATATTTATATTTATTATTCTGTTTGTTGGAATGATGTGTTTAGTTACTTTTTGCTCGTTACTATGACAAAATACCTGGCACTCGAAGTTAAAGGAGAAAAGGTTTATTTGGCTCACAGTTTGTAGAGGTTTCAGTCCATAATCAGCTGGCTCCAAAGCAGAGTGGCCGAGGGGTAAGAGTTCATGGCAGTGGAAGGCAACAGAAGCAAAAAGAGAATTTAACAGTCTTTCTGCCTGGTTTATTCCATCCAGACTACTAGGATTAGGATAGTGGCAAAACCAATCACTCACATGTAGTGGTTTAGTAATCACATGCCCTTAATCCCTGCATCATACATTCCAGATTCAGCCACCTCTGAAAAGAAAGCCCAACCTCATCTGCATGAGGACTGGGGGATATCTAAACACAAGTCATGACAAATGGTCTTCAAAGAAGAACTACTGCCACTACTGTTTAGACTCTTTAGTGAAAATGAAAGGGAAGCAATACTCCCAAATTCATCCCTGGAAGCAAGCATCACCTTGAACCCAAAAGCAGAGAAAGACCCAACCAAAAAAGAGAACTACAGGCCAATCTCACTAATGAACATAGATGCAAAAATCCTTAATAAGATACTGGCAAATAGAATGCAGAAGATCATCAAGAAAATCATACACCCTGACCAAGTGGGATTTATCCCAGGGACACAGGGATGGTTCAACATATGCAAATCAATTAATGTAATACACTATATTAACAGCCAAGGACAAAAACTGTATGATCATCTCAGTAGACACAGAAAAAGCTGTTAACAAAATCCAACATGCAAACATGATAAAAATCCTACAAATTGGCATAGAGTCTCTACCTCAATCTGATAAAAGCCATTTATGAAAAACCAACGGCCAGCATCATGCTAAATGGTCAAAAACTGAAATCCTTCATGCTAAAATCAGGAACAAGACAAGGATGTCCACTATCATCACTCCTATTCAATATAGTTGTGGAAACATTAGCCACAGCAATTAGACAAGAGAAAGAAATAAAAGGAATAAAGA
>NW_022900916.1:44227412-44250590 GCF_012274545.1 Fukomys damarensis | reverse complement strand
GGTCAACAAGTAACGGACATATCCCATTAGTAGATGAATAGATAAAGACATATATACATGTATGCCTTGGTTCACAGACTTAATGTGTTCTACAATTTTGGAAAGATGGCCAGGTTTGTATCTATATGGGAAAGATGGCCACAGTCCTCTTTGTCACCCAATGAAGAGTTTGCAAACAAAAAACAAAATTGTGACAAACCATATTGTTTGCAAATAAAAGTGTCATGAAGTGAGGCACCACTGTGTGTGTGTGTGTGTGTGTGTGTGTGTGCACGTGTATTATGGAGTGCAATACTTTTCAGTTTTAAAAGAGAATAAAATCCTGTCATTTGTGATTACTTGGATGAACCCAGAGAACATTATATTAACTAACATAAGCCAAGCACAAAAAGACAAATAATGTATTATCTTACTTTACTTGAGAACAAGGAAGTCAAACTCAGAAACAGTACAATGGGGGTTATCAGGGCTTGAAAGTGAAGAAAGCTGTGTGATGCTGGTCAAAGGATACATAATTCCGTTTAGCCAGAAAGTTTCTATTACACAAGAGATCGACTGTGTAACATGGTGACTATAGTTAACAACAATGTACTATACACTTAAACATTACTAAGAATAAAGTATTCTCAACAAAAAAATGTGAGATAATATTCAGGTTAATGTTTGATTTCCACAATGTATAATATATATGGTTCAAAACATGTTTATGTTATCCACTGGAAATCTATATAACTTTTAGCAATTAAAAATGATTTCTTTTTAAGAAGTAAAACCAGTGATGTCCTTTAATGCATTCTGTCCCTTTGTAAATGCATGGCTGGCATAACCAAGGCAGCATACAATCATGTGTCTTCCAAATGTCTGTCAGCTGTGGGTTTGGGGCCAGACTGCTCACGGTGCAGGTGTGAACAAAAATTTCTGCTGAGTGTGGCCACTTCACATGGGAACCCTCATGTAATCCCAGCATCCAGCTAAAAAGCATGAAGATTGAAATACGTGAAGTAAAAAAATACCCCAAAAATAATGTATTACCTCAGATTCTCAAGAGAAACAAAAATAATAGGAAGAACAGAAACAACAACACGATGATGATTGGATATAGATGGATGGCCAGATAGATAGATACATAGATGCATAGAAAGACAGATGGACGGATGGGACAGATAGTGTTTTCTAAATACAGACTAATAGATTTCTGGGGATTAGCAAGTCTGAAGGACAGATTTCATATGTGGCATCCTGGAAATTCAGTTAAGAGTTGATATTTCAATGCAGAGTTCAAATTCATCAAGGCAGCAGGCTGAATATTTAAGCAAGTTTCTGCATTACAATCTATATAAGAATTCCTTCTTTTTCAGGAAATCTGTCTTTGTTCTTAAGGCCTCAACTAATTGGTTGGCCTCACCTACCATAGGGAGAGTAATCTGCTTTACTCTAAGTCTTCTAATTTAAATGTTAATTACATCTACAAAAATAGCTTCACGGCAACACCTGTTGTGACTAATGTTCCACCAACCAGCAGAAAACTATAGCCTAGCCAGGAGGGTATAAAACTGACCATCACGAATGGCAGTATACTTTTCTTTTTGCTTCATTATATACTTTCAACTTCAAACTGAATCTTGAACTTATGTTTAAGAACGCTGTGTGTATGCTACTGTTACTAGCTGTCTGAACTTTTCCAGGGCTCCCAGAAAGGAAGGCCCAGCGGGCGAGTGGTCACACAGTATCACTACACTCAGTGGCCAGACATGGGAGTCCCTGAATATTCCCTGCCAGTGCTGACCTTCGTGAGAAAGGCGGCCCATGCCAAGCGCCATGCAGTGGGGCCTGTCGTAGTCCACTGCAGGTAAGTCTCAGAGATGTGCTTCCAAACCCACAGAATTGCTTATGAAAGGAAATCAGTGGAACAAATTTTTTCCAAAATGGGAATGAATTAGTGAAATGAGGAAGATGAAATTACATGTCCATTTTTTTAAGTATTGACCACTAGGACATGAGCGTGCTCAACACAATCTGATTGCTGAATATTTCAGAGCACCAAATATTTATATTTATTATTCTGTTTGTTGGAATGATGTGTTTAGTTACTTTTTGCTCGTTACTATGACAAAATACCTGGCACTCGAAGTTAAAGGAGAAAAGGTTTATTTGGCTCACAGTTTGTAGAGGTTTCAGTCCATAATCAGCTGGCTCCAAAGCAGAGTGGCCGAGGGGTAAGAGTTCATGGCAGTGGAAGGCAACAGAAGCAAAAAGAGAATTTAACAGTCTTTCTGCCTGGTTTATTCCATCCAGACTACTAGGATTAGGATAGTGGCAAAACCAATCACTCACATGTAGTGGTTTAGTAATCACATGCCCTTAATCCCTGCATCATACATTCCAGATTCAGCCACCTCTGAAAAGAAAGCCCAACCTCATCTGCATGAGGACTGGGGGATATCTAAACACAAGTCATGGCAAATGGTCTTCAAAGAAGAACTGCTGCCACTACTGTTTAGACTCTTTAGTGAAAATGAAAGGGAAGCAATACTCCCAAATTCATCCCTGGAAGCAAGCATCACCTTGAACCCAAAAGCAGAGAAAGACCCAACCAAAAAAGAGAACTACAGGCCAATCTCACTAATGAACATGGATGCAAAAATCCTTAAGATACTGGCAAATAGAATGCAGAAGATCATCAAGAAAATCATACACCATGACCAAGTGGGATTTATCCCAGGGACACAGGGATGGTTCAACATATGCAAATCAATTAATGTAATACACTATATTAACAGCCAAGGACAAAAACTGTATGATCATCTCAGTAGACACAGAAAAAGCTGTTAACAAAATCCAACATGCAAACATGATAAAAATCCTACAAATTGGCATAGAGTCTCTACCTCAATCTGATAAAAGCCATTTATGAAAAACCAACGGCCAACATCATGCTAAATGGTCAAAAACTGAAATCCTTCATGCTAAAATCAGGAACAAGACAAGGATGTCCACTATCATCACTCCTATTCAATATAGTTGTGGAAACATTAGCCACAGCAATTAGACAAGAGAAAGAAATAAAAGGAATAAAGATGGGAAAGGAAGAAGTTAAATTATCATTGTTTGCACATGAAATGGTAGTCTATATAGAAGACCCCAAAAATTCCACCAAAAGTCTTCTAGACTTAATAACCAAATTTAGTAGAGTAGCTGGATACAAGGTCAACATACAAAAATCAATAGCTTTCCTGTACACAGAAATAAACTCACTGAGAGAGAAACTGGAGAAACAACTCCTTCCACAATGGCATCCAAAAAATAGAAATGCCTATGAATCAACCTAATGAAAGAAATCAAAGACCTGTACTCTGAAAACTACAGCATTCTGAAAAAGGAGATTGAAGAGGATATCAAAAAGTGGAACAACATCCCTTGCTCCTGGGTAGGAAGAACCAATATAATGAAAATGGCCATACTTCCATAAATGCTATATGGATTCAATGTAATCCCAATTGAAATCCCAGCAGCATACATTATAGACCTTGATAAAACAATCCAAAAGTTCATTTCAAAGAAGAAGAGACCTAGAATAGCAAAAGCAATTCTAGGCAATAAAGACATGGAAGGGGGTATCACTATTCCCAAATTGAAACTATACTACAAAGCCACTGTGCTAAAAATAGCATGGTACTGGTAAACAGATCCAAGATCAATGGAACAGATTAGAAGATTCAGAAACAACTCCAGACATACTCGGCCACCTCATCTTTGACAAAGGAGCCAAACACCCTCACTGGAGGAAAGATAGCCTCTTTAATAAATGGTGCTGGAAAAAATTGGGTTTCAACTTGACAAAGATTAAAACTAGACCTATATCTCTCACCATGCACTAAACCAAAATCAAAATGTATCAAATATCTAAATATTAAAACTGAAACTCTATACTAGCTAGAAGAGGGGTTAGGCAGAACTCTTGAAGGCATAGGTGTAGAAAAAGATTTCATGAACAAGAAAACCTCAGTTGCCTGTGAACTAGCACAAAAAATCAACAAGTGGGATCTCATCTTATTAAAAAGCTTCTGCACGGTAAGAGAAACCACCAACAGAATGAAGAGACAACCCGCAGTGTGGGAAAACAATCACCAGCTATTCCCCAGACAAAGGTCTACTATCTAGAATATATAAAGAACTTAAAAAAAATCAGACCTCCCAAATTTAAAGATCCATTCCAAAAGTGTGCATCTGAAATGAACAGACATGTCTCAGACAAAGAAGTAAAAACAGGAATAAACATATGAAAAAATGTTCAACATCACAGGTCATTCAAGAGATACAAATGAAAACAATGCTGAGATTTCACCTTATTCCAGAAAGGATGGCTGCTATCAAGAAATCAACAAATTGCCCATCAACTGGAGACTGGATAAGGATTTTTAAAAATAAAATGGAGTACTACTCAGACATAAAGAATGAGAAACTAGAAACATGTATAACTAAATGGGTGCATATTGAGGCCATACTCTTAAGTGAAATAAGTAGGACACGTGTAGATACTGAATAGTTAGAAACTGAGAGTATAAATAAGGATTAAAATGTATAATAGATAATGTGCAATAGGAAGAAAAGCTCCAAAGAGGAAGAGGAAGTGGGAGGAATAGAAAGGAAAGAAGGGAAAGGAATAAAAATGAGAAAAGAAAAAAATGGAAACAAAGTTTTTTGTAAATAGGGAGCGGTTGAAGGGAAGAGGGGAGGTGAATGGGAAAAAAATAAGAACCAAGATATATCATGTAAAGGTATAAAATCCCAATAATGAATGCCATCCTGTATACGTAAAATGTACCCATAAATTTAATGGGGAAAAAATGGTCTTCAACTTTTTAGCTGTCTGAATCAGGTAGAACAGTATCTTTGTTGTTAAATATCTATTACAGCATATAACACCATGGGATAACAATGTTTGAGATGGAGCTGCTAGTCTTAAGAGTTAGCCTGTTGTACAGTTATTACGCTGAATTTGCATTAGAGAAACTGAAGCACACACTGTGAGGAGTTTGGGAAATAACCCAAATTTGTCTGAGAAGCGTTAGCTTCTTAAGCATTAGCTTAAGACCAAGATCCTTTTCTCATTTTCCTTGAGTCTTTTCTAATATATCACATTGAACATATTATCAATTCATTGTTTCTCAAGAATGTTAATTTCCAAGATTGTGACAAATAGCAGTAGCAATATCACTAAGGTAGGAAAGTCTATGGTGAACATTTAGTCTAATACTTTTTCAGTTAAAATAATAACATTTAATATCAATGAGTGATGGCCATGGACCAAGCTTTATGACCACAAAAATCAAATTTATTTCTTCATGCAGTATTTTTGTCAAAGCAATGTCTGTGTTTTTACAGAAACAAGTGTTTTCTTTTGACATACGGCTTATCTGACACATTCTAATTACCTACCTTGGAGTTATTCTCAGATAAAATTTGAGAGGCTCCACTTGAGTTTCTAATCTGTTAGCCTGATGATAAATTGAAGGAAACCAGAAGATGCAAGAAAATAGCTCTGAAGGTCAGGGATTGTTTCTTAGCAAATGGAGAAGGACCAGGCTATTGTGCAGAGGAGGTGCTAATTTTCCACTCTCGCACTTCCTACTTCTCAGAACATTTGAAAAGAATCTGTCTATGAATTCTGTCCCTGTGATAGAGGCTTTGAAGAAGTTGATAGATAATGGCCCTTTAGAAATGACTGAAGTTATGCTTTATTCCTCACGATGTCACTGAAATGATATTTCCAGCTGAAAGCTCTAACAAATTCTTTTTCCTTTTAAATGTGGAAACCTTTACAAACACGTCCACCACCTGGCAATACAGACCCAAGGACCTTTTCTTTTCAGAATTTGCTGAAGCTAACGCTTCTCAGATTAAAAGTCTATTTGCTATGCTCTGATACCTAATATTTTCATTGCATAATATGGAATGAGTGATAAATATAACTGTTGAAAAAATTGTTTAAAATCATCCCCAAGAATTGGTTATTTAGCAGCTTGACCCCTGGCAAAAAAAAAAAAAAAAAAAAAAAAAAAAAAAAATCAATGGAAATTTTTAATCTTGGTTAAAATATACTAAACTATTCATAATTTTTATTGTTAAATTTATTATGTGGTTCATTTGCTTAGGCAAGGAAATTATTCTAATCAACTTCACAGCCAGTGATGGCCTATTTTCAGATTTATCTTATGCTTGACATTGAACTGTTTCTTTCTCTGTTCAGTGCTGGTGTTGGAAGAACAGGAACATATATCGTGCTAGACAGTATGTTGCAACAAATTCAGCACGAAGGAACGGTCAACGTATTTGGCTTCTTAAAACACATTCGCTCACAAAGAAATTATTTGGTGCAAACTGAGGTATAGTCTTAAAAAGATATCTTTATTCATCTATGGAGATGTCGCTTAAATTAGGTGTCTTAGCCTCCTTACCCTGATATAATGCACTACTGTACAACAAACATGCTGCCTTAAAACAGTGGGACTTGAGGGTCTCATAGTACTAGATTATAGAAGTCTGAAAATTAGGTGTTAGTAGGGCTCTGCTCCTTTAGGAGCTTGTAAGGAAGGTTCCTTTCTGCCTCTTTAGGTTCCGGTGGCCCTAGGCATTCCTTAGCATGTGGCAGTATGACTTGTATCCCTGTCTTCACATGGTATCTCCCCTAATGTCCAGGTTTCCTTCTTCCTAGAAGGATATCAGCCGCCACCGTAGGTCAGTTGACCTCCTCTTAACTAATTACATCTGTAATGATCCTGTTTGCAAACAACATCGCATTCCAAGATACTGAAGAGTTAGGGCTTCACCATATCTTTTTGAGGGAACTCAGCCCATGGCACCATATCCAGGTAGCTGCAGATATGCATGGATGGGCCAACTAAATTTTGTCTGTTCTGTAACCAATTGGGGAATATCTTTAAAATGATAGTAGTACTGAAGAGGATCCAGAAAAAGAGTCAGTGGAACCAACCCTGATAGCAAAAACCTCATTGCTTAAAACACATAGCCAACAAATATTCATTTTTTAAAAGAAAAAGCATGAATTACACTCATAGCTACATAATTTGATCTTAAGTAACACAGGATAGATTCTGAGCATCTATTTTATTTTCACTATTTCTAAATAAAATTAATTTGAATTGAAATCTGTGGATACCAGGTTGAAAACAATCAGAAGCATGTATTTGATTGGGCTTCAAGAAAGAAATCAAGCATCCATAAAAAAAAAAAATGCCTTTCTGGTGAGAGTTCCCACACATGAAATGCAAAAGGACTATTAAAAACTGTAGAGAAAATTAAAATAAATTATCTATGATAGCTACAAAGAAAATTAGAGTTACAAGAAGGAGGTCTACCAGAAGTACAAAACTCAGGTAAATACTACGGGAAATACAAAAGTGACAGGTTTTAAGGAGAGGCAAAGAAGGTATTGCTTTGCCTCCCACTCACATATGTGTGTGTACAATAAATTGAGATGTGATATGAAAGAGCCTGTTTCTCTGCCACCTCCTGCCTTTGTCTGACTTCTGAACAGGCCTGGTCAGTAATCTGATGTAGATTCTCTCTTCCACCATTTTGTTAAACTCTCTTTGTCTGTCAGTGGGAGGTAATACTTTGGCACCTATGTAACAAAATTTGAAGTACTTTATCATTATTTTTCCAGGAGCAGTATGTCTTTATCCATGATACCCTGGTTGAGGCCATACTCAGTAAAGAAACAGAGGTACCAGACAGTCATATTCATGCCTATGTTAATGCACTCCTTATTCCAGGACCAACAGGCAAAACAAAACTAGAGAAACAATTCCAGGTGAGTTTTCTTGGATGTCTCTTGAATATGACCACAGAATTTAATGTCCTTGCATCTTTTCACTTGACTTGACAAGGCTATGTGGATAGTTTGAGAACATTTTTGGTACACTGGCTTTGTATTTGAACCATCCTTACTCTTTACAAGAGGTTACAGTGCCCCGCAATAAGTTTCAAGGAGAAACTTAATTCTGAGGAGCAAGAGGAAAAGTTCTCAGAAACCTTAGAGTAACTTTTATTAATACAAACTTGGGTCAGGAAAGGAGGACACAGAGCATAACAGAATGAACAGACAGAACTCAATACAAACCACATAAGTGTTCTTTTTGCTTTGAAAACTAACAGACCACTTAAGCAGGAGTACTGTGGCTCAGGCTGTTCCCACCACTCTTCAGAAAAGTCTGTGTTTCACTTGAAATCCTTGGACTACAGTAGGCCACCCCAGAACAATAGCTTCTTCCACCCCAGTCTCTCCCACTCACCTCTCTCAAGGCAGCAAACACAAGAAGGAAGCGGATTTTGTTTGGTACCATACCTCCCAATGCACTAGCTTTCTGGCGTTCAAAAATTAGTAAGCAAAGAATTCAGACAGTACTTGTTAGCTGACCTGTGCTTAGGATCAGAGGATTTACAAAATCATATCCTTCTGTAGGCGCAGAGGCTATTGTTTTACTCCATGTGATTCCTGTGCTATCTTCTGATTTCTCAGGATTCCCAGAAAAACAGAGCCAATTACTAAAAAAAAGATGTAGGAAGAAATTTGAAGACCCTGGACAAGCCCAGGAGAGTTAACAACATTGAGATTCCATTTTTTTCCCTCATTTTTTTCCCCAGCCTACCACAGAGAAGTTGTTAGCCACTATGAATTCTCCACAGTGTAACGCCCTTTCTCTCATCCCTGCTTTTTCTGCTATTAGAAGTGTAAAAGAAAGATGGGGTAAATGCTAAACTTAGAAATTGTCAGGAATACAAATGTTGCCCTCAGTCAGGCCTATCTAAGTCATGAAGAAATGCTGTAGGAAAAGAAAAGCATGCCACGCCAGTTCAAGAAAGGGATAACAAAGAACTGTGAAACCTTAAAATTAGGTCATTAGGGTCACTTTTCATCTCTGCAAAATGACCCAATTTTAATATTTTAACACCTATTTTCAACATAATTCTCATTTAAATATGATTTGCCTCCTACACAATTGCATAAAAGAGTTGATTGGATTACGCTCAATAATCTAGGATTGCAATGTAAACATTGATCAGTATCCAATTTAAAAGACAAATATTTGATCCTCCTATTTACTACACAAATGGGGAAACATAGAAATGTATGCTTATTGGCCTATAAACAATAGGCATTCAAGTTTCCTTGAATCAAATCGCAGGTCTATTTATTTGACAAATATTTATCAGGCAACTGTAAGATGCTGGGCTTCTGTGGTTGATACTAGAATATAAACAGGATTTTAAAAGAGAACACACCCAGCTCCTACTCTTATGGCACTCACAATCTAATGGGAAATATAGGTAAGGAAAAAAGCCACAAAGCAGTTGGAAAACAACATTCTAAAAGTAAGACAGGATTCTGTAGGAGTACAGAGAAGGGTGCAATTTAAGAAAGAGTTGTGTGGGATACACTTAGAAGGTTAGCATGGAGCTTGATAATTAATTTGGATCACTGCAGTGCGGAGGGAAAAGGAAAAAGCATGACTGCCCAGATCCTGGCTTGGGTAACTGGGAAGTGGTGATATCATTCACAATGACTGAGAATTAGGAAAAGGAGATGCAGGCTTGGGGGTTGTGATGGAGCAGAAAATGTTAAGATTACTTCTAAACCAACCTAATTGTGATGTACTTTTTGTCCAGGTAATTTTAGTTGGCTTTTTGTTACTATCATGAAATATCTGAGGCAGACTCCCTAATAAAGAAAGGAAGTTTATTGTGGCTTATATTTCTAGAGGTACCAGGTGTGGGGTATCTCAGGTAAAATACTAAAAGATGGAAATGTTGCTAAGGTATTGATTCTCCTTATATTGATTATAACAGTCAATGTTATATCCATCAAGTTTCCAGCAGGAATTACCATGGAAAATGAAGAACAGATTTTAACTTAACATGGAACCAAAAACATTCCATCTATATTGCAAAAAGAGAATAAGAAAAAGGGTTCTGTTGGACTGTATATGAAAGATTGTTCTGTGATTTAATATTGAAAAACTGACAAATCAAACAGAGGAAACCATATGTGAGAAAATCTGTTCTGTGATAGAGATAACATTATAAATCAGTGAAGGAAGTTCAGAGTACCCAGTTGATGACACCAGGAAAATTCCTATATGGGGGAAAAAGATAAATTAGATCTCTACCACACTTCAAACACTGAAATACATTGTAGATGGACTAAATACATAAAGGTAAAAGCAATGCTTCCTAATTTATTATTATTAGAAAGTATCTTTTGATGACTTTAAGTTACAGAAGGACTTCTTCAATAAAAACATATTTTGTGGAACTTTTAAAGAAAAATTTCAAAATGGATGTAAATATCTGATTAAAGAGAACAAAGATATAATTTTAACATACTAAATATTTACATTAAAGACATAAAACTCCTACAAATTAATAAAGAACAATGAAGTCAAAATGCTATAGCCAGTTATCAAAGAAGAAATATAAATGACTAATGAGCACAAAAATTTACAGTCTCACAGTAATGAAGGGACAACAAATCAAAATCATTGTGTGCCATTTTTCACTTAGACTATCAAAAGTAAAATATTGTTGACTTCTAACACTATATAGAAACTCTCACAAGTGCATGAAGAAACAGGAAAGATGAATTAGTACTGTAAAGCTGGAAAGAGCAAAACATTGATAATAACCCAGTCACTTGATGTAGAACAGATAAGGAAAATGTAAATCATTCATGTAGTGAATACTAAGTAAAGAAGGAATTAATAAAATTGTAACTATATACATATATGCTTGGGCACATATCCACACATACTATCATTTTCACCCTAAGTATAGTGGGAGATTTCAGTAGAGAGGAGAGGCGGGCACAGTCCACAGAGGAGAGCAAGGAAAGTCTTCTCATTGGTGAAAGTTTTCTCATTCTTTCAACTCTCGTGGTAATGACCACAGGTGTCTCAGAGTGTTGATTAAAACAAAGTTAATTCACAGAATCTTTGGAAAACAAGTCAAATATGTTTGCATGAATTACCTTATCTTAGGTGTGGGTGTACCTGCATGTTGCAATATTTCAGTGACTTAAATTAAATAACGTATTTTTTCTTGTCTCCCTTGCTTAGCTTCTGAGTCAATCTAACATACAGCAGAGTGACTATTCTACAGCCTTAAAGCAATGCAACAGGGAAAAGAATAGAACTTCTTCCATCATTCCTGGTAAGTTATACGGAACCTTAAAAAAGCAACTTTTTATGATAAAGGCCTTATATGTAATTTCGTATTATTTCTATACCTTGGGACAAATGGTATATGCAATTATTATATTTTATGTCTATTGCTCTAATTAGGCCTAATATGAAACTATTAGAAAAACTCATAAGTGCTTAAAGTCTTATCTGATAATACAAAATGTATTTTAACGATTAGCTTAAAAATCAAAGACACTCAGTTTGGGAAATGCGACTGTACCTTGTATTTGGGTGCTGAGGAAGCATGGTCCCGTGCTATGAGAGTGGCTGTTTACAATGAATGCTCTGTGTTCCAGTGGAAAGATCAAGGGTTGGCATTTCCTCCCTGACTGGAGAGGGCACTGACTACATCAATGCCTCCTATATCATGGTAAGTCAGAGCCATCACTGGGGAGACTGCCTGCTAGCTTGTGATACAGGAAACAAAACCAGAGTAGGCAGCCAGCAGCAGCACCATGAAAGGCATGGGCTGTACTACCAAGAAACATAAGCCCAGTGTTGGCTGTAGGCCCACACCCCACAGCAGCAAGCAGAATGGCAGAATTCCTCAATGTTTCTCTGTGCTGAGACTGAAGAAACTTCAAACAAAACAACAAAGGAGGAGCCCATCCATACTCACCAGTAGGTCTGAAAAAGACAATCTAAAAGGCTCCATTTCATTCACCAAGGCAGAGATCTGGCAGACTCATAATACAGCAGCCTCAGCAAATCCCAGCTTCACTGAAATTACCACTCCAGATCTGCAGCACACTTCTCACCTTACAGGGTAGCCTCACTGGGGATCAGGATCTCTAAAGGTAAAATAGTTGTTTCTGCACTTTGGCTCTCTGTAAGAGACATGAGTACTTCAGTGTCTGTTGTGTGAACTTACTGTTTCAGGACAATCAGTCACAGAGGCTGGCTTCAGATGAAAGGGTCCTTTTCCACTCCAAAACCTCTGTTCTCTTTACCCAGCAAGGAAATATATTGAGGGATATCCGTGCATGAAACAAGGAGACATATGGTAGTGGCATGAAATACACGCCTCTGTTCCAATGAGCCCATGGAAAATAGGAATGGGGTCTAAAAGACCCCGGAGTAGGAGCTAAGTGAGTCCTGATTTCAGTAAGTAACATCATAGAAATCATGATTAATTTCTGGTACCAGATTCCAGGTTTCTGCAGCAAAGTCTTGGAGAAACTTTTTCAATTCTTGTCTTGTAGAGGCAGCCAGGAGTCTAGACACCAAAGCATCCTATTGTGAATAGGTGTACAGCTTGGCATTGTGACAATGGGTCTTGTGAAAGTGAGAATTATAAACTGCTGTATATCCCCATTCTATCTAGTGTAGGAAACACTTTCCACAAGCCATTTTGGAATGTCTCCTCCTAGAGATGATAGGTAAACTTGAACACAACATTTCTTCAGAGAAACTCGGTCACAACGCTTAACTTGTTATGCCATTATTTAATCACTTCTAAAATAAAGATTACAGTTCCTATCCCACAGTACTATAGTAAAAAATAAATTCCTGAAGAGGAAAAGCACAATCTGTCCTTAGCATATGAGAAGTACTGAGCAAACATTGGTTAAAACCATCATATTATCATTTATATGAGCAATCTACATTGGAAACGCTACTTTGGTTTAAGGAAGTCATATTCAAGAGCTTTTTAAAAATTTTCTCTTTGGTTTCATAGGGTTATTACCAGAGCAATGAGTTTATCATCACCCAACACCCCCTGCTCCATACCATCAAGGATTTCTGGAGAATGATATGGGATCACAATGCCCAACTGGTAGTTATGATTCCTGATGGTCAAAACATGGTAGGTTCCTTAGATCATTTTTATCTCTAACTTCACAGGAAAAATATCAGGGCACAAGAGCCAGATGTTCAGCATAGAAGGGAGCAAAAGCACTTTGTTTACAACTAAGAAATGAAGGTCCCTGGAGTCAGACCTTGTCTACCTTTGGGCTTGGTGTGGTTACATAGTCTCCTTGGTCTGTAACTGACCAAAGACTTAAATAGCCCTGCTTAAGGAAATGAATGATGTCAGTCTATGTGAGTCTATCTACACATTTTTTAAAAATGAATTAAGTTATTTGAATATTCTCTTAGTTTAAAGATGCCCTAGAAAATTTTTTAAATCATTGAGTTGAATAAAATGAGCCAGTATAGGACGGATGTTTTTTTGGTGTCAGAAAAATCCAACACATTCATTCTTCTTTTTATATGTCTTTGAAACCCCTTAAAGTAAAATTGATATTTTACTTAGACTTTGCATATATATTAACTCTGATATTCAGTTCTTTTCTATAAAGTTATATTAGCAATTCTAAATGAGGCTACAAATTACTAGCTCTCAGAATTAGTTGAATCTTTCTTAACCACTTGTTAGTTGTGGAAGCAACAATGTCACGATTGCTATTGATAACTTAAGAGGAGAAAATAAAAAAGTAATTGTTTGGATTCTTACGTGTAACATTTTATTTTGCATATTAATCTAGTTTAAGATATCAAGAAGATTTTAATAGTAAATTTTGATATTTAAAGAAAAATTTGAGTTGAAATTTTTGTGCCAACCACTTGACTTTATTTCACAATATGATATATGAGATATTTTATTAAAATCTACATTGTTTTTTGGATTTTAATTCTCAGGCAGAAGATGAATTTGTTTACTGGCCAAATAAAGATGAGCCTATAAATTGTGAGAGCTTTAAAGTCACTCTGATGGCTGAGGAACAAAAATGTCTATCTAATGAGGAAAAACTTATAATTCAAGACTTTATCTTAGAAGCTACACAGGTATGGACATAATGACAAACTTTTTATCTTAAGCACATGTTAAACACATGCTGATTTAAGGATCTTTCTTAGAAGTTTTATGATTTAAAAATGATTATGAATTGAGTTACCCAAATAATCAATATTCCCTTCCACATTTCATTCTCAAAATCTTACAGAATCATTAAACAGTTAATCATCGCTAAGCCACAAAATTCTTGACTTCTACCCACACAAGAAATCAAATTTTTCTTAACTCACTTTGGTATGTATTTTTATGCTTTGTTAACATTCAAATGATACACCAACATATAAGGTTTATTTTTAGAATTAAAAAGAAACTACATTTTGTTGTCCTATTGAGTAAAACTACACATGGTAAATGTTGCTGCGTTCATCTCTTCCTTCTGTGATGAAGGATGGGCTGTAAATCACTTATGAAGGAGTGCAGCACACTCGTGCATACCATGGCTCTTATTACCTGACTATTTTAAATTCATCATTTGCTCTTTCTTCTCATAGGATGATTATGTACTTGAAGTGAGGCATTTTCAGTGTCCCAAGTGGCCAAATCCGGATAGTCCCATTAGTAAAACTTTTGAACTTATAAGTATCATCAAAGAGGAGGCTGCCAACAGGGATGGGCCAATGATTGTTCATGATGAGTAAGTTTCGCGCTTTACATCATTGATATGCCTAAGAGTCCTCTGGGTGTGTGTATATTTCTGCTGTTTTCAGGCCCCCAAGTGCTTTGGGCCAAGTGTGATGATTTAGTTAGGGTTGACTGTCAAAGTAAGTAACATCAAATATTTTTTCACATCAATTGAAGCTCCTGTTGCAAGCAGAAGAAAGATGCACAGTCAAAAGAATCTGCTCTGGCATGGAATGCAGAGAGAATTTTGTCCAAGGAGCCAATGTTTCAGCACCAGGCTTTTTATAGGAACTAACCTGAGAGATAATGTCTCAGCCATTGACTTTTTGAGAAAGGAGTAAAATCGATATGTATTTCATTTACCTGAAAGAAGACTGTTTATTCATTAGATTTTTTGTGTTTCTGTTATAAAGAAAAATGCTAGAATCATTTTTTATGTACATTTAATTTCATTACTAACAGCATGAACAAACACTTAGCAATGTTTCCAGTTAAAGCAGAGTTCTAGCCACAAGAAGAGTAGGGAAAGAGAAATCATTAAAATTTTCAGGGCCTTTACTGAACATTTTTCAATGATATATGCTCTGTGAATTTCAAATATGAGTGCTTGACACATATGAATGAAGTCTTTGTCCCTTTGTTGCAAGGCATGGAGGAGTGACAGCAGGAACTTTCTGTGCTCTGACAACGCTTATGCATCAACTAGAAAAAGAAAATTCCGTGGATGTTTACCAGGTGGCTAAGATGATTAATTTAATGAGGCCAGGAGTCTTTGCTGACATTGTAAGTAATGAAGCAATGATCCAAACTTTGTACTGTTACACTACTCAGTTCCTAAAAGTTCCAGTAATCTTTTTATCCCATGCAGGAAAGATTACCATGGTTGATAGATAATATTAAGTTTTCAAGTTGAATTACAAGCCCGCATCTCCTAGAAAGTTGATAAAGAAAAACAATTTAAGTTTACTCCATGTCTTTTTTATGACTTACTGTAATTTTTGAAAACATTCTTAATAGAAGTACCAACAAACTGACTTACCTGGCAAAATAAATGCTTATTTTCCTACAATTAAAATTCTGTCTACCCTCAGAGAACAGTCAGAAGACAGACCTCAAAGACTTAACTGTTTGCGTTTTTTCAAAACAAATTCTGTTTCTGAAGTTAACAAATGGCTAGTTCCTGAGCAGTTGCTAAGAGATAGAGGCATATGGAGTCAAGGGAGAAACATGGCACATTTGGCCAGTCTCCACTTTTAAAATAATTTGGAGGTTCATTATTGTAGAAACAGGAACTGGAAAGGTAGTGGAGAACTGGTACAAATATCCCAAAGAGAGAAACTTAGATGGATGTAGAAATCATTGGCTTGCCTTCAGTTTCTTGTCTGTCTATAAATAAAGGCCTTGTAAAGAGAACACAACAGGGTACACACAACTTTCCTCAAAGCAAAGCTCAAGATCAGTCAGGCTGATGAGAGTGTGAAGAATCTTTGGTAAACAGTAGATCTTGTGAAAGAACTGTGCTCTGCCTGGGTCACTGCAGTGACAATACAGTCATTGTTGAGACCTCTCCATAAACAGACAGAACCAGTGGATTTCATAGTGACTACAGAAAAGAGAATAAGAAATTTATGTTTGAGCAGGTTGTAGATACTTAGTGACAAAGTTGACAGAACTCTATCACATCACCTTCTGTTTCTAGAAACAAATGAGTAAGAACATAATACTTATAGTTGGCATACGCATGTGGGATGATTTTCTAGGTAAATGAATGTTTGCTGATTAAAAAGCTAATTTAATGAGAAGGTGACATTAATATAGATTATATATCTCTGCTGGATACAACAAAGCCCTTAGCTCAATGCCTTCTTTGTATAGTGCTAAAGAATTTGTAAAAATGCTCCTTGGTTTTTCAAGTTTGTGTCTTCACTGAGCTGCCTGCTGATAACCTCATTCTCTGTTTTCCAGGAGCAGTATCAGTTTCTCTACAAAGTGGTCCTCAGCCTTGTCAGTACGAGGCAGGAAGAGAATCCATCCACCTCTCTGGACAGTAATGGTGCAGCTTTGCCTGACGGAAATATAGCTGAGAGCTTAGAGTCTTTAGTGTAACACAGATAAGGGTAGGGGACCACGCATCTGTGCATTGTTTTCCTTTCTAAAATTAGGAAAATCAGTCCAGTTCTTTTATCTGTCTACTCTCCATCATCCGACAGTAACTTTCATGATGTAGGAATGTGCTGCCAAATTTACATCATTAACAACGTGTGCCTTTTTGAAAGATTTCCTGTAATTCACTTATGTTTAAACTAAAACGATTGAACTTTACAGCATTTCTAAAAATGGAATGGTGGTATTTTTTCCATATTGATTTTAACAGAAGTTTCCAATTTATAGACATTAGGAATTTCCAACTAAAAAACAATGTTGTTTCGAGTGTCAAATTTTTAGCTGAATTTGTAGCAATCATCAGGTTTGCTAGAAGTATAACTTTTAATATAGTAGACTGTAAATAAACCTTTTTGTTCGCTGTGATATTCAACATTTTACAACTGCAGTGTTCACCTAAAGTAGGAATAATCTGATACTTATTGTAAATACTGCTCTAGTGTCTCCATGGACCAAATTTATATTTATAATTGTAGATTTTTATATTTTACTACTGAGTCGGTTTTCTAGTTCTGTGTAATTGTTTAGTTTAATGATAGAGTTCATTATCTCATCTTACACTACAAGTCTTCTGACATAGTATTGTGTAATCTAAGTGATTAACTCTGTGAAAGCATGAGATTTTAACTTTGGTGGAAAATAGAAATACACTTGTTTTGAAAGATGTTTTTATGAAAATAACACCTTACCAAACACTGTTTAAATGGTTTTTATTCAAGGAGTTGCAAACATAAATATAATTACTGCCATCAAATTTGTGTTTACGTGTGGAATGTTATGCTGAGGTGTGTGTGACAGAAAAACTATGGACCTTGTCCCAGGGATGATGGACCTGTGAGAAGGCCAGAGGATGGGACGGAGTGTAGAGCTGTGGTTCACGGATTGTTCCAAGTGGTGCAAAATTTTACATTTTTGAGAACAACACAGCAGTAAGTGCTGACCTGGTACAGTTTTCCTACTCTTAAATTATTTAGACCTGCCTACTTAATAAATAGAACTATTAGGTATTTCTTTTGGCTTATGGGAGTGCTACGGTAAGAATATTCATTTTTCCCCCAAATTCATACATTAAAATTTCACCCCTCAGGTGATGATATTAGGAGATGGAGTCTTAGAAAGGGTATTAGGTATCAGGAGCAAAGCTTTTATGAATGAGATTAATCTCCATATAAAGGAGGTCTGAGAGATCCGTCCCTTCCTCCACTGTACAAGATGACAGTGAGAAGACAGCCGTCACCGAATCTGCCACCACCTTGATCTTGGACTTCCCAGCTTCTACAACTGTGACAAATAAAAGTCTGTTGTTTATGCACCACTCTGTATATGATATTTTGTTGTAGCACCCTAAACAGACTAAAACAAAGAATTACGAACATGTTACAGAGAAACTAAAGGCACCATATACTAAAAAATGATGGGGATTCTTGGTTTAGAACCAAGCTTGGTGTCAGAAGAAGGCAGATTTACCAGATTCTATTATAAGCAAAGGTCAAGTGAGGCAAGAGTGGAAACCAGGTAGATAGACAAGGGGCAGGAGATCATAACTCTCAAAGTGGAGCAGTTACAAGGTCTGTTTAAGGCAAATTATTAGGATCAAAGGACTATGTGGAACTTAAGTGCAGTGACACAAGTGACACAAGATCACTAACAAAAAGTAGATTTATTTGGGGGGATGGTGGTGGTATGGAGATTGAACTCAGCACCTTGTGCTTGTGAGGCAGGCGGCAGCACCACTGAGCTAAGTCCCTCCCCATCCCTAACAAGCACATTTTGTTACTGAAAGCCACCCCTGCCTCAGCCAGTACTACTGTATAATAAGGAGGGGACTGACCCCCTCCACCACTTACCTAGCTCAGGACTCAGGGCAGAAAAGCAGAGAAGTATCATTTAACCAGTGCTCCTCAAAGCGTGGTTCCCAGACAATCAGCAAGACCTAGTGTCTAATCTATTTTCTTTTTCTATAATGAAGCCCTGAATCTGAATAGTTTAAAAAGAGGGCTGTTCAGCATATAGTTTCAAAAGACTAAAGGTCCAAGATCAGATAGCCCCATATTAGTTCAGCTCTGGTGAGAACCCCATATCACATGCTGGGTGATGTAAGGAGAGTTCATGTTAAGAAGATGAAACTACATGGTCAGTTAGAAGCAAAAAAACAGGGACAAACCGCTTGTATAACTGCTCTCACAAATTAACATGAGGCCCATGTGAACTAATGAATCCCTTACAACAGCCTCTATGGCCTAATTACCTCACACCAAACTCCAACTCTTCAAAATCCCACCACCTCTCACATTGCCATTCTGGAGACTAAGCTTCTAACCCGAGAAGCCTTGGGGGAAACACTCAAACCATAGCACCTGGGAACCTGTCAGAAGTGGAAATCCTGGATTACCATCCAAGAAACTGGGAATGGTTCCTCACAATCTCTAATCAACTTAAAAGATTGCTCTATGGAAACAAAACTTCAGAGAGCCTCTACTTTCCTCAAGCCATCTCAGGAAATTTTCCTCCTAACTAAAATACAGCTAAAATAATTAGCCATCCTATCTCTTTAGAGCTTTGCTTTAAAGCAGTTGTCATGGAGAAATATGGAGAAATATGCACCAAATAGTTGCATGCTGGAAATCCCCAAGTGTTGGTAAGTACTTCTTTACAGGGGAAAAAAAAAAAGTAAGGTAGTTCTCATTCTCCCAAGGAGACACGGGCTAATGTTATATTTTTTGATCATTCTTCTAACTTTATCTCCTAGTCCCCATGTTTTATAGTAATTTTGTGTGTTCTCCCCCTTAGCCTTTGTCCCATGAAGAAATAATGTTTACTGAGACTCAGAATTTTTGTCATTTAGGTTATTTACTAGTGACTTGCCTTAAAGAGTTTTGTCCAGGAGAAAATGATAATCCAAGGAACACATATGATAATTAAGCATGGCTAGATAAATTCTGATAAATATATCCTAAGATATATATTTTTTAAAGTTTCTGTCCAGTATGGCAATCTTTCCCCATCTCTTAACCCACCCTTAACGTTGAGACAATAATCAATTATGAGACAGATAAAAATAATGTAGCTAGGTAAGCAATTCAGGTCAGTCTCATTTATGTTCATCCATTACCAAAATTTTATTCCTTAGTTTCTTAACAGCTTTTATCCACACATTTTAATGTAATATGTTTAGTTACCTCATATTACTTTGTAATATGTTTGTGACTTCATTGTGAAGATATTTTTATTTTTTATATTGTTAAACATGCATTTTACTACACATAATTTATCAGTCTATCATTATCAAATTTGCATAATATTCTACCTTATATAGTGATTTCAGCCAGGAGCAATATTACCTCCCCACACCAAGGGACATTAAGCAATGTCTGAAGACATGTTTGATTATCACAACTGGGAAGAGAGGGTTACTGCCAAGTGCTAAGTTGAAGACAGAGGTATACTAAATATTCTGCAATGTGCAGGGCAGCCCAGAATAAAACATCAAGAGTGCCAAGGAAGAGAAACCCTTCTCTTGAAGATGGGTCATAGTTTTTGTGTTCATTTTCCTGACATTAGCTGTTTAAAGTCTTTTAATTTCTTCCTATTACTGCACTATGATACATACTTCTTTATATTAAAAGCTGCTATCATGTTTATAATTGTTCCTTAGGACCGATTAGTTCTTATGTGTCTTTTAGGGAGCAGATCACATGAACATTTCCACATCTCTTAATAGTCTTTCACTTCCCAAAAGAATTTCATAATAAATAATCCTCCTGGTAGGGTATTAAGGTCCTATAGTTTGTTCTTCTGATGGGTTCAGAACACTGCTAAAGCATTGTCTCCTCAGAGCAGCATTCTTTGCCTAGCCTGACTAAAGTAACATCCCTTCTCCCAAGGAGAGAATTCAAAAGTATTTAGCACTGACTTTCAAAAGGGACTATCCTCTCAGTGGCACTGCGCCTGCCTGGCAAGTGCAAGGTCCTGAGTTTCATTCTCCAGTGCTGCAAAATAAAATTAAAAAGAAAAAAGAAAAAGAGGAACTGGGCTGGGGATTTAGCTCAGTGGTTCTGCCGCCTGCCTTGTAAACTCAAGGTCCCGAGTTCAATCCCCAGTACCAAAAAACAAAAACAAAAACAAAAAAAGAAGGAACTATCCTGTATGCATCAGCTAAAGGTCAACCTGACAAACCCGCATCATCTTTATCCTCCTTTATTTTCCTCTAGAGAATATTGTTTTCTGAGACTATATTTTATATTGGTTCATTTTCACTTACCTCCATTAGTATATAAGCACTATAAGAAGAGGAATTTTTCATTTTTGTTAAACTTGTGTACCCACATCTAAAATAGTACTAAAGGAACTCAATACATTTTAGGTGAATGAATAAGTGAATGAATGATTTTTACCTCTAACAAAAACATTCTCTTTAACAGTCTTTGGATTCCTAACACTCTGTAGGAAATGTTCTTCCATGTAATGAATTTAACCATTTGTAAAAAATATGTTTATTCTTAATTTTTATATTATAAAACATTTTAAATTCATTCAACTGACAAAGTCTTTATATTACATACCCTATCTCCAATTTCAAATCATGGAGAACAGTTTTGCAAAAGAGTGACTATTAAACATGAACATAATACATTATTTATCTAAAATTTAAAAAACTACAAATCTCATAGTTCAGACATGATACTTGCTGAAATCTTTAGAGCAATAGATTCTTCATATAAAATCAGTAAAATCAATGCTAACCTTAATACATACATGTTCTACTGCAATTATACAATAGAAATCTTACAGGATTTTTGTATTATTTATCTGATAGCCTCAAATTTAATAATATATTAGATTACTTCTCTAATATACATCAAAAATAAGATCTCTTTAAAACCAGAAAGAGATATAGCTCAAGCTCCAGGAGGTAAGCCGGGCCCCGATCCACCGCGGGAAGAACCATGCCTGCTCCCGACCCAACAGCCATAGCTCAAGTGCTGGGAGGTAGGCCGGGCCCCCATCCACTGCAGAAAGGAGAACCACGCCTGCTCCCAACCCAGCAGCCATCAGTCAAGCTTCGGGAAGGTAGTTGCATGGGCACCCCCACCCTGCACTCTCAGACCTCCTGACTGTGCAAGTCTTTGGACCCACTCTGCAAAGACAGAGGTGGTCATCAAGGATATTTTTCTGAGTTCCCAACTTTGAATATCTTTAAAGAAAGGGCGTGGGAAACCTGTAATAGAACATTGCAGACTTCAACCATTCAGAAGGATGGGGAACTCAATCTGGGCCTTGCAGCCCGAGGTCAGTCAGCGTCAGGGGTTCAGCAATCAGCTAACTGAGATCAGGGGTCTTGCATCCTCACTCTGTCTGAGCCATTAAATGGCAAATATACTATATTGAAAAGTTTGTTCACTGCAGACATATTCTGGACTGCTTCTTGATTTTAATTTAATTCAAATGATTTAAGGGTGATAGACTAGTGACTACCACAGGTGGTCAGTGTCCAAGTTGTGCTTGATCTTAACGTGTTGTTGATTGTATCAGTTGGGGTAAAGCATTGCTGTTGATTTGATGGGCTGTTTTCTCTGATGTTATGAAGATGAGAATGTCTGTGGATAGTTAGAGACACAGAAGCTAGGGAGCAACCATATCAGGAAGATTTGGGTGATAATCCAGAGATTAAACCAAGGAGAGTCCGACAACAAAAATTAAAATAAGAAAACACTTAAGCAAGACACAAGGACAGACTTCCAGTTCACCAATGGCAAACAGTAGGGCAAATGAGACTTCTTGATTAATTTAATTCAAATGATTTAAGGGTGATAGACTAGTGACTACCACAGGTGGTCAGTGTCCAAGTTGTGCTTGATCTTAACGTGTTGTTGATTGTATCAGTTGGGGTAAAGCATTGCTGTTGATTTGATGGGCTGTTTTCTCTGATGTTATGAAGATGAGAATGTCTGTGGATAGTTAGAGACACAGAAGCTAGGGAGCAACCATATCAGGAAGATTTGGGTGATAATCCAGAGATTAAACCAAGGAGAGTCCGACAACAAAAATTAAAATAAGAAAACACTTAAGCAAGACACAAGGACAGACTTCCAGTTCACCAATGGCAAACAGTAGGGCAAATGAGGATGAAAAGGCTGATAGTGAACCACCAGGACACCCTGAACTCAAAGCACAGGAAGTAACAAAACAGATCAATCAGGCTCTAGAAAAATTCAAAACAGAAATAATTTCCCAGATAACCATAGAGATAGTGAGCAAAATGGAAGTCGTGATTCGAGACTCTAGAGCAGAAACTGACAAAAAAATAGATGAGCTCAGGACCATGATAGAAGC
>NW_022900916.1:44226207-44226442 GCF_012274545.1 Fukomys damarensis | reverse complement strand
TTTCTAGATGATGATTAAGAGGCTAATAGAAAAAATGGTGCCAGGTACCACAACAGCAACAGAACTTTGCTGTTGTCTGGATATTATTCTTTTCTTTGTTTTTTTTGTTTTTTTTTTTAATGGAATGAGCTGAATGTCTATAATTTTGTTCAGATGACTGCAGAACCTGAAAAAAGCTGTTGCTGCTATCGATGCATAACATACTATTATTAGTCTATATATACATATATATATA
>NW_022900916.1:44184400-44226063 GCF_012274545.1 Fukomys damarensis | reverse complement strand
ACACACACACACACACACACACACACATATATATAAATTGAATTTTGGGAAACTTTAATGGTGCTGCCAACTTTGGAAAAAGTCATCCCAATTTACTGTGTTGACTTGGTATTGTACAGAAATGTTAATTTATTTTTATTTTTTTTCCATGTGTACAGGGGTAACACATTGCACTAAATATGTAAGGTCATATCTACGTGCATTTGATTACAGAAACTAATAAAGTATTCTATAAATAATGAAAAAAAGAATAAGATAAGACTATAAGAGCGAGAAGCAATTTAAATATGTTCAGGGACCATTTTCATCTCCAGAATTAAGGATTATTTTGATGTTACATCATTGCCTTTTCTCTTTTACTTTCCTTTTTACTTTTATTTTAGGATTCCCTATTTTTAATGTTCATATAGAGATTTCTTTAACTGAAATACCGAATAGTTTCTTTGGTGTGAAAAACTATAATAGTACACAGGATCCTAATGAGATAATTAATAATATGAAATAGGAAGTAAAGGGTTAAAGGTGTAAGGAAAGTGGGAAGGGTGGGGAAAAGGTAATAAGGGAGAGGAAAAAAAAACATGAGAAACTGAAAAAATGGAAATAAAGTGCTTGTAAATGGGGAGGGGAGGAGGGGGTGAAGGGAGGGCAGGGACAAGGGGAAAAATGAGAATCAAGACCTATTATGTAAATGTACAGAATCCCAATGATGAATGTAACTGTATTGTATACCTAGATTGTACCAATAACCTCAATAAAAAGAAAAGGAAAAAAAATCCAGAAAGACTTTACAATTTGATATTAAAATTTAATTCTGCATACAAAAAGCACATCAAAAATACTAAGCTTTTATTGAATTAAATGTAAGATTTTCTGGAAAGTGAGAAAGTCTGCTTATTTATTAAAATAAAACTCTTACAAATCATGAGAGATTATGATCCAATTTGCTAATTGTTAGATGTCTGGTACATTACAAATCTTTTCCTCATTAGTAAAGTGTTCCATACAGTTTTTTAGATTAAGCTTTAAATCTTAAGGTATATAAGTGAAACATACTTCAGTCTAAAAAAAATCTAGATATCCTTTGCATTAAATTATAGTTACTAATTTTTTTCTTCAGATACTCAATATTTTTTTTTAAAAAGCAAGATTTGAAATGAAGATTATAAGACATGGCATAAAAATGAAACTTCTTACTATGTAAACAACAAGAACTTCTAATCAGTCTGTCAGCCAGGACATAATCTAAGCAGGTCACAAGAAACAGACTGACCCTAGAGATACTTCCCAAACATGCCAATTGAAAATACTTTCTCTGCAATGTTTAACATGTCACTTATCACATCTCTCAAGTTTCTGTTATCTTGCTTCGATTCTAGCAGTTCCTTTAATTCTGAATTATCTATAGGGAGACCAACCAACACAAATAACTCAGCATTGTTTATTTATTTAACAAAGGTTTGCACTGAAAACAATCAGCATTAAGGTTCTTGCTGCTAAAACACTAGAAATACAAGATTTCGTACTGAATCTTTATCTCAAGGAAGTGCTTCACAAAACAAGAGGTTTCAGTTATGCATTTCTTAGGCTTTGGGGGATTGTGAAATGCAAAGCATTACACACTTTGTCTATGTGGCATTCTACTTAGTTCAATAAAGCAGAGGTTCAGTAAACTAGAGAAAAATGAAATGATCAAAAAATTATTAAGGCCACTGAGGAAAGACTGATAAAGTCAATGAGAAAGATTGATAAATTGGGTCCTTACTGTGTGGTTATAAAATACTCCTACCTACTACTCTCCTAGGGAACCCTCCTATGGTAGACTGTGTTTTCTAAAAATACAGTATCTTTCATCTCACATGTGATTTTTTGCATTTATTCCATTGATAAATGGAGCCTATGGCCTCTCCCCTTGCATCTGTAACTAGGATGAAAGTGTTGGTAAGGGACTTCCTAGGCCAAGTCACAAAACAGTACTCATCTGATTCTCTTGGGATGCTCTCTGTTGGAACAGCACAACCATGCTGTGACAAAGCCCACATAATCCTGGAAAGACCCTTGTGGAAATGCACCAAGGTTCTAGCCCGTTACCCTAGCTTATAGGCTGAACCAAGGAGTCACCTATATAAACAAGAGAACTTGAGATAGATTCTGCAGAATCCACAGGACACTGTGTAGAGCAGAGAAAAGCTACTCACACTCAATTATGCACAAATTACAGATTGATGAGCCAAATAAATGACTGATGTTTTACACCATTGCATTTTGAGGCAGTTTGTTACACAGCAATAGTAACTAGAGTACTTCTTATACTTCAATACTTAAAAATGTTTTCAAATATATTTTCAGACTCTTCTTGCAACTAGAATTCTAATACCGGGAACTATAAAGTCTGAAGATAGCTAATATTATTTGTGTATTATAATATAATAGTAAGCCATTTGCTATATATTTGCTCATGGTTTCTGACTTGTTGGCCACCTTGCAGGTGCCCTTACACAAGATTGAGAGACTGAAATGAGCAGAGGGCATCTTTCTGTCCTCTTGGCTCCTATGGATGAGCAAAGATATAGAGATCACGATATTTCAGCAAGTTTCTGTATCTAGTACTGGTATTTTAGAACTAAAAGCTATAGCTTCTCATTCTAGCTTCCCAGTCCACAAGGACTTCTTGTGAGTGTGGGCTCTTAGTCTTACTGCCTTGTATGCCTTTCTCTTTACAATACCTAGAATGTCTTCTTGTTCCACACAATAATTAAGCAGCCTATAACAGAAGTGTTTAGATGTTGTTGTGATCATCCACTCATTATTTTTTAAGTATCTTCTCTTTCATCCACTGCTGCAGTAACTTCCAAACACATCTTCCTCTTGTCCTTCCCTTACTCATTCTCAATACTGCAGCCAAATAAATATTTTAGAAGCATAAAGCTAATCGTATTGTGGGTTGTTTTAACCTTTTATCACACAATGATTTCTCTGGTTGAGGCGGATTCAAATATCACAAGATGTTTTACCCACACCTGTGCTTTGGGCAAATGTCAGCAAGATCTTTAAGAATTAATCAAAAGAATGTGCCTTTTTAGCGTTAATAACCAATGCTTAAAAAGCAAAAGCTTCAAGAACTTTCTCTGATTCTCACTTCTACTTTGATCACACCTTTTTACCATGGCTGAATGGGCTCTAAAATATCAATCCTATTCTACCATTCACATAGCTTTATGTACAAACACACACACACACACACACACACACACACACACACCTTCTACTATGCCAGAACCCTTGACAGGTGTTAAAGATACATTGGTAAAAGAAACACATCAGAACAGGCCCAAGACAAGAAAGATCTTCCTGAGAGAGCTGAAGGAAGTTCTGCGGTTGTACATTTCTCAGGGAGATAACAGCCATGAGATGAGACGGAAAAGATACATGGAGGGGATATTCGTGCAGGGCTTGTTCATCCTGTGCCAATGTCACCAAGAACCAGACTGAGAAGAAATGAACTCAAGATTATTGGAACCAAATATAGTGTGCCTAGGTAGTCATGCCTGGCAACAGCCTAGAATAATCTTCAGTTAATCAAAACTGGGAGTGGTGTCACAGAAGACTCATGAGTCTCCGGCCGGAAGTGGGAATCCCAGGGTGTATGAATTTGTCACCCCATCAGGTGGTGCACATTATCAATCAACATAAAACAGGAAGGCACTATCAGACCACACCAATAAACTAAACTGGAGGGCAGGGACAAGGGGAAGAAATGAGAACCAAGACCTGTCATGTAAAGGTACAGGATCCCAAAGATGAATGTAACTATTGTATACCTAAAATGTACCAATAAACTCAATGAGGAAAATAAAAACTAAATATACTGGAGGGTTGCAACCTCTTAACCTAACAATTCAGGACTCTTCTTGCTAGCTTTGTAATTCTTGCTAGGTAACAAAAATTAAGAATGACTGTTAAAAGAAACTGGATAGAGGGAGTGACTGTATTCGCTATCTGTGACTGACACATATTGCTCCAGAACAGCCAGGTATTCTCATTGGATCCTTTCTATGAAACTCAGGTCTTCTAAATGAGGTTACCTTGCAAGCAGTCAACAAATAAATATAACTATTGAGGGCCAGGGATTTAGCTCAGTGGTGCCACTGCCTGCCTTGCTAAGCGCAAAGTCCTGAGTTTGATCCCCAGTACCAAAAAAAAAAAAAAATGCAACTCACTGTTTAAAAATCTAATATTGTATAAAATAAAGGGTAATATTTTGCATAACTGTGTAAATTGTACACAGCATCTAAGAAGAAATAAATTCTACCAGGTATTGAAGATTTCTATATTTGTCATGATAACTTTCCATCAGGAGGTAGTAAATTGTTTTTGCTAGAGTATATATATTTTGGGGTGATTTTTAAAGAAAAGTGTGCTGAGCAAGGAATGGCTATCTTCAACTCTCAAAAAAGTCCCAGATGACCTGGCTATGCCCCAAAATAAGTAACTGTCCTAAGAGGCAGTTTGTAAATCAGGCAAGTCCCAAATTGTATCAAGTATTTTGGGTGCCTTGAAGAAATCAAGCTGTATTCCTAAAATGTACCAATAAACTCAAAGAGAAAGAAAAAAGAAATCAAATTTCAATTATCAAGTCTTCACATCTTAGGTAACATTTAGCTTCCTAAGGAGTATTTTTCTCTTCTGTAACCAAAGGATCGGTGTGGTCTTTTCATCTCTACATCCACTTTACCATTGCCGTTACTGAGCTGATGCATCTATGGCTTGTTTGAGCAGCATGGATCTTTGATATATATCTTCCAAAGGTATCCAATAGATTAGGAAAAAAACTAAAGCTAAAATCTCATTAGCTTTCACTAAATTTCAGGCAAAAATGTTATTGCAAAAGAGGGAATAATATTAATGTCTCTAAGCATCTACTAATTGTCAGGCATTTTTCTTATATTATCATGTTAACCTTTATAACCATCTTATGAGTTACTGTTATTCATCTTTTATGGAGAAAAAAAAACCCAGCTATTGTGTTGTACAACCAATCACACTATTTCTAGTGTGGAAACTTGGACAACACAAACACCTTATTTATATTATCTGGAAGAGGCCAAAAGAGGTGGAAAAGATCTGGAAGCTATGAACATTAAGTCTACCAGAAGTTAGACCAGGGCTCCATACTTTGTCTTGAAAGCCAAGTTCACCCACATTGTGTTTTTGCAAATAAACTTGTATTAGAACACAGAAATGTGCATTCATTCACACATTGCCTGTGGCTGCCTCCACATCACAAAGGTAGAAATGAGCATCTGTGACACCCCTGAACTGCAAAACCCAAAATATTTATTATCTGGTCCTTTACAGAAGAAAAAAAAATGCTGAACCATGGTAGACCCTTAGGCTTATAACTATACCTCACTTACTTATCCCTATGCACTACCACCACCACCTTTATTTCTGAAATTTCTGCAGTAAAAAATTTTATTGAGAACCAGTGCAGCATTTGATTTTATCTAGTTTTATTCAAGTTTACTGGCATTTCCTTCTACATCACCACCATCAACACTGACATCAGATCAACACAGTTTATCACTCATTCTTAGGATACAGCCCAAAGCCATTAGTTACACTGACAGCTCAACAGATTTCCTTTTCCCCAAGAGTCTAGTTCCCCCATTTTTACTCAATCTGGCTACTCTCGCAAACCGGGGGGCAGCTTCCAAATTGTGGGTGGAAACAATGGGACAAACTATATTTTCTAAATAATTGTGTTATATTTTAAAACTATAATAGAGCTTTTTTTGTTTTAAAAAGGGTTATTGATCTCCCTATATTATTTGTGACAGGTAAGACCAAACCCTTAAACAGTTTCGATTCTTTTCAAAGAGCACCAAGTTGTTTTGTCGATTGCCATGCACTCGCTCCATGGATAAAATCTGCCTATCAAAGGCAGAAGCAGTTTCACACATGTGGATACAAGCACAGTCTGTGAAAGTCAGACAGGTGATTGATTTACATCTTTAAAAGCATGGGTATTTCCCACAAGGAAGCAAACAACAAATTCCTATTAAAATTCAGTATTTTTATAACAGTTTGAGATATAATTCACATATTTTACAGTTCACACGAAGTATATAATTCAATGGATTTTAGCATAGAGCACGGAGTCATGCCATCCTTACTGTGATCAACGCTGCGATATTTTCATTACCTTCAGAAAGAGACACTATGCTCGCTCCTTAGCAATCAATCCATTTACTCCCAACCAGAAGTAACCTCTAATCCACTCTCCTTATACACGGATCTGCTTGTTCTGGCATTTCATTAGTGAAATCATACAATAGGTGGTCTTTTGTGTCTTGTTCCTTTCGCTTTGCATGTTTGTAACATTCATCTATGTTCTAGCATGTATTGGTCCCTTATTTTTTATTGCTTGATAATATTGTAAAGATATAATATATTTTGTTTATTCATTTATTTGTCAATAAGCACTTGAGTTACATCAATTTCTGGCTATTGTGAATAATGATACTAATAAACATTTGTGTACAAGTTTCTGTGTAGACATGCTATCACTGATCTTGGTTATGCACCAGCCCTGTTGGAAAATTTCAATGCTTTTGCATTCTCATTAGCACTTGTTATTATTTTTTATTATAGCCATTCTACTGGGTATAAAGTGTACCTCACTGTAGTTTGCTTCGTGTTTCCTGATGGTTGATGGTGTTAGGAATCTTCCCACGTCTATTGACTTTTTGTGTGTCTTTGGAGAACTGTCAATTAAAATCTTTTTGTCCATTTTAAAATTGGGTTATATGCAGTGGGAAACAGGAAAGGCTAAAGGTGTAAGGGAAAGCGGGAAGGGTAGGGGAAAGGCATTAAGGGAAAAGAAAAAAATATGAGAAAATGAAAAAATGGAAATAAAGTGCTTGGAAATAGGGAAGGGAGGAGCGGGTGAAGGGAAGGCAAGGATAAGGGGAAAAAATGAGAACCAAGACCTGTCATGTAAAGGTACAAGATCCCAATGATGAATGTAACTGTACTGTATACCTAAAATGTACCAATAAACTCAAAGAGAGAAAAAAAGTTGGGTTATATATCTTTTTATTGTTGAGTTTTAACAGTTCTTTGTATATTATAGATACATGTTCCTCCCAGACCAGGTACATGATTTATAAAAATGCTTTCTCAGTCTGTGGGTTGTCTTTCTGTTTTCATGACAGTGACCTTGGGAGCATAACATTTTTTAGTTTTCATTATGTACAATTAATTCTTTCATTTGCTGCTTTTGTTTTTATTGCCCTTTAAGAAATCATTGCACAATACAAGGCCATGAAGATATATGATAATATTTTCTTCTAAGATTTTTATAGTGTTAGGCAAATATAAGATTTAGATATTAAGTCCATTTTTATATTTATTATATTTGTATGTTGTTTTATATTAGTATGAGGTAAGGGTCCAATTTAATTATTTTCTTTTTGGTACTGGGGATCAAACTCAGGTTCTTATGCTTGCAAGGCAGCTGGTGGAACCACTGACCTAAATCCCCAGCCCTAATTATTTATATGTAGATATTCCAAACACCATTTGATGAGAAAGATTATTTCTCCCCACTGAATTTTCTTAGCACCCTTTTAGAAAAGCAGTTAACCAAAATGTAAGTGCTATCTCTGGACTCTCAATTATATTACTATTTTATTCTTTTTAAAGCTATTGAAATTATTTTTCTGAATATCATTTTTAGTTCATTTATTGATATTTTATAGAAAGACAATAAAACTGTATGTCACTTTTGTATTCTGTATCTTTGCTGAGTTTATTAATTTTTGGGTGGGTTTTTTTGTTTGTTTAGCTTTTTGTTTTTTTTTTTAGACAGGGTCTCACTGTGTAATTGAGACTGACCTGGAACTCACTATGTAGCCCAGGCTGGTTTCAAACTCACAGCAATCCTCCTGCCTCAGCCTCCCTAGTGCTGGAATTACAGGTGTGCGCCACCACACCCGGCTAAGTTTATTAATTGTAGTGTTTTGTTTTGAGTATGCCTTTGGATTTACTATAGATTGCTTTTAGATTTTCATACCTAAGATCATATTATCTGTAAACAAGATTTTATTTCTTTTTTTCCAATCCACAGGAATTTTATTCTCTGGCCTCTGGCCCTACCTCAATCCTCTAGTACAGGTTGAATAGTAGTGACAAGAACAGACATCCTTGTCTTGTTTCTGAAGTTAAGAGAAACTAATTCAGTCTTTCACCATTAAGTGATACAGCTGTGGGTTTTCATAGACATATTTTATGAGGTTAAGAAAGTGCCCTTTTGTTCCTAGTTTGTTGAGTGTTTCTATCATGAAAGGATGTTGGATTTTGTTAAATCCTTTTTATGCACGTAATGAAGGGTTCATGTAGATTGTGATTTTTATCTCATTTCTTCTCTTTGCCGAACACTTGAGAAGTTTTCTACAAAGTCATTTACTAAATACATCATAACTTTTAAAAAGGTATAAAATAGTATTTTTGTAAAAGTTTGTAGATATGTAATCTAAAGGTTTGAAAACTATTAAGACATAACTATATGAGGTGTTTTTTCTAACCGAAACATTAAAATTCCATTTGCTGACTAGGAAAATATATTCTTATAAGACAAGTGATACAATAAATTAATAAATAGTATAATCACTTCTACAAACATATGGAAAAATACATGGTAGAAGTATTATTAAAGTTCTCTGTTAATTACTGTCATCTCTTATTCCAAATGTTTTCATTTTAAAATAGAAATTTATATTTCTAAAACACCACTGTACTGTCTTAATCAAAATATATCATGTTTTATACTTTATAAAATAGCATATTAACAAGCTTGTTTGTCCCACAAATGTTGAGAACTCTGTTGCCTGGGAAGATAAGACAAAAAATCTAATTGCCAATTATAATTTGATTGTGCTCTGTGTAGTATATAAAATGCCTTCTGCTTTAATTCGCTCCAATATTGGACCATAGATCTCTTTGGAAAAGGGGCCCATCAGACCTCTGGCTTCAATTTCACCTGAAAGAAAATAAATGTGTAATTATTAGTTTGAATGTGGTAGTAAAGGTTCATTTTTCCAGTAAGAATCTCTACAGAGAAAGGATATCCCAGCAGCAATCTCAGAGGCAACAAATTGTGGGAGGACTGGGCATTATAATTTTAAATAGCTGCTTAAATGTCCTCTACTAAATAATTATCTAGTGCTCTATAAGAGAAAGGGTTAGTTTGGGCTTAAAAGTACAGCTGAACTTAAAGACAGTGACAAAAAATTTGTACATTTAACTGCACTAATTCCTACCAGAAGGAACTGAATCCAATCTGATTATTTGGGCACAAGACCTGTTAGGATGGTTTAAATTAGGTCTAGGCACTTTCTTTAAGGGGTATGCTGACTCCGTGATTCCCCCAAAACTCAGTAGGTAATTTAATTTCACATTACTTAATATGATATCATAAATATTTTTCTCCTTGTTTCATTTACATGCTGTGGGGTTTTTTTTCACTCCCTTCATTCACAAGGGCCAAGTGAGGTATTGCTTTCATAGATAATTCTTACTGGATGTACAGGTATATGCATCTTGTACATCATGTACACCATCAAAAGTTAATGGCTTGACATGATTTTTTCAATAGTGTGAAAGCAATATTCTCTCACTATAAATTGCGCTTGGAGTTTTGATCTTTTCCCAGGCCGTTAATATGCCAGATGATACTCTCCACAGTGCGGGGCAGCAGCAGAGGTAAGCCACAGCTCCCAGTCGGTGATGAGATCACGAGAGGATCACCTACAGTCTACATCAGTTGTGTCCAACCTGTGGCCTGCAGGCTGCGTGCAGTCCTGGACGGGTAGCAATGCAACCTCACAAACATCAACTTCACCGTATTTTGTGATTTTTTTATGACTCAACTACAAGATGCTGGAGTACAATTCTGTAAGCCGCAAGGAAATGCTGTTCAGGGGTGCGGGCATAGTGTAGTGCTTACTCAGTCCAGTTGAAACCCAGATAGTCAGACTTTCCATGGACTTGTGTGACCATGGCAACTAAAACACAGCAACCTACCTACATGTGTGTGCCTCTAAAGACAAGCTTTCATTGTTTTAAGCAAACATGTAAGTTTTCTTATTTAATTACTAAACTTGGGCTTTTGTCTTACAAGTACTAATTAAAATATTTTTTAAATGAGGTTTTGTTATTCATATACCTTAACTATACTATCTATTTTATATGTGGCCAAAATAATTTCTCTTCACTCAGTGAGGCCCAGGCAAGCCAAATATTTGGGTATCAAGGTGTATAAGCAACTGTGTTGCTAAGTTATGAGGTTCAGTGGATTAGATGTATTCAATGCATTTAACTTAAGATAATTTTAAAGTACCATGAATTTATTGTGATGCAACCCCTTTGTATGTTGTGGAGCATTTAGAATCTGCAATATTTATTTACTGATAATATGTTGAGATACGAAAATTAACAAGACACGGCCCATATTGTTAAGGATCTATAAGTAAAGATTTTCTGTTATTTCAGAGCTATTCCCCCCCAAAATAATAAATGAGGCAGGAAAGAATGGAGTTAACATTCCCCACAGGCCTCTCTATGTGGACATGGGACAGCTTCACATGCTATTTCACGGAAGTGACACGATGTCATTAGGAGTTAGAGATGACAATATCCACTTTCAAGATGAGGACACTGGCTCAGAGGTGCTCAGTGACTTGCACCTCATCACCATTCAGCTCTCTTGTGACTAAGCTGGGTGGAAATCAGGTCCAACTCTGTTCAATTCAAGGCTATCTCCAGGCCAGGTATCTTCAAAAATGGTTCACTCTGAAGCAACGTCAGTGTTATGGTTAAGATTCATTATTTGATGTCCAGGCATCAGACGACCTGACGTATAGTCATGGAGACAGGCTCAGGCCTCAGGTGAATAGAACTTACCATCAAGCAACATTTTGGCCGCCATTGCTGTGGGTAACCCCACAGTTTTAGCCATTGCTGAAAAGCCATTGAAGTCTCCATAAACAACAAGATCAATAGTTTTACTCTCTAAATGTCCAGAAGGATGCCTGATACCAAAACTGTCTCTCATCACAATCATATCTTTTTCTTCGGGGCCTTAAAATAAAACAAGACATTTTAAAATGGCACTATCGTTATAACACAAATATTGCATTTCATCTCCTGACCCTGTCCCTCTGCTCTCAAAAATTTCCCTTCCCAATATAAATGGTCACTAGAAAGCCATCTACACTTCTTTTAAGGTCAAATGCCAAGTGAAAAACATTACAGGAATTAAAAGTTTGACCATATCTCTTGGTCTAGGGCAGTATCACCAAAGCCCGAATGCAGTTACAAGTTCATAGCTATAAAGGTCACACAGCTGCTCCCAGAAATGCTCCTCTGGCATTTCTCTAATAAACTGAAAGCAAAAATAAGGTGTTTTGTTTTTCTTTTCCATGGTACCCAAGTTTACTCCCCAATCCCCACACCTACCTCCAGGACTGGAAATTGAACCCAACACTTCCTGCATGCTAGGCAAATGCTCTAGCGCTGTGCAACATGTCCTGCCTTTTAAATTTTTGTTTTGAGAAAGAGTCTTGCTAAGTTGCCCAGGCTAGTTTTGAATTTTGAATCCTTCTGCTTCAGCCTCCTGAAGAGCTAGGATTACAGGTGTGCACCACCTCACTTGGCCCCAAGTTCATTTTTTCCTAGTAAGTTTCATAGTTTTCCAGCTGTGTCCAGCCTCTTGGCTCCAGCTCCACAATCTAATCTTTTGTTTGTACTGACTCCATCTTCTGGCCCTTTTTCAGGGATATTTTGCCAACCCCCATAGCCTACCATAGGAGAGTTTCAAAGCCAAATGCTTGGACAGAGCATCCACAATGGACTCCTCCTGTGGAACTTGTTCATCTCCAAGCAAACCCAACCTGAAAAGCACAAGAGGAAGCTGCATTAGTCAAGTCCTGCATGTTTTCTCATTAAAGAGGCAGCAAAGGGCCCGTGGGATTTTTTTTTTTAATTTTTATTTGTATTAGTACATGTTTGCTAATGATCACATTCATTGTAGTACACTGAGATTCCAACTAACTCCAGAAAGAAAAGCTATCTTCAAGAAATCACATAGTAATAAATGCTAGAGAGGCCTCCAGAATAAAAGGACTCTTGTACATAGTTGGTGGGATATAAATTAGTACAGCAACTATGGAAATCAGTATAGATATTCACCAAAAAAAAAAAAAAACAAAACTAGAAATCCCATTTGACCCAGCTATTCCCTTTCTAAGTATCTTCCCCAAAGAGTTAGGGATATCATATTTTAGTGATGCACGGATAGCCATGTTTATATCAGCACAACTTATAATAGCTAAATCTTCGAAGCAGCCCATATGTCCATCAATAGATGAATCAATAAAGAAAATGTATTTATAAATATTCAAATACTATTCTGCCCTAAAGAAGGATAAATTTGAGTCATCTGTAGGAAAATGAATGCATCTTGAAACTATACTATTGAGTGAAATAAATCGGAAACACAAGCTTAAATATCACACATTTTCTCTTGTTTGAAAAACTCAAACGATAAAGGAGTAAAATAAAAGATAGATAATAGAAAACAAGCAGGGGAGAAGGAAAGGAATGACAAAAGAATTAAGATACACAGAATTCTGTATGGAAAGGGCAGGTATCATAAGATAATTGTCCAAGTTCTAAGAATATAGTAAATTGTGAAATAACACAAATAGCAATGTTTTTACCTTCAGAATTGACCTGAAACTCCCCCGGCACGGCTCCTTGAGGCCGAGCAGACAGGATGCCTTGTAAACCCACATTGTTACAAAGCTTTAGAAGATCAATATACAAATTAGCTGTACAGCAGTCACATGAATTAATGCTCTAAAGAAATTGAGAGAATACTCAGAATTTCCTACAGGAAAACAGAAATATTCCACTTTGTTCAGAACCTGAGTGGAGAAATGCTTGAAAATAGTGTTTTCCAGATTATACATGTCATTGAGTCCCTCCCTTCATCTACTTTTTAATCCCACACAGAGGTGGCACATGTCACTCTCACTACTGCAGGTCAATCTGAGAGCAGCTGGTTAATCAAAGACAGATGTAAAAATTTCCATTGTATTTTGACCTTCCTTTGACTAGAAAGGACCGTGCAATCATTGATCCAATAAACTTCAGATTGGGTGGCGGATGCCTACCCTTCAGCAGCTTCCAGCTGGGTACTGTCCCCTCCCAGTTTCTTAAGGGCAGCTTTCTTAAGTGAACCACAGGTAGAGGAGCGCGGAATCCCAACTAGATCACACAGCAGTTGCTTCTGGTTAGGAAAATAAAGACAAAAGATTCTAAATTCCTAATAAAATAAGAAATAAATTAGCTGAGAATTCATCCTGTTAAGACACTGTACTTAAATGCACCTCAAATGATTAAATTTAAAAACAATTCGGAAGAGCAAATTTTAACACATACACATGCAAACACATGCATGCATATTTACACACCAACATATGCACAGTATTCCAGAATGGTATTTCAGCCATCAAAAACTCTAAACAGAGGCAATCCTAGCATATTTCTTGCCTTCTTATTTCCTCTCCATCACTTTTTCACCCATTCTCCCTCATTCTCCAGCAGTCAATTTCGGACAGGCTAAAGTGGAAGAGGCTTATTGCCATGACTGCCAATAGAAACCAGAATTTTGTTATAGATTTAAGAGACAGGAAAGACCTTGCTGGTAATATAATCTCAGAGAAACACTAAACAATGGCTACTGCTTTTTCTACTTTTTGAACAAGACTGTTTTTCCACATTCCCAAAGGGAAAACTATGCTCTAGATCAGGGGTCACAAATTGGCTCACAGGCCAAATATGGATCACCATTTTTTAAAAATAAAAAGTTATATGGGGGGGAAATTAGCTCAGTGATTCCACTGCCTGCTTCACAAGAGCAAGGTCCCAAGTTTGATCCCCATTACCAAAAAAAAAAAAAAATTAAATAAAAAAAAATAAAAGTCATATTAAAATATAGCCACGCTCACTTTTTCATGTATTGTCTACAGCAGGACTGAGCAGTTCGACAAGAGGGCATGACTCATAAAGTCTAAAATATGTACAATATTGTCCTTTATTTAAAAAGGTCACCAACCGCTCTTCTGCACTGTAACTACCATTATCCTAGTGTTACCACTAAAAACACCTGAGCCAATCTTTCCAACTTACTGCCTCAACCCCAGCATCTCTATGCAAATATTTACTCACTCCTGTTCAACAAGTAAATTTATGTTAAGTAAAACTTAAACTGTAAAGGCTCGCAGACACACAAAATAAATGAATTTAAAATATTGGTCCTTTTCTCCTTATGACACTTTTTAAAAAAATTCTGTGGAAATAGAGTCACATTGGTTTAAGTTGAGTAACAAGCTGGTAACAAGTGTTAGTAAAAGCTGTCCTTTATATTCAGTTCCAAGTCTCCAAAATTCTCCCAACCAAAAACCCTAAGATTTGGAAATAACAGAGATAAAGTCATATTCAGAAATTTGAACTCAAATTATTTATCCTTACGCATATACATAGTCGATGAGAGGATTAGTAGGATCAGGAGTTTATTTCTGTGATATACCAGTGTCTCTCCTGGATTACTGTCTTCAGAATGCCCAAGTGACTCCTGTCATCACTTACACAATTCCAAGATGCCAGAGTCAAGGTGGAGAGTGAGGACATCTCTCCTCAGGACTCAGGAAGCAAGCCAGTGGGACAAGTTAGTGCAGGAAATAGACCTGTTGTGTCAGTCCCTTGCCCTCTCCATCCTCCAGTACCAGGGAAGGGAAAACAGACTTTCGGGTTAGAATTAACTTCCTGTATCCGGTACGGAAGGGATCACAGCTGACCGTTTCAGAAGACATTCTGAAAAGCAGCAGAGAGCATGTCATTTCACAGTCACTCACCCAGGTAAGAGAGCTGGCCTCAGATTGAAGGGTGGGATATGCTTCTCTGTTTATGAGACCCAATTTTACAAGTCCATTCAAAGCTTTGGAATATCCCTGAATCAAGAATTAATAAGATATATATGAGACATTTTCCCTAAAGAAGAAGAGATTTTAAGCTTTTTTTAAGCAGGACCTGTTGTGATAACTAATTTAGAAAGCCAGCTGAAAATAGTCACTTGTATTATTGATATAGATACAATTTCTCAAAATAAGGTCAATAGTGACATAACAATTTCACCAGTTTATATAAGAGAAGAGATCTGGCAAAACTTGGGTCTTCACTTCTGTTTCTGGGTACCATGTGAGTGGCATTTTCAGGCAGCCTAAGGGCAAATGTATTCACAAGCTATGTACTGCCAATTCAGCAGAATGTTATTTAATAGACGAGTCAGCTTTGCTCTTTCTTATAATGGAAGGGGAAGTTTTTAAAGCTGATAATCCCTTCTAATTAAGAGCCACTACCTTATATGAGGTTTATAAGGGAGCAGGAAAAGAGGTAAGAGTCAGAGATAATTCTAAAATGTAGATATGAACACATGACCACCCAGATAAAAATTCTTGTGGGAGACACCTAAATATGCACAAGAAAATGTATATATATATATATATATATATATATGAACTTATATGTATAATAAAAATATAGGAATAAAAAGGACTTAGACATACAGAAATAAGACAAAGCACTGACCAAGTTCTGCATGGGATTTAGCTCAATGGCACCAAGCCTGCCTTGCAAATGCAAGGTCCTGAGTCCAATCCCTGATACCAAAAAAAAAAAAAAAAAAAAAAAAAAAAAAAAAAAAAAAAAAAAAAAAAAAGAAAGAAAAGGACTATCTTTACTCATACGGTATTTTTTTCAGGTATCCCATTTCACACATGAACACCATCCCCAGGGCCCACAATTCCTGGCACCTAATTCAGGCAGTGGAGGGGACAAGGAGCACCCTACATGCAGAAGTGATAATGTTAGGTAGTGTGGTATGGACAGCCGCACTGAAAAGAGGGCCTGGAGCAGGCCCACATGCATGAAGCACATATTGGGGTAAAGTTCCAGACAAAGGTGACAGCTACTTAAAGATAAGAGACAGAAAGCTGAAAGTATAAGGAAATAAAGGGTCACCACTGGCAGGCCTATAGATCCTACATCTTCCAGAAAACAGATAATACAGTAAGTGGATACTGGGTAACACACAAATCACGTCTGTGCCACTAGCCAGGAATCTTCATACACACAGATCTGAAATCAGACCTCTGATTGTGAGAGATATATGTATTTTAGGTAGTATATCATTGCAATGGGTCCAATAGTGTCCTCTGCAAATTCATGGCAACCCCAAGTCTCAGACTATGACCTTATTGGGATACTTTGAGATAGACTATAGTTAAGAAACTCAATATCAAATCAACCTGGATTTATGATGAAGCCTAAATCCAATGACTCAGTCCTAAGAAGAGGAGAGAGAACACAATGAGATAAGGTGATATAAAGATGGAGCAGAGATCACACTGATGTGACCACAGACTAAGCTTCTGGAAGGCACCAACTTGCCCACACCTTGATTTCTGTACTTCTGAAATGTGACAGAAGAAAGTCCTGTTGTTTGAAACCATCCAGTTTGTGATAGTTTGCTATGCTAGAAACTTTTCCATGTGTTGTCTTGATTTGATAATATTTGAAACTGTTCTTTTGTAATCATAAATGTGCGGTGGACATTTGCATTTGTATTTCAGTCCTTAACGCTGTGCTTAAGGAAGTTGTTTTTTGGGTTTGTTTTGGGGCAGCCCTTATCACCCTGTCACTTTCCCAGCCCCAGGCTCTGCATTTCCAATGATACTGACTCCATCTCCAGCCCTAGAAATGTGTAATATAGGCCAAAGCTAAATGGCATCTTTCCACTGACTTCAGGAATAAATCACCAGTTAATGATAAAAAATAATATTTTTTAACACTTGGAAAGATACAGTTTTTCATTCCAACTAAATTTGAGCTTAATGAATTTAACGGGCTATAGGAGGCTAAGATGCTGCCACCATCCCCGTGTGGACTTTAGACCTCAGTGACTACCGGGGGAAAAAGGCTGAGAGACAAAGAGAAATGACCCAAAGAGCCCTGGGGAGGTCACTTGATCCCCAAATCTCACTGCTTCTAAAACTGACCTCCTGTCTGCCCCACCACATCTAATAAGTCAACAAAGTGACTTCTGGTATTTTGAGTTGGGTCTCCTAAAACATTCAAACAAAGGATTCCTAAGAAAAGTGTCCTCAACTTGCATTAGCACCTTAAATTTTTTTGATCACTAAGGAAAATTAAGTGTAAACATTGCTTACATAAAAAAATGGCAACATGTTTAAACTAAAATACAGCTGCTTACCTTGTACCTCAGTGTTCCCCGCACCACAGTGTGAGCTGATGGAATGCCGTAAATCTCGGAGTACCTGGTACTGTCTCTGTTGGGATAGCCTTCCAGGTTCAGTCCCGGGAAGAAATCCACAGATGTGACAGAGTCCAGAAAAGAGACGCCTCCTGCAACATTCACGACCTGGGGAAGGTTCGAAAGGCACAGGAGGTCATAGATTTTTGTTCTCCTGGGAGCTTATTTATACCAGTGACACAAAACAAACCAAAAGAGGTTTTTAAAAATTAGCAAAACCGCCATAAGCAGCATCTCATAGTCAAGGTGTTTCACTGCTAAAATTTATAAGACTTCTTCCCAAGCTTTCAAATCTCAAAAAGTATTCAGTTTTTTTTTTTCAATATAAGGTCTTCCTTTCCGTTCTTACCCCTGGATAAAATAGTACTGAATTAGTTTGTTTTTAAAAATAAATAATAAGCTAAAAGAAACATATTTGTATTTAAATAGTTTCTATGGTCAAATAGAAATGACAATATTTTCTCCCCCCAATAGCCTCCCTGCTCTCTTTACTGGGGTTTGAACTCAGGGGCTCTTCACTGAGCTACTTCCCTAGCCCCTTTTACCTTTTTTACCTTTTTTTTTTTTTTTTTTTTTAGAGAGGGTCTAGCTAAGTCACTAAATTGGCCCGGTTGAGCTCAAATTTTCAGTCTTCCTGACTCAACCTTCCGCAGTGTTGGGATTACAGCCACGCATCACAACCCAGCCCTTTCTCCCTCTCTTTTCTCTACTCCTACATCTCTTCTGAACTCCACATCAGGCACTAGACTTGCACATTTCATTCACACACCCAGCATTTATGGCACACTTACTACATACTTGAGGGATGGCAAAAATTGGTGGAAAAACAAGAATAGTGTTGAATACCTTGCAATTCCTGACTTCTTTTCACTCTTATTCACTGAACAAGCAATTCCTGAATGTCTACCACTTGCCAGGAACTGTGATAGAGGAACTATAAAGAGTCAAAGTTTCCAGTGCATTTCAGGATGATGAAGGGCAGAACAGGAGACATCTTGCTTCACAAGAAAAACAATGCCAACAGCATACAGTGAAACTCAAATAAGCACAACCTCTAATCTTAATGCTAATGAGAAGTTAAATCACTGATTCCCAAGCTCTCTTGTTATCTCATCTGTTCTCTTGTCCATACTACTCCTCCAGCACACTCAAAATGGAGTGGTTTTTGTCTTTAGTTTTAATTAAAGGATTAAATTTTGTTGTTGTTGTTGTGTGAGGTTTGTGATTGTCCTTGATATAATGGAAAACATTCAGGTCTGAGAATGTTGGAATTTGTTCTGGTTGCACTGCTGGAAATAATCTCTGACGGCACTCTAAAGCTGCACCAAGTGATACCACGGGAGGTTGCCATTAAGGAACTAAAGGCAGATTCAGAGGAATTTTCCCAAAGGAATGTTGGTTTAAATTCAGTAATTCCTAGAGTGTATTTGTGGATGGGTTCCACATGTGCCTTGGCATGAGGGAGATGGAAACTCATTTACACCTGGCCAAAGTCCCACAAGGTGAAGGGTTATGTTATCCCCAGTATCAGGACGGGCAGGGCCCACAGCCCTGACAGCGTAGATCTGAAGGATGTGGGGATGTTTTCCATTTAAGGATCCTGTAGCCCCTCCTGGCTGTCACATAGACATTTCCAGAGAGATCATTTCTGTACTTCCTTCAAACAAGTTTCTTATAATTGTATTTTGATTTTTTTTAGGCAATGAAAGAGGTAAATGCTATCTTTTAGGGTCTCCACACCCATCTGACTTCTATAGTTTACAGAAATTCTAAATTCTTGCTTGCTTATTTCAAGGTCAGGACAATTTTTAAAAAGACATATTAATAAAAACCACAATATTCCAGCGCTTTACTAGCCAGAAAAAAAAAATCAGCTAGTTTATAAGTCTTTCATGAAATTCTTGTGAAGAAAATCAGGAAATGTAAACCAAATGGTAATGATTCATTTAGAAGGACTGACAGTAAGCTATGCAACCTGATCCAAAAATTACAAGGTGGATAATCATTACCATTTGACATCAATTCAAAGTTGTATTGCTAGTCACATACCATGAGTTAAATAATAAACTTTATCATCATCTTTAATATTAGCAATGACTTGGACGAAGACAGAAGGATAAACTTATCTCTTTTGTGGAGAATATCTATTCCTTCCTGTTTTCACAATGCTCACATCCAAGACTCACTCCTGGCAGAACAAATGCTCATTATGCACAGCTGTTGCAGGTTTTTCTACATGCAAGTCTTCCAATCTCCCTCTCTCCCTCTCCCTCTCTCTCTCTCTCTCTCTTTCTCTCCCCCCCCCACACACCTCTCAATCACTGAGAATCACAATCACTTTCATGTTTTAGAAAAAAATATTCAAATAACCACAAAAAGCTTGATCAGTAGAGTAGTAACAAGGAATTTAAGACAAGATATATATATTTATTTATATGTTCATTTATTCAGGCCCCTCTGTCTACGAGGTGCCGTGTGCACCTTATCTCTAATTCATCCAATAACACATTTTTTGATGTAGAAACTGAAGCTGAGTGAACCAACCTGGAGGCTCATTTGAGCCAAGTCCAACTAACAGCAGTGCTCAGTGTGTCTACCTAATACCATGCCACCTTCACAGACTATTAACTGTGCTGATTTCCAGAGCGGTAAGAGCAGTATTTTGGCAGGGATACTGACCCAGTAGAGCAGCCCATAAAGCATACCAGTACCAAAAGAATGACTGGAACTAAGACAAGCTAAACCACTGTCTTCAGATATGCAGAAGGAAATCAAATTATTAGGGATCAGATTAGAAGTGAGAAATAACTGGCCGGGACTTCCTGCACGGATACAGGACAATGGGATACACCCTAACTCATAGGTTACTCTCTAACTGCCAAAAAAGTTTAAGGCTTCAATTTAAGCAGAAGTTAGTTAGAAGTCACTTGGCTACCTGTTAGGATTCTACCAGCTATTTCAGGGCTGAACTTTGACAGAGTGATGGTAGCAGAGCGGGTGGAGGGACAAGGGTAGAAGAGAGATTTCAAGAAGTTTAACAGTGTAGCTTGGGGGACAGACTGATACTCTTGAGCTGCTGAGTGAATAGTACAAAACCCAGTATATTCTTAGTCACAGACAATCGCTTTGATTAAGGTCAGACAAAAGAGTGGCGAACAGAGGCTGGAGTGGTCTGGAAAAGCACTGTGTGCAATGGGAAACTTGAGCAGGACCTTGAATAGAGTATCATTTTGGCAAAGGAAAGAGAAACATAATGTTTTCTCTTCAAACGCTCCATAGTGTCAGAGAAATGTAAAAAGCACTCCTTTTTCCAAAGGTAGTTCAGATTGAAAGGGTAAAACTTCGAATTCAACAAATATGACTTCTGCTACCTGAAAATAACCTCTCCCTTTTGCTGAGCTCTCATGACCATTAATTTCTAACGGTCAATATGCTGTTCAACAGAAAGCAATCTACGTGACCTCATGGGGTCAAGAAATTTGCATACAAAGTGTGCTGAAGATACAGAACAATGGGAACCGGCATCCACTTTTAGGGGGTGAAACATATAAATTGGAATACTTATATTGTAAAAAAAAAAGTTGGGCAGAATCTAATAAAGTTAAACTTCAAAATAAAACAAAAACTCTGCAAAGCACGTACAGTTGTCCTCTTCAGACAAGGAGCCTGAAGTTCACATCGTCGGTGATGACAGAGCTGGACACAAAGCCAGGCCTACAAGCATGAAACCCCTTGCTCTTTCTAATAGGCTTCATTCCACTGACTCTTTTGTGGCCTCCTGGGAATAATCTGGCCCAAATTCAGCAGGAACTTTTCCAACCTTCACATATTAGTTTATAACGAACCTAGGCCATTCTCTTTTCCAAGGTTGCAAAAGTGGAAGGACAGACACATCAGGAGACAGGCTACAGCATGTGAAAGAATGTGTGCTTGGTAGACTGAGATTCTAGCGCGACTCTTCATGATTCATGAAATTGGAGCGTACAGAAAACAGCAGTGCTCACATTACACATCCGGGGACTGATGTCCAGGGCATTTTACAATTTGCTTGGCCTTTGACGACACTGTGAGGGATGCCAGCTTTTAGATGCAGCTTTCCGGTGTTAACCTAAAGCATCCTGCTTGTTTAGTAGTGTTTTAAGTTGTGGGTCCTCTGATCATTAAATTATTTGTTCTCAAATTCAGCTCTTCATTGGGGAGACTTTATGTATTTAAAAGGATTTTTAAAGAAATATGTTGCATGTTATTATCAGCAATGGTCTCTCATGCCTATGATACACAGCAGAGCTCACAGACTTGGCTGCACATGGAATCATCAGGAGAATTTACAAAGTATGAATGCCTGGGCCCCATTTCCAAAGATTCTAACTTGCTGGCATTTGAGGATTTTAAAAATCTCCCCAAGTAATGATAGTGATTTATTCCAGAGTCTACCTTTTCTGACATAAAGCAATCTGGAAAAAGAAGAAAAAGAAGCTTTGGGGTCAGTTAGAAATGGGTTTGAGTCCCAGCTGATGACTTTGGACGGTCATAGTTTTCTTATTATAAAATGGTGAAAGTAATGCTCAATTCAGACAGTTCTCATGCTGTGTCACACAGCAGCTGGGAAAGAGATTTCATTCTCTTTCCCTCACAAAAATAAAAAAACAAAAACAAAAACAAAACAAAACCTCCATTCTAAGAGCCACCCTCATCCAGCTGTGAGCTTTCAGAGGTTGAAAACTTCCCTCAGTGCAACAGCCTCTGGTGTCCCTTCCAAAGTCCAGTGTGTGGCAGGTACATAGTGAGTGTTTTGCTGAAATGCACTGAAAGATAACCAGTACTCCCGTATGTAGAGAAGAGGTGTATATTTTCTGAAACAACCTGCAAGAAGCCAAAGAGGGAGGGATGAGGAAAGGCTTTGCTGGAAAGCATGAGAGCACCCTAAAAAGGACAGAGGATCTATTCTAGCAAGGAGGAGATAGTGGGGGTGGGCAGCATGGCCATTCCTAGAGGATCTTTGCATCAGGGAGAGAGTTTTGATTTTGTTAAGCAGTTACTGCAGGTCTGTTTCTCTTCAGCCTCCATGATGCTACCTCACCTTTCCATTGAGCAGGTAGGTGGCAGGCTGCATTATGTTCATCAAAACTCCCACAGGACTCCAGCTGAATTTGTATCTCAAAGGATTATCCGAGTGTTCAGGGGCCGGAAGCCCACCACAGTAAGAAGAGTAAGATTCAACCTGCAAGTTTAAAAAGAAATCAATAAATTAGGGAGGATTCACTATAAGCTGGGGAAAATGCTTATTTAAATCATTGAGGACAATTATATAAATGGGAACATTTGTGGTAGTCTTTAATGTTACCACAGTTTTCAAACATATATCCTTAATGCCAAAACTAGTTCGTTACCTCAGAGTAATATTAATACATATTACACATATGTTACTCTGAGCAAGAAAGAAAACACCTGTAGAGCTAATGATTAACATTTTTCTTATTTAAAAATTCAACATGAGTTCAATTCTTCTGAATCAGTTCCACCATGATAAAGCCAAAACATTAAAACAGCATCTATTTATCTAAAAACTGGTTGCAATTTAATGTACAAATACTGCTTTACTCTAGGTATATATGTGCAGTTGCAGAATTCTATTTGAAAATTATAATCCAAGAATGAGTTGTAATAAATCAAAAATCCTTTATCGAAATTATAGAAAGATTATTTCTGTACTCAAGAAGCGAGACCTCTTAACGTTTTCCTAAATGGACTTTTTGGATACAGATGGGGCTCACCATGGCTCCCACTTGTCTGGCCTTATCAATTGTATCCATTGCCAACATATGATCAAGACCAGGGTCCAATCCCAACTCGCCAATGATCGTGATTCCAGCCTCTTCCACACTGGCACGGGTTGGAAAGTGGAAAATGGAAATCAGATAGAGCACAAAAACAACATACTGAGCCACGTCTTTGTTGGAAACGATTGACACTTACCTCTTTTCCAGTTCTTTTAGTGCTGGTGAGATGTAACTCGCTGTGATCATGTTAACTTTGTTACTGATACACGCCTTGGCCACAATAGGATGCAGCACATATGGCAATAAGCTGGAAAAGAGAAACAGACTAAGCAGAAACTCTTTTCCAACCTGTCCTTCCAATGTACCTTGAAGTGCAGTGAATCTCAGGCTTAAGTCACGGATATAATTAAATGATTCTCTCAGCAATGACCAAGGACTCTGTAAACTACAGAATAATTCAGTCTGTCATATCTAAAGGCCTCCTCAATAAGCGGCACTTAACTTTTCCACATTTTTCCATCAATTTTTTTCACACATTACACATGAACCACGGAAGTTACTGTCGTTCTCTATTAAAAGCCTGTTCCTTTGAGCTCTGGATCCTCAGTCATACTGTACCTTCCACTTGGAGTGCTTATCAACCCCCAGATCAGACCCTCTTTTAAGAAAGGATGGATAGAAAAGGACAAGGGGATGAATCTCTCGTGATAGGGAAGGGTTCCAAGAGAACAAGGGCAAGGAATGAGAAGGCGTGGAAGGGGACCTAGGCAGAGTAAAACTATGCCATGTACAGGAACCTGAAAACCTCAATGAGTGCACACAGGACATACCGTAGGATGAGCTAAGATTAATAACATCAACCAGAAGAAAAATAGGGAGAGGGGAATTAGAGGAAGGAAAGAGGGGAGAGGAAAGGAAAGTGGATGAAAAAAGAAACACACTGTAGTAGGTACATGTACCCACTCCCCAAGATGACTGCACTGCAAACATACTGATAAAAGAAAATAAAAAGAATGGCTGAATAGTTATTTTCCTCCGAGTAGTTTTGCCAAATTTCCCCAAAGCCAGATCTTCCTCTGCAACCATCCTATTATTTTTATAAAATTTAATGGAATCTATTCCATGGATCCTTTTATCTCCACGGTTTCCTTTCTTGGGTTTCCTACTAAAAACAGAGCTGCTGTTCTTTTACCTCCACATTTCCCAAGTGGCTGCCTGGAAGAGTCAAACTAGACCAAGTGGCTCATGTGACCTTAAAGAGTAAACTAAAAACAAGCTATGGAGAAATAGGCTTAATATTACAAACAAGTATACAGGCTATCAAAATGGTTAAGAGCATGGTGAACAAGAAAGTGAGCAGCAACCAAAACTTAACTTTCATTGGGTTTTTCACAAGTCTGGCTTTGGTATTTTAATTTTCATAAATGTTGATATAAATGAGTACATCCATATTCTATCTGGGGAATGATAAATCACCTTACAAGACACACAACAACATTTACATTCTGCAGTAGCCCATTATAGATTATTCCTTGATGTCTCTCCAAAGTCGTAGATAGGGCATTGCGGGGGAGGTAATGGGATTATAGGGGAGTGATACTCATCAATAGATTAGTCCATTGATGAGCTTATAGCTGAAAGTGATTTGGGAGGTGAAGCCTGATTGGAGGAGGTGGGTTGCTGGGATTGTGAACTGGAAGGGTGCATCTCCTGCCCTCCTCCCCTGAGCTCCCTCTCTGCTGCTCACTGTTATGTCCTGAGCTGTTTCTCCTCCGCCATAACCTCTGCCGTTCTGCCCTGTCTTGAAGCCAGCTAACTACGAACTGAAACCTCTGCGAACTGTGAGCCGAAATAATAAATCTTTCCTCCTTTAAGCTGTGGGTGTCAGGTATTCTGTCTCAACACCTGAGTGCTGAGTAAGTGACTGACACTGTGTATTTCATAAAGCAATCTATATAATACCAAGGAAAAATCAATACTAGCTTGTAAAAGTATCACACTATGTCACCATACTTTTCATATTCATCACACATACTTGTATGTGGTGTGATAACAAGAATTCTTTCTGTTTTAAATACTCAGAAGAGTAGAATATTTGAGTTTGAATCAGAATTTCTTTTCATAAATATATTGATGCCATGCAGGATATTATACATTAGTTAACTTTTGCTGAATAAAAATTAATTTACATAAAGTCTCTAAATTGAGAAACAATAAGTGTCCAGGTGAATATATATTTAGTGTATGTGCTGCCAAAGTGAGCACATATATATATCTAAAGATATCAAGAAATATAAAATTTTCCACCTATACTTACAATTGCCTTTCATTTAATCTGTTTTCCAAGCCTGTGATTTAAACTGTAGATCACAGAATTTCCTCCAAATATACCACTTGAATCTTGCCTAATGATGAAAGATATTAAGTAATCACTATAAATGAGCAGCTAATTTTCTTCCTCTCGTTTTGGAAAAATTATATTCTAAAAAAAGATGACTATTCTCATCCTTAACCTTTCAAAACCAAGTTTAAGTATAAAATTAACCTCATATATCTCTGTAAGTAGAAGTCAGATATCCATTATTTTTAGGTATGGGGGTTGAATCCAGGACCTTGCAAATTCTGACCCTAACCCCCAAGATTCTTTTTATTTTTTTGTTTTGAGACAGGTTTTCCTAACTGGCTAAGTTGCCCAGGATGGGCTTGAACTTGTGACTCTCCAACTCCAGCCTCCCAGAGTACTGGGATTACAGGTATGTGCCACCATGCCCAGCTCTGGATCTATGTTTTTGTTTAATAGCAATAATTACTATATGTCAAGATTCGCTCCCATGATAAGACTTAAAATGTTCATACAGCTAAGAGTCTACTCGTTTCATTTAAGCCTTTTGTGTTCAAAGCACAAAGTAAACATCAAAATATGTGAAACATGAGTACTGCATGAATTCTACTCTTAGGTTTAAGATCACCAGAAAGCGCATACATAATCATGAAAATGCACATAGCACGATTCAAAACAGCCAAAATTTAGGAACAACCTAAATATTAGTCAAAAATCAAATGAATAACAATGACACATTCGTATAATAATGCTCAGCAATGAAGTAAACTACAATTATAGACAATAACAACTTGTATACTATTTAATGAATGAAGACAGCCACAAATGAAGATGTAATGATTCTGATTATACAAACTTTCACAACAGGCAATTATTAATCTGTATGTTAGAAGCCAGAATAACATTTACTGTTGTGGATAAGGCTAAAGAATAGAAAAGTGCATAAAGAGGGCTTTAGGTGTACTAGTGATACCATTTCCTGAGGTGAATGATGATTCCAGAATGCGTTGTCTTTGTGGAGATTCACGGAGCTCCACATTTATCTTTTATGCCATTTTTGGATGTATACTTAGGATTCATAGTTCATGAGTGAAGAAGAAAGGACAGGACAGGATGGGAGAAGAAAGAAGGGAGAGAAAGCATAGGGAGGAGGAGAGGAGAGAAGAGGGAGGGAGGATAGGAGCAGCCAAGGAGAAGAGAAAGTCAAAGAGAAATAACAAAAAATATATGGAATTCATTTCCTGCCAGATACCTGATGACAAGATCCTGTGTTGCCACCAAGGAGTTCAGTTTTTCTTCTTGGTTAGCAATGTTCATGTAAACAGGATTAATATTGTATTTCTTGCCCAACTGCTTAATTTGACTCATCGAATCAGAGCCTATTTCAAGAGAAAAAAACAAAATCCAACCTTTAGATTTCCTTCCACTGGGTAAAGACCAATACACCTTTTAACATTTCCAAAAAATAATTTTTCCAGTTTTAGAAAAAAGGTAGTCATCTAAAATTCACAGGGTCCACATGCTATGAAATCATCTCTTCTTCTTCAAAGAATTAGGGCTTATTTACCTAATGTTAGTTCTATATTGCTGTCTCTTGACAAGTATTCTAATACAGGCCCAGATACGTAGCCAGATCCAAGAACCAAGACCTTTTTCTTGGTATTCATTGAAAGTAACTGAATGCGTTCTCTGTTTAAAAAAAAAAAAGAGAGAGGAAAAAATAATTAAATTTTTATGTGTTTTGAATAACAGATTCTTGCTGTCCTGAAATCAACCCCAAACCTAGCTTACAAAACAACCTCTCTCCATATCACTTACAATAAGAGCCTAAACAGGAGTTCCCTATATCATTATCCAGTATTTTATTTTCATATTTCTCCTTATTGTTATAGATTTCATACAGTGAAGGGCTAAAGGCCCTCACATCTCTGAGATGCTGTACCATACAGACTTCTACAATCCTCAGTACTACTAATGAGGTGCAGATATTTGGACCATTTCCGGGCTTACTCTAACTGAGTGAGTCTCACGTGTTAACCTCCCAGGGGACATGATTCAAAATCATGCCGGAGACTTTACACTGGACATCTACTTAGTCCTCACAGCCATCCAAGGGAACAATAATCTGAAGTGGGGATATTACATCCACACTAGAAATTGTTTTGTCCTACATTTTTAAGAGTTATGCAAAAACAGTCAAAACCACAAATTTGTAATCACAAATACAATGGATTTAATTTAAAAACCAAAGACTAATACTAGGAAGCATTTTAATTTTTGAATAGTTTATTCTGTTAGAACCTATACCTCCTGGAAAGATTACTTCCAAACTGTGACCTCCAAGTCATCAGCAAGCCTTAAACATATTTATAAATCCACGGATGCCCAGTACATTTTGGGTTGAACATGGAAGTCACTCTTTAAATGTATTTTGAGTAAAATTTCTGGATTTCAATGTAAATCCATGGAAGTAGCCTGGTGCCAGGTACTTAAGCAGCAAGTTCTTTTGCAATGTTTAGGCCAAGATTTCTCTCAAACCTAAACTATGAACCTTTTTGTTAATAAGTGAGTCAGTAAACATAAATACAAAGTGTTCTTATCTCTGTTATTCCCCAACACGTACATACTACCGATAAGAAGATTTCTCCTCTATTATCCTATCCCATTTCAATTCCTGGAGTACCACTGTTATTTAGTTATTGTATGTTATCTCAATACCGTCTATGGTTTATATTACTAAAACATTACTTTGAGATACAAATAAAAAATGTACAAACAGTTCTCCTGAGAAATCAGTTCGTTGACTTATTTTGTTAAATGTGAATAGACCAGTGGAGCAGATACAACCACAAATCAAGATAGCCTCATTAGCAAATGATGCTGGAAAAACTGGCTATCGGTATACAAAAGATTGAAGCTGGACCTAAATCTCTTACCATGTACTGAACTAAAATCAAAATGGATCAAAATTTTAAATAAACAACCTACTGGAAGATTTAAAAAGGTAAAACTTTGGAGTCACTAGTGTAGGCACGGACTTTCTGAACAGAACCCCAATTGTACAAGAAATAACAGCAAGAATCAATAAATGGGATGACATCAAACTAAAAAGCTTCTGCACAGCACAGAAAACAGTTTACAAAGTAAAGAGACAACCTAAAAAATGGGAAAAAATTTTGCCAGCTAATCAGAAAAAGGATTAATATCTAGAATACATAAAGAAAGCGCAAAAGTAGATCCCTCAAATAAAAGACCCAATGAAAAAAATGGCCAACTGAAATGAATAAGCACTTCTCAGAAGAAGCACAAATGCCAATAAACATAAAAAGGTTCAACATCTCTGGCCCTTAGAGAAATGCAAATTAAAACATGGCTAAGATTTCATCTTACGCCAGAAAGAATAGTAATCATCAAAAAAAAATCAAATAATAACAAATGCTGGCATGGCTACAGTGAAAAAGGAATGGTGGGGATGTAAACTAGCACAACGATTACGGAAATCAGTATGGAGATTTCTCAAAGAACTAAAATTAGAAATTCCATTTACCCAGCTATTCCCCTTCTAGGAACCTTTTACAAAGAGCTTAAGTCATCATGTTACAGAAATACACATATACCAATGTTTATAATGGCACAACTCATAATAACTAAATCTGAGAAGTGCCCTATATGTCTACTGACAGATAAATAAAGAAAGAAAATGTGGACACTTCAGGTAATGGAATACTACTCGGCTATAAAGAAAGATAAATGTGAGACATTTGTAGAAAAATGGAGACTCATTGAAAACATTTGTATTAAGTGAAATGAATCAGTCACACCAGCTTAGATACCATATAGTTTCTCTTGTTTGAGTAATCCAAAGTATAATGAAGAGCAAAATAAAAGTGGATAAAAGAAAACAGGGAGATAGATCTTTTGCAAATGAGAAAGGGACCAAGAATCTGGGGGAGAGGCATGAAAAGATGCATCATGTACATGTACCAGCTACCCTCAATGAATGCAATTTTTACATGATACAAACATGAACTACTACTAATAATAATAATCATAATCATAATCATAAAAGGAGATCTAGAGTCAGAGAGAGGGAGGTGGAGAAGGGAAGGGGATTAAAAAGAATCAAGACATGTTCAGAACATGAACTCACTCCCTATGAGGAATGTATTCAACATTTACTCCAAACATGTACTAAAAAAGGACAGAAAAACAAAAGTTTATTTTTAAACAATATGGTATATCAATATGATAATATGATATAAAAGAATCACACTATCAACTAAGAAAAACACAAATCAAATGCAGTCAACTAGAAGAAACCAGAATATTCCAAAGAAATGTTACTGTTTTCAAATTCTGAGCAATAAAATCAATTGAGAAAAGAAGAGCCCTAGCTAAGAACTGTTCTAAGAGAACTCTTCTTTTGGGGACATAAACCACAATTTTTTTTTTCCTGGTACCAGGGATCAAACTCATGATGTTGTGCTTGCAAGGCAGGCAGGGTGCTGCTGAGCTAAATCCCCAGCACACCATACTATTTTCTGGCACCTTCCTCTCAGTGAGAATCCCTAGAGAAAACTACCTCTCACCAGTTACTTTCTTCACTATTTCCCTTCATTTCTATTCAAGATTCATTTCCCTGCCTTGCAAGAGCAAGGTACTGACAGAGGGATGGCTGGGTCAAATGGAACCTCTAATCCTAGTTCTTTGAGGTATCTCCATATTGATTTCCATAGTGGTTGCACCAGTCTGCACTCCCACCAACAATGGAGAAGGGCTGTTCCTTTATCCCCACAACCCTGCCAACATTTGTTATTGATTGATTTCTTGATAGCAGCCATTCTTCGTGGGGTGAGGTAGAATCTCAGTGTTGTTTTTATCTGCATCTCTCGAATGACCAGTGATGTGGAACATTTTTTCATATATCTACTTGCTGCTTTTATTTATTTGTCTGAGAAATGTCTGTTCATTTCAGATGCCCATTTTTTAATCTGGTCTTTATATTTGGGGGGCTGATTGTTTTGAGTTCTTTATATATTCTAAATAATAGTCCTTTGTCTGAGGAGCAGCTGGTAAAAATTTTTTCCCACATTGTAGGTTTTCTCTTAGTTCTGTTGATGGGGTATTTTTCCAAAAGAATTAAAAGAATCATATCACAGTGATATATGCATACCTATGTTTATAGCAGCACAGTTTGTAATAGTTAAAAGTTGAAAACAGCCCATTTGCCCATCAGTTGGAAACTGGATAAAGAAGATGTGGTTTTTCTACTCAGCCATAAAGAATGAGAAATTAGATTCATTCATAGGAAAATGGATACATATCGAGGATATACTCCTAAGTGAAATAAATTAGTCACGCATGTATAAATACTGAATAGTTTCTCTGGTGTGAAAAACTATAATAGTACATAAGATCCTAATGAGATAATGGATCATGTGAAATAGGGAGAAAAGGGCTAAAGGTGTAGGGAAAGTGGGAAGGGTAGGGGAAAGATAATAAGGGAAAAGAAAAAAATATGAGAAAATGAAAATAAAGTGTTTGTAAATGGGGAGGGGAGGAGGGGGTGAAGGGAGGGCAGGGACAAGGGGAAAAATGAGAACCAAGACCTGTCCTATAAAGGTACAAAATCCCAATAATGAATGTAACTGTACTGTATACCTAAAATGTACCAATACACTCGATAAAAAATAGAGCAAGGTCCTGAGTTCGATCCCCAGTGCTGAAAAAAAAAAAATTCATTTCTCTACTCATCATACTAAGAAAAAAAGCCCAAACCCTTAACTAGAACCCAAGCTGAAAGCACCACAGAAAGTAAGAATGTGCTCATCTTCCTTTGAGAACATAGCAAGAGTCATAATATATGAAATGTTAGAAAGAGCAAAAGGCTACAGAAATGGCAACTCTTTCTTGACATTTCCTTCCTTATACATAAATATGCACAAGTTGTTACATAGCCAACAAAATGCCACACTACTCCCAGGGAAAAATAACTCACACAGCTTTCAGCTGAACACTTAGTTTAGACTTTCTCCATTTACAGACCTGAGATTCACAAAATTTACATATTACATAAACAATATGAAAAACTTCCACTGATGATTTAAAAATGCTCAACAAATCCAAAATAAGAATAAACGCATAAAACAAAGATTTGAACAGTCCTTACCTGCTCTCTCGGAGTTTCTGGATATATTTATATTTATCAGTCAATAAACCATTGGATGTAATCACTGCCTAGAAGTAGACGCCACAAGACATTTCTTTAGTATCCAACATTTTAATTCCACAAACATGGGCTCGTTACTGGCAGCTAGCAGAGTGAAAGAGAAGTAGAGAAAAAAAGACAGGGACAGAGAATAGGTAAAGGAACGAGGAGAGTTAAGACAGAAGTGTGAAAAAGTACCTTTGAGGAAATAAAATCTTAAAACTTACATCTCGCACCACAGGAGAAAAATTCTGACTTTCAAGAGGCTGGGAAGCATCTGATAATAACTGAAAGGAAAATGAGGTTGGCAAGAGATAAATTATGTTGAAAAGGGACTTGTTCCTGTTTGTATCCATATTAATATTTAGGAAACAGTTTTCTACAGATCACTGAATATAAATAATTGGTAATAGGAATCTGCTGTAAGCAATCCATTTAGCTCCCAAGAACTTAGTGTTCCAGTGCAAGTTCCAATTTTAAAACTAAAATTTGATTGTAATCATCTTTGCTTGCTAAAAACACAAAAAAGCTTATTTTGCCCAATCAGCTCTATCATATGAGCACGTTGTAAAGCTCCATTCCCAGTCCTCTCTTTGAGAGGCTCTATCCTGCTCCAAAGGTTTAGGCAGCTCCACTGGATGGAGGGAATGGCATTTTCTATTCAACAAGCCTGTCAATCCTGCAGTAAGAGTCTCCGTGGGTTCCCTATTAATTCTATGTAAAGGCACGTTGATATTTCAAAAGTAATAGAGAAACCAACTTGATCAAGCGGACCTCAAAGATCAGCCACACTCTCTCCTCATTATCTCATCAGATGGAGTCAGACAGACAGGGACAAAAGGGACATGTTAACATCCTAGCACCTTGTGGCCTTTCTGTTTTTTTCCCAAAGTACTCAATCTTGTGTATATTGCCAAGGGTACACAGTAATGGGCATATGAATCAGTGTTGTTACTTCTAATGGGCAAGGGAGGGCCAGTGAGATAATCTCTCCTCCTAATCTTAAATTAAAATCTAGATTTCACCCAACTAAGAAAGAGAAATATGTATATATCTTATGCTGGCACCAGTGAATTTATTTATTGTATTAAAGCAAATACTAAACTATGCTCATGTGCCTAAAGCACAGGATATGTCAGCTATTTATTACTCACATAGAGGTATTTTTTAAAAAATAAAGATATGCATGTATAGGTCAAAAGAAACAGAAGCTCATGAAATTAGCACACTCAAGTCTCCTGCTACTTCCTTCTTTCGGCAACCACTGTGGTATTCCCATCCTAAGAAAACACTTCTGCCGCACAAGGGCCCACAGACCAACGCTGTTAGGAAATAATAGAGCAAAGCTCTAAAGTCACTTAGCATATAGTTTACTACTGATCTCTTGTGTACTCTTCTCTGTATCCATCCAGGTGTCATTCTATTGCTTTATTTAGGCCTCAATGGAACCATGGAAACTGCCTCCTATCTCATTTTCTTCCATCTTTTTCTCTCTCTCTTTTTTTTGGGGTGGGTACTGAGGATCAAACTCAAGTCCTTGCATTTGTGAGGCAGGTATAGTGCCACTGAGCTAAATCCCCAGCTCTTCCATCTTTCTCCAGGCTAAAGCATCAATCTGATTCTTTCTCCTATTTGAAATAATTTAATAATTGTCCACTGTCTTCAGTATGAAGCCTCCAGCTCCCTCTATGGCCTACAAGGCCCTCCAGAGTCCAGCTCTGTCTCTCCAGCCTCTGTTCCTTTTGACTGCTTATCCAGCATTGACTCTTTTTCACAGCTGGCCTCTGCTGCCTCCCTGTGCCATGCTTTCACATGTCTCAAGTTATATCATGCAGATGCCTCATGTGCTTTACCCTCTACACAAAACTCCCTCTCTTCATTCTCTAATACATAGGTGAAAAATCACCACCTTTAAGGAGTCTTTACCAAAGTCTATCTCCAAACACACCTTAAGGGGATCAGTGACACCTAGAATCTTACTATCTGTCTGTCACATGATAGGATGGTAAACATTCAACAAATAAATTCCTGGATGTCTAAAATAATTATTTAAATTCAGTGGATTTTTCTCTCAGGAAAGTAATCAAGAAATTTATCATGAGTCCACCTAAAGGGTGGCAAATACAGAAGACTGCTCAATGACTGCACTGTCTCTTATGAGAATTCAAATACAGCAAAACTAAAAGCATAAAGGTCTGAAAGTATATATGTCTAGTCAGTTTCACACTTCAATACCACATTACTGTCCTAAATTAATATCAATCTATTCATCTTGGTGTTAAACTTTTTTTAAAATACGAAGCTAATACATTTATCTTTACTCAGAGTTGACAATTCAACTCCCACGTCTATTCTGTCTCCATCACACGTCTCCCATTCAATCCACCTCTAATGTCCTATCTTTCATAAAATATTGCTTGAGTTGGTCCAACAAGACACTACCTTTTCCTCATTCATTAGTGGCTTTCTGATGGCCGTAACACTCCATCTTATGGTTCAGTTATACAGGTGTCTCATCCTCCTCCTAGACCTCATGTTTCTGTACGTCAGAAACGTGCTTTAATTCTCTTCATCCCTAGATATGCCTTGTTCCAAAAGATACTCAAGAAACATCTTTTGAACTTAACTGAAACACAACTTTCATATTGGTTGCAGAGTGGCATCCTGTGTTGGGCTGACTGTATGGACTTTGTGATGGTTTGCATCTCAATGTCTCCCCAAGCCTCACATGGTCAGACTATTTTGGAGGTGGCTGGATGTAGAGTGTGTGATTGACTCATGGTGCAGCTAGGCCCGAAGACAGTAGGATTGACAGCCTTATTGTTACCTACCCTAAGTAGTCTGAATAAGATAAAATTCTTATTAGGGGGATGCTGCTAAGGTCTCTTGCTTTTTCTCTCTTTCACTGCCATGAACAGTTGCCCCTCTGCCAGTCTTGGAGCCAGCTGACTATGGAATAAAACCTCTACGAACTGTAAGCCAAATAAACCTTCCCCCCTTTAACTTTGAATGTTGCCTATTTTGTCTCAGCAATGAGAGAAAAGCAGTGAATGCTATGGAAGGAATTGGCAAGTGACACACAGAGAGGCAGTAGAAAGGAAGTAAAATAAAAAAGTTTACTCCATTGATGGAGATCGATCACACAGTTAACACAGACTTTAAATCAAAGAAGAAAAATCAAAGGGGGAAGAGGTAGTGTATATACTCCAATAAAGTTCCTGTACTCTTATTAAAAAACTCAGACAATATACTATCTATTTAGAAATAAGCAAGTACACGTACATTAAAGCTCTGAGACAGAGACAGTCACTGGTTTTTTACTACTGTTTGGAGAATTATAGAGATGTAAAATATGAAGATGTTAGAAATTTTGAAAAGCTTAGTCCTCAGATACCCAAGGTATATTTCCTGCCGCAATGCTACCTAAAATCTTCCAAGTTGCTGCCTGACATTTTTAGCCTTGTCATACTGCCTAAAATTCTATTAATTACTGGATGTACATAAATATGTAGACATCATCTTGTTAAGTGTACATTTTTCTACCTAGCAATGGTGATTAGCTGCTTTCTTTTTTTTTTACCAGGGATCAAACTCAGGACCTTGCACTTGCAAGGCAGGCAGAAGCACCACTGAGCTAAATCCCCGGCCCTATTAGCTCCTTTCTGATCAAACCTTTTACTGAATAAAACGAGGTAAAACATAAAAAGCTTCTGTTTTTAGGCTCAAAAAGTATTGAAGGTTTGTTGTACTGTAGCCCCAGAGAAGGGCACCCAAGGAGATAAATCAGACATTTGGCATCACTCATCTCCTTAAGGAATTCGGCAGTGGAAAACAGAGTCTATGACGTTGTAAGGTGCAGCAGCAAGGCGTAGGAAAGCTGCAAAACTGAGAAGAGGTACTAGGTGACTTTCAACAATAAATTAACGAAAACTGGAATCTAAGGTCTACGGAAGGGGAATTCTAATCTAAACCAGATTTTTGTTTCAGATACTGAAAGAATATAACAAATATGATTGTAATATGTGATGAATGATTAAGTTTTAAAATGTATTATGGTATAAGACACATTGCCATTAACACCTCTCAAAATGCCCACCCCCCTCAATACACTTATCACCTAATTTTTTTTCACTTTCTGAAAGTCCTCTTTCATGTTTTCTACAGCTGCCTTGATGTCCTGAATCTATTCTGAACATTTATCTTTTCTGGTTATTTTGATTTGAGGGAAGAGTCAGAAGTCACACTGTGGGAGATCCAGTGAAGAAGCTGGGTGAGAAAACACTGTAAAGTTTTTATTTGACAAAAATTGCTGTAAACATTTTGAATTGGTTCAGGGCATTGAGGCAGCCAGGGCACAACTGAAACGAAAGAAGACTTTTAGAACTGGTTCAGAAAGTAATAAGAATGCTGAGTAAGTGTGTTCAAAGTGAGGGAGAGTATTTTAAGAGAACAATGCATCTTTTACTATACTAAAATTTTAAGATTTACATACCATATTTTTCTAACACAACTCAAAATCTAAAATAAATTATAACTTGAAAAACATTATTTTTCCAATGAACTGAAGCCTTTGAGTAACTTCCATCCTCATGAACTGAGGTAATTTTCTCCTAAACTATCTCCCTGTCAGAAACAAAGGAAATCTCTTACAGAAAATCACACAACATCAAGAGCCTCAAATCATCTCTAAACTTTTACATAGGCAACGTCTGGCATTCAGTCAAAAACAAACAAGCATTTTTTTTAACTCTACAAACAGGCATTTTAAATGATAATAATTGATTGAAAACAAAAAGAAAAAAGCAGAACATAAACAGAACCACAAGTATATTGGAACTATCAGAAATGAATTTAACTGTAATCAATGTATTCAAAAAGTGAAAAAGAGAAGATAGACAAGCTCAAAAGAAAATAAAAAACTTTAAAATAATATAATAGAAAGTTCTGATGTAAAGTAAAACTATCAAAATGAATACAGTCAAGGAATGACACAGCTGAAGGTAAGATTAGTGAACTAGTATATAAAACAGAAAGACATTAAAATATAGACTTGAATAAAATAAACATTTAACTCACATACAAATATAGAACACTATGCCCAATAATAGCATAAGTACATGTTATTTTTAACTGCACATGGAAAATTTTGGCAAAAGTGACCATTTGTAGTCAGAAATCAAACTTCCACAAAATTTAAAGAACTGAGATCATGTGAGTACACATATATTTTCTGACTATAATACAATTAAAACACCAACCAGTAATATAGATATTTTTAAAAATCCTAAATGCTACAGAACTTCAAAAATAAATAATAGAAGTTAGAAAATATTTTAAACTGGAAGAGAGAGAAAATATACTTATCAAAAGCTACTAGGACAAAACAAAAGCTGAACTCAGAAGAGTTAATTTGTAGCTTTCATATTACTAAAGAAAAAGACTAGAAATTAATTAATTAATTAATTGAAAAAGACTAGAAAAAGAAGCTTCAAAAAAAAAGTAAAAGAAAAAATAAAGATGAGAAATCAATAAAATAGAAAATGATAGAGAAAATAACTGAAATTAAAACTACTTCTTTGAAATGACTAATAGAGTTGATTAATGCCAGGTAAAATAGAGCAAGGAAAACCAGAAAGCACTGACAACTAACATCAGTTTGGAGAAAGAAAAATCACTATAGAGTATATAAAACAGAGAATAAAAGGATATTATGAAAAATATTGTGAAGATAAAGTTTTCAACATAGATGAAACAGACCAATATCTAGAAAAATAAACACGAAATTGACAGAAGAAAATGAAAGTTTAAACTATTTATTAATAAATGCAAGCTGGGCCAGGGATTTTAAGTCCCTTGATATGAACAAGAACATTTTTCAAAACCTCACAGTAGATATCATATTTATTAATTAAATATGGAAGATGTCCTCTTTTTAAGATTAAGAATGAAACAAAGACATTCTGCTTCTAAAAAGCTTATTAAAAAGCTTCTGTACTGCAAAAGAAACCCTCAACAGAACTAAGAGACAACCTACAATATGGAAAAAAGTTTTTACCAGCTGCTCCTCAGACAAAGCACTACTATCGAGAATATATGAAGAACTCAAAACAATCAGTTCCCCCAAATATAAAAACCCAATTCATAAATGGGCATCTGAAAAGAACAGACATTTCTCAGACAAAGAAGTAAAAGCAGCAAGTAAATATATGAAAAAATGTTTCACATCACTGGTCATTCGAGAGATGCAGATGAAAACAACACTGAGATTCCACCTCACCCCACAAAGAATGGCTGCTATCAAGAAATCAATCAATAACTGTTGGAAAGAAAGTCTTTGCAGATAGTGAGAGGTAGATGTGTTGAAAGGAGGGCAGGGGAATGGGGAAAAAATAAGAACCAAGATGGATTATGTAAAGGTGCAAATTCCCAATGATGAAGGTCATTATGCTGTATACCTAAAATGTACCAATAAAATTAATAACATAAAAAACGTGGGGTTTTTTATTAAAATAGAGCACTACTCAGTCATAAAGAAAGAGAAATCAGCAATATTTATCGCTAAATGGATGTACATCAAGGCCAAACTCCTAGGTAATAAATAGGATATACATGTGTAAATATCGAATAGTTTCTCTGGTGTGAGAAACAAAGTGTAAATAAGCATCAAAATGTCTAATATACAATGTGAAATAGGAAGAAAAGGTGCAAAGGGAAAGTGGGAGGGGTACAGGAAAGGAAAAGAAAGAATGGAATTCATAAAAGAAAATGACAAAATTGAAACAAATTCTTTGTAAATAGAAAGGGGTGGAGGGGTTGAAAGGAGGGCAGGGGAATAGGGAAAAAATAAGAATCAAGATACAAATCTCCAATGAGTGTTATTATATTGTTACTTAAAGTGTACAATAAAATTAATTTTTAAAAAGGGCCACTAGAAAAGAGGTAAAAGATTTGAATAGGTGTTATACAAAGGAAATTATTAAATTACCAGTAAATAAAAGAAAAATTGTATTATCTTGTCAGTCACTAAGGAAATGCCAGAAGCAACCATCTGAAGATACATCTAAATTGAATAATTAACAATGAAAAATATTGTTGAGAATGTAAACACCTGGGATTCTCATACACTGCTGATCGGGTTGGTTCTAGTACCTTGTAAGCACTTTGACAGTCTCTAATAAAACTGAATATGTCTATAAATCATAAACTCCATATCAAGAATAAACTCAACAGAAGAAACGCAAGCATGTGTATAACAAAAGACAGGTTTAAATAATTCATAATAGGATTATTAGTAATCTCAGTTGTCTTTCAGTAGAACAGATGAGTAAATCATGTTGTAATCACACAATGGATTAGTACACACTGATGAAAACAAATGGCATCTAAAGTAAACAATATAATGAAGATAATGCTGAGTGAAAGATTTTAGATCCAGCTGCATACATGTTATATAATTCCACATATATAAAACTTTCAAAAGACAGCAAAATTATTCCATAATTAGAAGTCAGGATAGTGGTTATTGTTAGGAAGAAGAGTGGGACAGAACTGGAGAGGAACGGAGGAATTTCTGGAATGCTGATATTGTCCTACTTTTGAACTATGTAGTGTTCCCTGATACTCTTTGTGGTGAGTTACATGTTGCATCCTTATGTGTCACTTATCTCTGGTGATCTAGTATTATACATTCATATTTTACATAATAAAAAAAATTATACTTATATTTGGTCTTTAATTAAAACAGTAAGAATGCACTTTTGCTTATGAGTTACCTGAGCTAATTCTCAATAACACAATAGTGCAAATTGAATGGATTTTTCACATACCATCCATATAAGATGAACTACACTGGGTGAATGATAATTTTTATTAAGGACAAACTGGAATGAAAAACAAATGTATTCTAGGGCAGGGATTTAGCTCAGTGGTGTGTGTGCCTGCCTCGCAAGTGCAAGGTCCTGAGTTCGATCCCCAGTAATGGAGGGAAAAAAAAGAAAAGAAAAAAATGTATTCTAAGCTCCAAAAGAAATAAACTTACAATTGAAATTCTGTAACAACATAATGTGTAAGTTTAAATTACCTTGTAATAACTCCTTTGAATGAAGAATAATGTTAGAGCAATTAAACAAAAAGACATTTCAAGAAATTCAGTTAAATCTACCCACAAGACAAAACTTCAGTATTTACCATAATCTGACCGCTTTTAGCTCCTCCAAAACTTTACTGGAGCCAAGATCATTTAATCCACTTAGAGCCAGGCGATTCCTCCCATTTTCGATAGAGAAGTTCTTATATACCCTACATCCCATAGATAGCAACGTGCTGTGGGCAAAATACAAGCAATAACAAATTACAGGCAGCCTTCCAAGAGTGGACAGCAAGCAGTTTGGGGGAGAGGGTCAAAGCACAGAGGAGTACTGGCAGTAGGTGTCTCCTGTGCATTGTTTTGAGGACAAGTCATATAGGTGTGAGAAGACAAAAATGTGGTGAAAGTGCGCCGACTTTCTGATAAAAAACAAACAAGGCTCAGCTTCTATAGGGTGAGGGGAAAATGCCAAAAAAGAGTAGATTCAGAAAAAGGGAGGTCCAACTTTTATGTAAACTCTGCCCAGAGTCTCTGGATGCTGCTCATACTCAGGAGTTGCCAGACCAGACTACAAGCAGCAGAGGCAAAGATAAAAATGCTGAACATTTTTTTCAAGCGATCTACCTACAGAGAGGCGGTAGGATTGTAAGTTTGAGTATAACCAAATTAATTGCGTGCTTGAAAAAGAAGTATCACTTTTCGGAGCAATGACAACACAAAATCTCCACGACACAAGATTCACATCATCCAGAACGCAATCCAAAATTGTTCAGTCTATGAAAACTCAAAAAGTATGGTCCATTCTCAAAGGGAGACACAGTCAACAGAGTTCAACCCCAAGTTAACCCAGAATTTAGAAGGATAAGTACAGCAATGCCTCTTACTCACAGTTTTACTTTGCACACTTTCAAATGCCTACATTCAGCTGCAGTCAAAAAATATTAAATGGAAAAGGTCTGAAATAAACAATAAGTTTTAAATTGCATGCCATTCTGAGTAGCATGATGGAATTTTGCTCTGTCCCACTCCATCCCCCAGGGGTGGGGATCATCCCTTTGCTCTGGATATTCACACTGTATATTCAACCCCCTCAAAAGTCACATAGAAACTATCAGATCGACTGTGGTAGTACTGCAGTACCTGTGCTCAAGTAACTCTTATTCAGTGGCCTGATTGCTATGCACTGTCTACACCGCTCACCTCATTTCACCTTAACAGGTAGGCTCTTTGTTTTTGGTGGTACTGGGAATTGAGCCCAGGGCTTTCTCCCTGAGTTATATCCTCACTTTTTGTTTTTTTAATTTTGAGACAGGATTTTGCTAAGTCATTAAATTGCTCAGGATGGTCTCACACTTGCAATCTGCCCACCTGAGCCTCCCAGAGTGCGGGATTACAGGCATGTAATTACACCCAGCTGTCACAGAAACATTTCATCACGTCACAACACACATGAAGAAGGTTAGTACATTCCAATAGGGTATTTTGAGGGAAAATTCACATTCAGATAGCTTTTACTACAGTATATTGTTATAAATTTTCTATTTTTTATAGTTATAATTGTTCATCTTTTTTCATGCTGCCTAGCTTATAAACTAAACTTTATCAAAGGTATGTATGTATAGTAAAAAAATTTAAACATAGGGTTTAGTGCTATTCACAATTTCATACACACACTCTCCACAAGGGGAAAAAATGAGAACCAAGACCTGTCATGTAAAGGTACAAGATCCCAATAATGAACGTAATTGAACTGTATACCTAAAATGTACCAGTAAACTTTAAAAAAAAGTGAG
>NW_022900916.1:44073992-44183608 GCF_012274545.1 Fukomys damarensis | reverse complement strand
AAGAGAGGGGAGGGGGGGAGGAGGGACTGAGAGGGAGAGGGACAGGGAGAGGAAGGAGAAAGAGACAAAAGGAAAGGCCAAATGGCAATTCTAGAACTGAAAAGAAAACTGAAAAAAAATTATAGGAAGGTCTTATTAGCAGAATAGAAAATATGAAGGATATCATAGAAAGGACAACTAAAAGAATCTGGCACTGGCAAGTCTGTAACACAGGAAGCACTTGATTAATTCCATCTGTAGGGAAATTAATGAAAAGCATCAAAAATAGTAAACATTGGAGGAGGGGGTGAAGGGAGGGCAGGGACAAGAGGAAAAAATGAGAACCAAGACCTGTCATGTAAACGTACAAGATCCCAATGATGAATGTAACTGTACTGGGTACCTAAAATGTACCAATAAACTCTATGAGAAAAGAAAATAGTAAACATCTGAGTAATTTACTATTACTCATTTTTCTATACATACATTGTCAGGCACTTAGACATATGTAATTACAGTATATTTAAAATGGATCTCATTAAGATCATAATGTATTACAACCACTCATTTTACAGGTGTAACATCGGAGGCTCAGAAAGAAAATGAGTTCCCTCCTCAGGGCCTTAAAGCAGTCTTGAGCCTCCAGCCTGGCTCTTGTACCCTTCTGTGCTACTTTACCCCTCAGCACCAACTTCAGACCCACTGTGGTACACAGCTCCACATCAATCAGTAACCCTTCCCAAGTTGTTTCTCTCCCCACCCCCCTAAAATGGCCTTAACAATGCTAACTACGCGGCAGGAGTCCTATGAGTGTTCGAAACTGCAGTGTATCAAGATCTTTGAACACTGGCATGGAGACGCAGCCCGGCACCAAGCTATGATAGCACCTGGTGCCTGCATTTCCTGAAGCCGGCTGCAGCTTCCTGCTGGCATAGTCCAAGAGCGAAACAAAGGGTCACAACAGAAACCACTCCAAAGAAAATGCTACTGCTCTGTTCGCCACAAATGCATATTGCATACATCGTGTTTTAATTTTCTTTCAACTAAAAGTCTTTTCTAAGGTTTCCTGTGATTTATTTTTAACCCAACGGCTATTCAAAGGAGACAACCACGAAGTTTCATTTTTTTCTTAATCCACTAATTATCAGTATGAGAGCATCAGAGTGAAGATATGAGAAAAAGAATAAGAGCTATTATTCATAACTTTGGAATCACTGCCAGGACAGATAGCTATTAGCAATAAAAAATAAAGCAAGATGAATATGAACCCAAGACAAATGCTAAAGTTAAAAAAAAATTTAGTAAACAAATTTGAATTTAGATGACATGGTATTTCAGTAGGCAATCACTGATCACAGGAGAAAAATACATAATCTCAACATAAAAAAACTCCCATTTAACTAAACAATGGTTGTTAATATTCCATACATTTATCTATATTTCTGATTTTTCAAATGTGTTCATCATAGAATAGGAAGAATGCCCCACATGAATTTACGTGAACAGCAGAAAAAATGAAAAGCAAAGCTTAGCTCACATGTATGAACATTCTTAATAAAATACATACACTAAGTAATGAATGTAACTGCAAATAAGCTTAGCTCCACAAGACAAGTAAACAACCTATGTAGAGTAAAAGTGTATCAGCAAGTATTTTGCAGAAGGGCTGGTATTTTATTTTACAACAGATTTCTTACATACAAAAGACCAGAACATTCAGAATTCTGTTTAAAGTCATAGAGTCGCTGCTGATGCTACCTGTCTACTTACCATTTCTTCGACATAAGGGTATAGCATATCTCCAAAGTATTCTGTAGCTTCAATTGGGAGCTGTGCGGGCAAATTGTCAATGGAACACATCAGAATTCCAGAGCCTTCAACACTAGGAGAAGCAATACGCTTTTGTCAGGTGTATAAGAAGTTAGTACAATTATAACTTTTCCTACTCCGTTATATTTGGTTTGTTGTCATTTGCAATGTTGTACAAAGGTATACTGTATAAGAATAGAAGCAAAACTTTTCAAACAAAATCTTTTCCTTCTTCAGTATCTCATCTCCCAGTTATATACAAATATATATACATTGATGTGATCGAATTTGCATGTGATTTTCCTACCAAAATTTTTAATGTTTGAGAGTATCTGTCCAAATTTGCATACTTTCATAAAGAAGAGAAATACTGAGTACTCTTTAAAGTACCTCAAGGTTAAGGACAAAATTATTACTTATTTCTCATTGAACAGGTTTAAACAACTCACCTGTCATGAATAATGTGCTGGTCTGCATCATACATGCAAAAGGGATGCTCTATTGTAGTACACTCAGTCATAAAATCTATAGATCCTCCTGTGTCCGCTGAAATGTCGCAGATCGCCACCAATCTGAAATATCAGTACTTAGATGAGAGGATGGAATTCTGAAACTCTCAACAAGAACAACAGTGAATAAAAATGAAAAGTACTCGGCACACTTTTCAGTGTAGATGCCAAACACTTCCCAAGCTCTTCGGCCTTTTTTTTTTTTTTTTTCCTACAGTTCAGCCTTTAGGACAATTACTTTTTCTGAGATAATCAGAATTCTCCCACTATGAGTTTTAGAGTCCACAAGAAAAAAGATAGTAATAGAAAGGAGGGAAAGGAGGCAGGAAGAAAGGAAGAAAAGAATCAGAAGTAGAAAAGCCTTTCCCTAAGAAATCACTGGCAGGAAATCGTTAATGTGGGCCTGGGAGTGTAGCTCAGTGTTGGAACATTCACTTAACATGTGTGAGGCTCTTGGTTTGATCCCCAGCTCTGAAAAAAAAAAAAGTTAACTTAGCCATCTCCAAATAAAACACAAAGCTTCAGTTATACTACCTCTACTCTGCCTAGTACAATGGGCCCTCTTCATCCAGGGTTCTGCATTTGTGGAATCACCTGAGTTGCATAAATATTTTTAAATTACATCTGCACTGAATATGCAGACTTTTTTCCTTGTTGTCATTACCTAAACAATATAGCATAACAACTATTTCCATAGCATCCTCATTCTACAAGATACCACAAATAACCCAGACATGATTTAACAGGAGGATATGCATAGGTTATATGCATATACACTGTTTAATAGAAATGACTTGAGCATACAAAAATATTGATATTTTCCGGGGTCTGGAAATGACCTCATGGATACAAAGAGACAAGTGTACTACTTAATTGTATACCTAATTACATGGAAATGTCTAGCCCTATCACCAAGTCTCAATTCAGCATTTAAAAGTCTTCAGACAGGTCACAATTTTCCTGTACAGTCTCCTATTATCATAGTTACATGAACATACACTGAGGAGACACTGTCCCACTGTACAGATTAAACTGTACTGGTGCCTCCGTACGTAACACACACCATTCCCATCCCATGGAATTTTCATTCCCCTCACTGCTCTTTTTAACACTTTGCTAAGAGCAGTGTGTCAGCCACTAGGCAGGTGCTTTGGGGAACAATCGTCTATTTATTCTTCTTGGAGGAGGGAGTTGCCCATTTCAATAACTGTTACAGTGCCCACAAAGTTGTTTCTTTGTTTTAGTTACATGCCTCCAGAGAAACTTTCAAGGAACCAGCCCAAACGATCAAGTCATCCTTTTTGGGTGACTAGATTCAACCTTGCTCATTATAATACTAAATTTTCTACAAAGAAGCATTCCCACTCCCCATTTTTTGCACACGAGATACATGAAGAAGCATGACCTTGAGTGAGCATTCCTGTACATATAATACGGAGTCTTTCCTATATGAATATGAGTGTAAAAGCCTCCGTGTTTATTTGCTCAGAGAGACATGGTTTTAGGAATCATCCCAGTGCTTTTCTTACTTGCTACAAGAAATAAAACTTTCTTCATTCTTTTAGGTCCTAGTTATCTGTCAGCTTTGCATTCACCCAAGGGCAAAATCTTCATGTTTGGGTACAAGTGCTTCAACTTTCTTCTAAACTCCTGTGCTAGCGTTGCTTCCAGTGTTCCCTTGGCATTAGCTCAATTCCTGCTACACACCTGAGAGCAACAAACATATCTCTGACCTTTAGCTTAGCAGAGTGCCAGGCAGATATAACATCCCATGAATATTTACTTATTAATTCACTCATTCAAAATAATAATTACTTCAGTAACTATTCCATCATGAGCAATATACCAGCTGCTTGTGAACAAGATGAACAGGGACTCTTAATTCTAAGGATATTAAATTCTAGTACGAGACAGGAAAGCCATAAACAGAGGAAAATGAATAATCATAAATTGAGAGAAAACACCATAAAAAACTAGAGCGAAATGGGAATGGGAAAGCAGAGGAAAACTTCTCTGGAGAGACTGCTTTGGGGCTCTGTATGAAGCCACAGAAATCAGAAAAAGATTTCAAGAAAGAGTGAGGGTTAACTATGCCGCCAAATGGTTGAGTCAGACCATCACTAGCAATCAAGTTCTCTGATATGTAGAACCATTATACCCTGTGATCCCCTAACAATGCTGCTGAAAAGTGCCATCAGTGCAGAAGTAAAGCCCTTACTTGTGTGGTAATTCAGGGCAGCCTTCAATAGCAGCTACTGTGGACTTGACTGGAGCCAGGAGACTTTGAGCATCGTGGCGGGTTAGTAGGCGAGGGGTATTTTGTTCCCAGTAGATTCCATTAATTAAACAGGTTGTATAGGGTGCGATCTGTAAAGCAAATTCTGCATTCAACAAGATGGGAGACAGCCCATTTCATTACAGTATGCTGAAAGAGCTACCCATAAAGTCCACGAACAATCATTATTTTTACTTCTAATAAATGTTTTTTGTTTTGTTTGGTACCCGGGATCGAACTTGGGTCCTTGCGCTTGTGAGGCAGGCAGCAGAACCACTGAGCTAAATCCCCAGCCCTCTAATAAATGTTTTTTGTTTTGTTTGGTACCCGGGATCGAACTTGGGTCCTTGCGCTTGTGAGGCAGGCAGCAGAACCACTGAGCTAAATCCCCAGCCCTCTAATAAATGTTTTTTATTGTCCGGCTCAATGACCCTCTTCAGGGGCAGAAGTGCCCACTGAGGTTTCAGTGTAAAAGTACAACATAACAGAAAAATACATGAACATACAAATGCACTAATATTGTTGCTCCATAATATAATGCCCAGCAAAGAAAGAGAATCAGGATTCCTAGAATTGATACTCTTCCAGCTCAAACACCAGGAGTATGTGATCTAAATCACAATTTTTCTGGGCTCCACTTTTCTCACCTACCAGAAGAGGATAAAGAATATTCCATTCCTCAAAAGAATGCTGTGAAGATTAAATCAGATAACATGTGTATGCGCCATGGAAAAATATGCTGTATTCATGCATACATGGTAATTACCTCCTTAAATGTTTCTGCATTCATCTAATCACCAGTACTTCTATGACTGAGGATAAGAGAAAGAATGAAAATTTGCTAGATTCAAAAATTTTCAGCTTCAAATTAGTTTCATAATTTCTGTTCCTCAAGTATCTCAAGCACACTCAAGCTAGATGTAAAAGTTCTTCTTTATAACATGCTGTATTAGCTAAATTTCATATCAGAGTGTAAAAGTGCTGTGTTGTTCAAATACATTTAAAATGAAAGTATTCCTTTTCACAATAAATGCATATATTTTTGTTTGACTTTTTTTTAGTTTATCGATTTATTTTGAGGTCTGTTGCATAATTGATGTCACAGATGCACAAATAAATTGTATTTCTTAGAAAACAAGGCCAATATAGCCCCCATTAGAAGGACTTACATTGTGAGTGGCTCTTTTTTTGTGCAATGAGGATAGGTTTGCGCCTCTGTAACACCACTATTTCACCCAGGACCCTGTAGTCAATGACCTGTGTTTCAAGATGGCCCCTGCCAGTGTCTGGATGTTGAATTTCCCACCTTACCCCACCCATACATAATGCCCATGTGTTGAAGGCTCGATTCCCTGCCTGTGACACTAGCTGGAAATGATGAAAACTTTAAAAGATGAGACCTAGTAGGAAGTCTTCAGGTCACTGAGAGTGTCCGCTTCAAGGGAATATCAGGACCCTGGTCTCTTCTGCTCTCTGTCTTTTCTCCAATTTAAGATATTACTGCTTTTGCTGTTGTTATACGCAGGTTTTACCAGAAACCAAAACAATGGGGCTCACAATGTCTTGGAATTAAACCTCCAACTGTGAGCAAAATACATTTTTTTCTCTTGATAAAGTAAGTTACCTGGGGTATTTTGTACTAATGCAAATCGGGTAATAATGCAAATCTAGCTAATACAAAAAATGGTGCTGGGCATGTGGATTACTATAATTAAACTGTACCTGAAAATGTTTAGGTAGCATTAGAACTAGGTGTCTGGTAAAGGTTGCAAGAATTTGCAGGAGCAGGCTAGAAATAGCACAAAACGTTTTTAAATGGATCATTATTGTGTCATGGTAGCTGCTACGTAGATTTCAAACTAAAGCCTGAGAAGCCAGGCAAAAGTTCACTGCAGAGTTGAAGCCCCTGCAGTGAGTCCTCATGTGGTGATGCTTGCTGACCTTATAGGTATGAACACAAACGGGAGTCCAGAAAGGCAAAGCAACACCCACTGGGGAAAGCTGCAAGCAGCACACCACAGAAGCCATGGAAAGCTGCAAGCATCAGTGTGCAGCCCACAAGAGTGGCAAAATAGATCAACAAAGCCATAGGGGCTACAGCTGCCCAACATCTTGAGGGCCCATCCTTTGGCTCACTGTGCACAAGACACTGGATTTGGAGCTTTAGGGTTTAATATCTGCCTTGCTGGGTGGTGATCTTGTTTTAAACCAATTATTCCATTCTACTTCCTTGTTTCCTCTTTTGAGAATGGAACGCTTGCCCTATGCTAGTTCTGCCACTCTTATCTTGGAAGTATGTAACTTGGTTTTTTTTGTATAGAGGCACCCAGTTGGAGGAGTTGGCTTTGATGTTTAGTTGAGACTTTGGATTTTTGAGTCAATGCTAGCTGAGTTAAGATTTTGGAATTACTGGGGAGAGAAAGTTTCCATGCTGAATGGGGGCTGGGGGAAGGGACACAATGCTATGGTTTAAATATAGTTTGTCACCCTGAGCTCCTGCAGAAGTTTAACTCCAAAAGTCTTACATCAATGGTATTTAGAGGATAGAAATTCAATCTAGCCATAGTGTTTAAAGGTAGGGCCTTTGGGAAGTTACTATATTAGACCTAATCATCAGAGTAGAGCCCCCAAGATTACATCCTGGTGACTCTATTAGGAGAAGGCAAGAGACAATGGAGTCAGAGACACACATACACTCCCACCTTGATAAGATGCAGCCATGTGCAACCCTCACTGGAACCTGAGCCCTGCCATCTCGACTTCAGCCTCTAGACTCTGACATAAACAAACTTTTTTCTTTTTAAGAGTCTGTCTTATATCTTTTGTGATGAAAAGCCAACTAATGTGCCGGCTGAGGTTATGACTGCAATTTGTGCCTATCGAATGAATGTTAAGATTAAACCTCACATGACATGCATTTTGCTTTGCCAACAATACTAACTAGCCCAGGAATATACAGAAAAGTAGCAGTCCATGGGAAATGGTTTAGAGCAATTGGGTGCATGTAGAACTAAAATGGAAAGCGTGGAGAAAAAAGCATTCTGACAAAACACCCACAACCCTAACAAAGGCCACTACAAATACCAGAAAAAACTCCTAAGACACAAAGGGTTCACAATAAGTCAGTATGAGTAACTTAAAACCAACGTACAAAAGCAGTTTCTCTCTGAAAATGGCCTCACTGTGGTACCTCATAAGCAACCAACTCAAAACCTTACTATGATACTCACATTGGAATTAAAGCGACTAATGTAGCGCTCAGGATGTTTGTCATACTCTACGGGATCATACACACCATCGGTCTTCCTGACAAGATGATGATGGCGACTTAACACTGTCCCGTACACTTTTCGGAGGTCTTGCAGAGGAAAAGGAAATTAGTAAATTGGGTGACTAATGGTAAAAACTTATAGTGATAAAATATTATAATACAAAGGCTGCTCAGAACAATAAAAATATTATCTTTTCCACCTCTTACCTCCAGTTTTGGAAACTTCTTTTAATTCATGAGGTTCCACATATTCACAAGGTAGTTGATTAAAGACTTCTTGGGCTCCCTGTAAACAATGCATGAGTAAAAATCTAAAACTCAGTAGGAAAAGAGCCAACATAGTTTCCTATCAAGATTTCAATTATTTTCTCCACAATTTTATAGCTCCACTTGCCCTGCCCTGTGGCCAGGACTGCAATCCAGAAGTATAGATGATTTCCCGCACACAGCCTGCAAACCAGCTTTGATTCCAGTCTGAAAGCATGCATTAGAAGCAGCTTTGACTTTTACTTTTTAAACTACTCAGAATAGCAACAATAAACTGTTTAGAAATGTGGATATGATATTTCTATTCACTTTGATCAAATGCAGAAATTGTTTCAAGTGGAAAAACTACTTCCTACAGAAGAAAAAAAAAATCAGAGGTCAGCATCACAATACAATACTAACAGAGATATCTATTTAGAAAATATTTTTCTTGAAGATATATTTTTCTATTTAAAGTTTATTTGGGAGATTACAAATGCATTCTCAAAACCACACCAGGAAAAAAAGTATTGATTTCAGTCTGGAATTAATCTTCCTAATGTCTTCCTGGCAAAAGTCCAGGTTTTCTTGAAACGTGTGTATCCTGGAGTCACTTGCACATTTTTGCATATCCCAGTGAACAAGGAAAAACAGACCACCAAAGAATACAGCTTGACACCCTTAAAATTAGTTGTGTCAAAGAAGGAAGGAGGGAGGGAAGAGAGGGAGGAGAGAGAGAGGGAATTGCAAGCCTCTGATAGCTTGGAAGCAATTAAAAGCAAAGAAAATATTTGAACTATTATTGCTTTTTTCTATAAGAAAAATATATAAAATGCCAAAAATAGAATGTCTATTAATTTTATTTGAAATATTTACAAAATGCCCACATCTTCAGGTTTTCAGATTGTTTTGCAGAAGGAAGACAGGTGGAATTTACCTTAGATACATTACCAGTCCCTGTGAACACAAATGTTAAGGGCCCTATCGACTTTGGCATTAAACCCAGAGATATTTCATAGCCGGCATCACGGACAGCTTGGACAGCCTGGCTGCTATTCCTATAGTTATGCGCCATTCCAAGATGCTGAAAGCAAGCAAGCACACACAGTTCAAGTTAGTCCACTAGCTGGGATATTTTTTCTATTCTTACAGTGTGGTGCATATTTTTAAACAAGAAAATATCTCTCACCATAAAGGGTGTGTGATGTCCCAAAGCAAGGAGCCGTAAACCCATTCCATGTAAAATGTTGATCATTCCTGTCACAGAGTCAGACCAATATAAAGACCATTAGCTGAGTGTAGGCGAATATCAATGTACAAAATACATTCAACTCTTAAGCACGGATCAAGAGAAATTATCAATTTTCCACCTTGACCATTTCTCTACCTGTTTAGTCCTGAGGAAACACAGACCACAGTGTCTCAGCATTGGGAGGGATCTCAGTGATCTGATAGCTCTTTATTATCAGGAATTAATTGGCCTTAGCCTACAGGCATCCCCAACTCCCCTTCCAGATGGGTTCCATCTTGTTGTCCAAGGTTAAATTCTCTACCCTGGCTGTAGATCCCATCCCTCCCTGCCTCCCCAAGGAACTCCTTCTTGAATCACTCCCCCATCATCTCTCTCTATTGGTTCATTTTTATCAATATTTATAGATGCTCCCATTTCTCCCACACCAAAAACACACCAGTAAACAAAAACAAAGTTATCAGTGACCCTAGAGCCCTCTCCAGCTATTTAGAGAGCTAAATGACTGAATTTGTTGGACACCTTGCAGACCTTGGCATACCAGAAGTGAATGGCAATACAGACCCCTCTTGATGAAACGTTCTCTTCCCTTAACATCCCTGACTGGAAAGAGTCCATCCTACCTTTTTACAGTCTCCTATTTCCATGTCACTCCTTTCATATTACTCTTGAGGTTTTGTCCTAGGCTCTACTCCATATCTATATAGTTCTTCTTGAGTAATCTCATCCAGCCGTAAATTTCAAGTCATCTTTGTATGCAGATAACCCTAAGTCTTTACCTTCAACACAGATTTTTTTCCTTTGAGTTCAAGACCTACCCAATTATCTGTAGTAAGTCTCAGATTTGGATATCCCTCCGACACCTAAAAATGCAGCATACCTGTAGCATTCAGCATGCAATCTCCCCTTCTGTTATGGAATAAAACTTTTCATGCCATATTCCCTCCTCCAACACACACACACAAGTTCCTAACAAGTTTTCTTTTATCATTTTTATAAAGTCAACTTCTAAAGAAATAATGTATATACCTTTAAATATCCCAATTTAAAGTACAGAGTTTGATAACTGTTACAAATATGCATACTCTGTTATCACTACCATAATCAAGTTCAGAACTTTTGGTCCCTGACAACTATTACTATTGCACTCTATATAGATAAGGTTCTTCTACTGTTTCATACAAATGAAATTATAAGCCTGTGCTCTTTAGTTGTCTTTATGCTTTCATTCAGCATTATTTGTTTGACGTTTGTATCCATACTTCCTTCTTTTTTCTTGCTGAAAAGTTTTCCATCTTATGTTTATAGCACAATTTATCCATTTGTCTCTTTGTGTACTTTTGGGCCGAATGAAACTATTATAAAAATTCTTTATATAAAACACTGCATTTCTTTTGATAAATGACTATGAGTAGAATTTATTTTCTACATCAATACTTACTTTTTAAATTTCTTCTCGCAGCAGTTTTTCTACTTTGCATATTTCAAGGGTTTGTTTAGTTTACACAGGTTCTCTCTCAAATTTATTGGCCTGTTCTTAATATTCATTTATCCCTTTAATATTTGTAAAATACAACATAATACCCCTCTTAATGTGCCTTTATAGTAAGTAATGTCTTTTCTCTTTGCTATTAGTCTATGTGTTTGTTAATTTTATTGATAACTGGGCTGTGCATTCTTATACTCTCTCTCTCTCTCTCTCTCTCTCTCTCTCTCTCTCTCTCTTACTTCCTGGAATAATCTCTCTCTCTCTCTCTCTCTCTCTCTCTCTCTCTTACTTCCTGGAATATTTTTAGTTATTCTTAAAATCAAAGCCTGGAAGCATTGCTTTAAGAAGCATCTCCAACAGTCCTTCCTATAGCAACTATCACCAACACGTGCATGCTTTCTTGCCTGGATACTTCTTTAAGAATACGAACCACATCCTACTAACAGGTGTGGTGCTGCTTCTGAAAGCAGTGACTTGTGAATGAGTCAACTTATTTCTGATACCCTAGTTTTCTCCAGACAAAACTCTCATCTGATAGATCCTGCGAAGAACAGTCAAGAGAGGTCTTCCCGTCACTATTCCATATTAAGAAATCTAATTTTCTGTTACTGTAACAGAACTAATATGTGTGTTGAGTGAGGAAAGGTATGAAGTAAGAGTTGAAATACAAAAATATAAATTATAATTTCAACCTAAATGTCCCTCAACGTCTTCTGTGTTTGGCAGCTGACTGGATCGCGGTTACACTACATCATCAGTGAAGCCATCCACCTTGAGTGCAATAGTTTATGTTCTGTTAGGAAATGGGGCCTTTCTAACACACTGAGGCTACGGCCTGGCTGTTTTCTTGTTCCCAGCTCCTCTTTCTCCTCCTCTCACTCTGCTTCCTGGCTGCCATAAGGTAAGCACCTTCCCTCCACCACACACTTCCACCATGTTTCTGTCACGGAGCCAGCAGACCATGGACTGAATCCCCTGACCATGAACCAAATTAAACCTCTCTTCTTTGAAGTTGTAAGTGTCAGGTATTGTGTCCAGCATCAGGAAAGCTTACTAATACACAATGAATTCTTTTTAAGTAAAAAGAATTTTGTGAGTTTCAAGTTTTGCTTTATTATTTTACTCTCTAAGTGGGTGGATTATAGTATAATAAGAAGCTAAAATTTAGGAATCTTCTGAGAGTATTCATCTCTCAAACTACATAGCATTTTAAATTTTTTCTAATGTCTGAGTATTTCTTGAGTGGTAGACCATGTTATTTGTAAAAGTACCCTCAGATTCCAAATAATGTTAACTTTTGCATAACTAAATAATATAAATATGTAATTTAATGAAAGTTTACTTTAGGGAGGCAAAGGCAGACTAGTCAACACAAAATCACAGTGACACAAACCACAGTGAGGAATCTTCCACTTTTACATAGTAATGTTAAGCACTGCCCTAGTTATGACTTTCCTTATTAGACCTTCTAGAAGTCTACTCTGATTCAGAGCCAAAATATACTTTTAGCTTTTCCCAACTAAGTTTCAAAGTACAATTAGGGCAAAAGTAGATCAGAGATTTTTTTTTTTTTCCTGACTGAAGCCCTTGTCCTTTCTAGAAGGCTCTTCTGACAGTTTTCCTGTACTTTTTACTTTTTCTGTTTCCCTACTTTCTATTTCCCAATGTAACATCACCAAATGGATCTCTCTAGACTTCCAAATACGACTATCCAAAAAGTCAAAGCCAGGGCCTGGGATTTAGCTCAGTGGTTTGGTGGCCTGCCTTGCAAGCTCAAGGACCCGAGTTCAATCCCTGGTACCCCCCCATCCCCGCGCAAAAAGAAACCAAAAAGTCAAAGCCTGTTTCTGGATATTACGTTTCTCCCTGCTTTCTTTTTGGTTTTGGTGTTTGTAATAAAATATTTTAATGATTTATCTCCTTCTTCTATTCCTCTGATATGTACCGGTCTTCATTCAGCACATTCCTATGTTGATTTTATCACTGGAAATAAATACTCTCATCCTCTTGACACAGAAAAAACATACAGCAGATTTAGAAAGTGAATGACATAAAAGCCCTGACATACCTACCTGCCACTCCTGCCCACTGTCCAAATGCCACTACCCGTGATCCTCTATGATCCACCATTTTCTCATAATCAATAAGCCGGATTTCCTAAACAAAGGATAAAAAATTTCTCAACCAGATCTGTTAAGGTCAACTGCAATATATAAAGCACATATATAAACAAGTAAGTAGTTTGAATTTTTTTTAATATATCTTAACTTGATCACCTAAGTTACCAGGTGCACCAAGAATTATTCAGAAAACACTAGATCACAAACCAATTATCTCTTGTACTTAGAGATGGAAAAATGCTCCCAGTGGGTGCTAAATGCCCCTTGATGATAGGCAATAAAATAAAAGCGGGATTTTTTTCACTTTTTGACACTCATGCCCCAATCATACTGTATCAACTACAAATATGTATTTATACAGCCCCTCTTATCTTCACATTACTCCTTCCAGCCTCAAAGAAAACAGGTCCTTCCTGAGACAAATCCCTGTGAGCAAAACAGCCTTTATCCACAGCCCCTAAGACCACTCCTGTTGAACTGTTCTCTCTTCCCTGCATCATCCCCTTCACAGTGCGGCTCAGCCATTCTGAATACTCCCAGGCCCTTTCTGCCTGAAAAAGAGTAACGACACAGACACAAAACTCCCTTCCAGAGACACACAGGTCTCTGTCTCTGTCTGTGTCTCTCTTCTCTCCTCTCTCCTCCCTTCATCTTCTTCTTTCACTTTCTTCTTCTATCCTTTTACTGGTAAGCTTTATTTTATTTATTTTATTTTATTTTATTTTTTTGCAGCAGGGCTTGAACTCGGGACCTTGCGCTTGCAAGGCAGGCAGTGGAACCACTGAGCTGAATCCCCAGCCCTGGTAAGCTTTATTTTAAAAAGTAGGACAGGGGCAGGCGATTTAGCTCAGCGGTTCGGTGGCCTGCCTTGCAAGCACAAGGACCCGAGTTCAATCCCAGGTACCAGAAAATAAAATAAAAATTAAAAAAATAATAAAAATAAAAAGTAGGACAGGGGCAGGCGATTTAGCTCAGCGGTTCGGTGGCCTGCCTTGCAAGCACAAGGACCCGAGTTCAATCCCAGGTACCAAAAAATAAAATAAAAATTAAAAAAATAATAAAAATAAAAAGTAGGACAGGCTGCCTGCATTTTTTTCTTCCCATTTGCCAGAAGTACATTCTTCCTCTTTCTTCATTACTACTTTATGCCCAAAAGCTACTTGTACATTTAATTACAGAATGCTTTAAATAGGCATTTTATTTCCTCAAAGATCATAAAACTTAAAGTCTGCAGAATAGCTTAGTGATATAACACAGAACTTTTGTCCAGCATGCGCAAGGCCCTGGGTTTCATCCCTAGCACTGCAAAATAAATACAATATTTACCATGCGTATGAATTTAAGAATACTTAACATATATCTAACTTCAAGTAATTAGTTATGAAGTGCAGCCAGAAAGTAGTCCTGCTGGGTCTGCTTTGATTCATTTTCTGTGTTGAACAAAAGTTCATATGACAAAAATAGTCTCCAAACCAAAGAGTTTATTTTTCGAAGGTGGAATAATTTTGTGGAATGAATTTCATCAATTACCTTTGAATCTGTTCTTTGGAAACAGTGCAAATTAACTTTAGGCAAGGTCCAGTGTGTTCTTTTATATAATATACATTTCCCCCCACTGCTTTCACTGTTGATGAACTTTCCTATCCTCTGCACTATTTTGAGATTCTAGTCTATTTCTAACACGCTAACATCCTTTCCCCAGGACCCAGGGCTTAAATGACTTTATCTCCACTCACTTTCGAAACTCACCCAATCTTGTGACTCTAGATAATGTCTCATCCCTGACAACTACCAAATGTGTGTTGGGAAGAGCAGCCCTCCTGAGCTGAGGGCTAATGACCACCCTGACCACCCTGAAAGAGCTAATGGCGGAGACAGCTTTAGCCTTCCCCAGCCAAGCATACTTTTCTCACAGCAGCACTATTTCAAATTACGGCAGCTCCTTCTAGCTACACGAGCCAAAACTACGGTCATATCAAACTCCTCTCCTCTCATGTGTCACCTGCTTTTCACCAATTAACTTTTTAGGATGTGCTTCTAAAATGAACCAGGACTATGCACACATCTTATGTATCCATCCTCTGTCTTGTCCCACTAGTATGTAGGTGCTAGGAGCACAAGGGTCACTGACTGCTTTGCTTTCTCATTACAGTGTCAGAGACATCATGGACACTCAACAAATATTTGTTAAAGAAATATTCTGTATTTTGGGAGCTCCCAGTTTTTCCACAGTATTTATATCTCACATATACTTTTCTCCCCCTGTGAATATTGGCAAACGTAAAATGCATCTGGGGCCCAGTTCTGGCACCACAGAGCTGTGCAAGCTCAGTCGCGTCATTTCACCCCTGACCACCGCGTGAAAAGTGCGTGTGAAGAAGTGTGACCTGTGAGAGTCTCTCAACTCGAAAATTCTACTTGGTGGCATCTATCCAATTGCCCTTATGAACTCTAATTGAGGGAGAAGCTTTTGTACTTCCTTCTATCTTGGAATATAAAAGGAATGAAAGTATCTGGTTCCCCTTATTACAAACTCCAAATCTATACAGCAGAGGAGCCACAAAAAGCAGCGGAGCTATTCAAACACCACCTCAGTTATCGCCTCTCCTGCGGAGCTGAATAGGATAAAGTATTTGCTAGATACTAAAAGAAAACTAACACTCCACTTTGGAGTGAAACAATTAATTTCCTCTTTTCACATTTGTGAACATTGGTCTCTAATTACCTGTTTCAGAACCTCATCCAACAAGTGCATGTTTGCTTCCTGAGCTTTGATTGTGTGTGAGAAGAATGCATAAGTCTTCTTGGACATTAACTTTTCCTCCGGAGGTCTTTTAACTCCCAAAATTAGACAAGCTTCAGATATGTCCTCCTGAAGAATGCCACCAGCTTTGACATATTCCTGGGGATGCAATTTTGGTTAACAGTTATTCTCCTGGCTTGTGGTACTTGTACTTTCTCTAATAAAAAGTGTATCACTTAAAAGCACAAGCTTTTGAAGGACTAAAATTTGTATGGTTTAGAACAAATAATAATGCAGCTACTTCTCATGTCTGTACTCCCTGGTCAAAGTTAAATCTATTGTGTTTGACTTTTACAACAAAAATTTAGAAAATTCAGTGCATACTCATTTTTAAGAACAAAGTTTGATCACAACCACCAGCACCTATGGTTTAAAAATACTTATGAAACGTACATTGTGTATCAATAAGAAAATTGAATAGCAAATGTCAAAGTGATTTGTTATTCAAATCACTTGTATTGTTAAAAAATAGGGTATTTCTCCAACATTATTTTGCATTTTTGTTTCAATTAGTACTTATTACTGTTTTAATCTAAGCATTGGACTGAGATGAGATGATAAAACACAAAGAAAAATAGACAAGAGCCCTCCTGTAAAGGAACTCACAAAATACAGTGAAAAGAAAAAAATCAGAAGTATAGCAAATAAAACCAAATTCAAAAGAACATTATGATCAGCAAGATTTAAGTGATATGTTAATTTAATAAACTGTGAAATAATTCTCAGAAGTCATGCTCAAAGAACTATGGAAATGTAGGTTAATTTGAAAAGCTGATGGTATTTGCAAGAAGCCCAGAAATACAAGATAGTAATATCAGCAAGAGGCAATGAAAGTGTATACACAAATGTGGAAGTAAGAAAGAAAGGAGATGCCTAGGGCACTTGGACAAGTCAGTTTGGAGAAGCAAGTTGAAATCATCATGGCTAATTTGAGTTCAACTGGATAATCAATGATAACAATTGGTATTTATTAATAAATTACTATGTATTTAACCAAGCTCTATATATGAATTATCTCATTTAATTCTCACAAAACTTTCATGAGATAGGTAAAAATTATTATTCCCATTTTCTCCATGGAAAACATGAAGCTTGCACATTTAATGGAGATGCGCTTGTTAGTACGTGCAAGCAATTCATAGTCATATAAGATCTCGAAATGAAGGTCGGTGCAATCCAAAAAGAATTTAAAAAACATTTATGGTAGCATTTAAATAAAATGAAGATAAATTTAGTTAGGAATATACTCCAAAGTTTAGATGGATAGGAAAAGCAATAAATGCATAAACATAGTTTAGCCCTGGCTTCTTGGAAAACAGCCCATGTGCCCAGTCATAGTAGACTGGTTAAACAAATCATGATAAATCTTTACAATGCAGAGCTTATCCCACAGCCATAACCAGAATGAGACAGATCTTTTCAAACTGACACAGAATGATGTCTAAGATATGTTGTTCATTTTAAAAAGTAAGGTATATAGGGCCAGGGATTTAGCTCAGTGGATCCAGCGCCTGCCTCGCAAATGCAAGGACCCAAGTTCGATCCCTGGTACAAAAAAAAAAAAAAAAAAGAAAGAAAAAAAAAGTAAGGTACAAGGCTGTATACATACAATGTAATCTTCTGCATAAAAACAAAAAGGAAATAAATATTCATACACTTACAAATGCACACAGGTTCTTATTTTTGCAAAAAGAAACAAGAATGATAGATCGCAAACTATAGGTGGCAGAAACCTTTGAGGTTGGTATGAATGAGATGCAAGAGATCAGAATGAAAGCAAGACTGAATCTAGGAAACTGGTAAATGTTATACTTATTTTAAAAATTAAATCGAGATTTAAAAGTAAACTTAAAATTCAATAGAAACAGTAATATAGGAATTTATGTGGGTATCAGATTGATAATATTTACCATATAGGAAAAGAATCAAATAAACTGTAAACACAGCTTTTTAAATTTGGGGATACAATACAATCTAAAGGCAAAAAAATAAATACTTAAAAGAAATATGAAACTTCATGTAATGGGCTTATTGTTAAGAGTAATAATTATTAAGAGTATTGTGGTTCTTATGAGGAATTATGATTTTTACTATTGGATACAAAGGCAAGAAAACATTGCAATTTTAAGTTTTAACTGGAAATAATATTAACTGATGATTAAATAACATACACGTATGTGTGTGTTTGCCTCCATTTGTTGTTTATTGCTTGATGGGATTATTTGTGAGTTTGTTTTTGTTTCTGTGGCACTAGAGATTGAACCCAGGGCCTCATACACAATAAGAAAGCATCTCACCACTGAGCTATAATCCTAGCACTATCTATCCAGCCATCCATCTATCTATCTATCTATCTATCTATCTATCTATCATCTGTCTATCTCTATATTAAGACAGTGTCTTGTTAAGTTTCCCAGACTGGCCTATAACTTGCAATCCTCCAGGCTCAGCCTCCCTTGTAGCTGGTATTTGGAGTGTACACTACCACACCTGGCTTTCTGCTTCTATTTGTTGAAAGGACCAATGATATCTCAATAACAAACAAGCACATCTTAAATCAGACAAAAGATCTTAGTTTCTACATACTAAAAGAAATCAAAGTTTCTTGGTGAAATAATTTCAGGTGTGAGGCAGGAAAAGTACAAGGTGACATAAGGATACTATGTTACTCCAGGAAATAGGAAAGCTCAAAGATAAATGAATTAATGCCCAAAGACTGCAGGAGTCTCTTCTTGAAAGGATTCCCAGTAACCAAACTTGAGATTATTAGGACATTTAAAAGTAATGCTTAGTGGGTTGAATGGAAAAGATCCATTTTCTATAATGATACTCAAAAGAGCCAAAGAAAGGGAAAGCAAAGGGAAGTGTTTTTCTAAACCAGAATGTCAGCAAATTCAGAAGAGTAACAATTTCAGGAAAGCATCAGTTTGCATATAAAAACTAATCCAGGAAAAGGCTATCAGTGGATGTTCCCATTGTTAGTTGAAATATCGTTGAGGAACAAAAACAACACAGGTCTCAAAATGTCACCCCACTGATAACTCGGTAATTGCAAAGGGAGAAAGGCACTTTCTCAGTGGAGAGTTCTAGTGGTAAGAACCTCACAGAGATCATGAGTTCCTAACTATGAAACAACCTGATTTTGAGCTTCTGATAGGATGCAAGGGGAAGAACACAGATCACTTTTATTTGTGCCCAAAATTTTTAGCCTGAATCTAATCACAAGGAAACAACCAGACTAGCCCTACCTAGAAGCAGAACATTCTACGAACCAACCAGTTTATCCTCTTCAAAAAGAGTCAACATCATTAAAACAAAATCAGAAAGGGAGGAGCCACTCGAAATCAGAAGAACTAAAGAAACATGAGAATAAATTATGATGAAACTTAGTTAGGCCTCAATTAAACTAAAAGACATTTGAGGCAATGGGGAATTTGAACAAAGACCTTAAAGAAATAATGTCATGCGGAAATAATATAGGGGTTCTATAGCAAATGATTTAGTCCTAGGAGATGCGTGTGAAAGCACTTAGTACTAAAGTGTGAGAATGTCTGCAAATTACTTCCAAATGATTCAGGAAAGTACAAGTATGTGTATATGTGTATATTTCGGAAATGGGAACAAACTTCTAACCCCTATCATAAAATTATTGTGACAAATACACAGAATAATGAAGGAAAATAGCTTCTCAAAGTGGTTGGCCAGGAATCCTCTCGTTAATAAACTCTACGTGAAGAAGCATTCTCTGGGTGCGAGAATGGAGTCTTTTTTCCTTTAAATTAATTAATTTTTTGGTACATTTTTAGATATACATAAGAATGGTCTCTTCATTGTCCTTAATCTTCCTAGTACCAGAGTTAAAGCTTCATATGAAGGAAAGAAAGTCTGAAGGGTATCAGTTTCTAAAAGCAGACCCTTTAGGCCTTAGCTGGTGAAAGAACAGAATGGGGTAAAAGTAACATCCTTAAATCAGCGACGGAAAAGGATTGAAATGACACTGGCACATTTCATTTTCATTCATATGCTTCTTAAGTTTCATATCCAAGTTCACTTTATTCATACAAATTCACAGAAAAAGTTGGAAATAGTCACCTTATCATGAATGGCCCGCCGATTAGAAGGCTGTATCAAGACCTTGTATCCCAGATTGGTGATCCCTTTGATGTGCCTGGGGGCCAGAGGTGCCCTTCTCTCCCAGGCATTGACGTCCTCTCGCCTGAGGGCCATCACAGCTCTGTGGTGGAGACCTCTGCAGAGGCTGAACTTCAGCCCATCCAATGTTGTTCTCCGTACTCGCAGCATCTTGAAACCTGGTGACTGTAAATGTTAGGTGGGACAATGGGACAACAAAAGCAGGTGGGCTCACAGATCAGTTCTGGTCGCCTTAAGAAATCTGCTGTAAAAACAACCAGCCTAAACAATACCAGGTACAGATAAGCAAGAAGGAGGGGAAAACCTAAGTAGAAAATGTTCCTTAGGGCTGGGAATTTAGCTCATTGGTTCCAGCACCTGCCTCACAAGTGCAAGGACCCAAGTTCGATCGCCAGTACCAGAAAAAAAAAAAATGTTACTTTACCCAACTCAAGTTTCTCTAAATTAGGTTATTCAGTTTCAAAAGAAAATATTAACAATATATGTGACACTAATCAATAACTACCAAGTCAACATAGCTTTTACAATATTTTTTTATCGAACATGTTTTCAACACAGAAATGTTAAACAAGTTAATATACCATGGAAAGGCAGGAAGATAACAGAGAGCAACCCATACGGATTGGTCCCAACTTTTAGCGCTAAAGCTCTACATTCTTATAGTGGGGTTCACAGAACCTTCACTATTCATTGCCAACAGGCCTTCAGCTTCGTCTCTGACTGTTTCCTAATTCCTAAGAAAGGTACTCTCAGTGAGTTCTGCCATCTAAGGTCAGTTGGTGAACTGTCTTTTTGGTTTTTGTTTTTTTTTTTTACTGGACCATGATGAGATGTGAGGAGAAATAGAAAGTAAGTATTTTCTAGTCATTCTTGCTAAATTTTACAAAAAATGCAGGTCCTTAACAGACTGTGATTTAAGAATACCAACCAACCAAACCTGTTCCTTCAGGTATCAAAAGCTGAAGAAGCACAGCCTTGGACACTCTGTCCCCACCTTATTCTCCCTGAACACCTCCCTCACTGTTCCTCCTCACTGCTCCAAACACACTTTCCTCCTGCCTGTTTTTCCTCCATGTCCTGCAACCATGTGCTCTACAGCCCAGCCTGCCTCAGCAAGTTTTCTAACTGCCGTTCCTGATTGCAAAATTCCACTCAGTTAGTCAATCAAAAAAAAATTACAAAAGACTTACTCTAAGAGTAAATTTTACATAAGGTTTCATATATAAATATTTAACAGTGTTTATTCTTTCTTTAAATGGTTACATATATTTTATAGACAAACATCACTGCAGTTGACAATTTGCTGGATCATTTGGAAACTTACTTTTCCATGTATGGTTGGTAGCAAAATATAAGGACTATATAACTTCTAGAAATTTCTACAAGGACTATATAACTTCTAGAAATTCCGACCCACGATTTTACACCCTGCTGAATTCCCTAACCATAATTACTATCTTAGAGCAAAACTTTTATGCAACACATTTCTGTTACATCTACTGCACTCTTTGAAGAGCACCTCCCTTCAAATGGGAAAGCTTTGACCAAACACAGAAGCGTACATTCCCTGGAGGCAAATAGCTACTCGCTACCTACAAAGGCTAAATTTATAGGACTCTCCACAACAGATTCAGAGAACAGAGCAAACAGCAAGGAGTCCTTCTAAGAAGGCCTTAGGAAGAAGAGACTCAAGAAGAGATAAAGCTGTACAAAGTAAGACAAATTATTGATGGATAGCTCGGGTTTTGACTTAGGGCAAAGGATTCAGGCCAAAACGGGTCAGTCATCAACATTTCAGCAAAATGGTGTTAATACAGTATCTAATGGGGGGGTGTCATATGTAGTTTTTTTTCCTATCAGATTACATTAAACTCAAGCCCAAACCCATAACATTTTGCGTTCCCCAAGCCAAACGTAACCTGGAATGTCCCATGGAATTTGAATCTCTTTGTTTCCAAACACAGTAAAAGCAATTCCAAAGAGAGTGACTCTTGAATACAGCTATAGGCCGAGAAATGGTCCCCCATTTCTGGAGGAGCTCTAGTTCCTAAACTCCTAGATGATTAAAGGCCTTCTATCTTTTTCTTTTGGCCCTAAATGTAATCACGTGTTCAGATATTTCAGTACCCCTTTCTCCTCAAGGTCGACTGCACCCACCTTTACTTATTGATAGCTCCTCCCACTCCTTTGAGGGAAGGGCGGGGGAGGCAGCCGGTACACATACATTTGCAAAGGCAGACTGTCTAGGAGAACCAAGAAGATGCAGAGAGAGCTGGTAGAAACTGAACTGGGATTCACTTAGGGACTTCCTATTTTCACTTTCACTTTTTGTAAGGAACTGTAAAATCACCATTCCTGTAACTTTCATTTTTTAAGCAACTATAACAATAGTTACCACTGATTAAACAATCTATAGCAAGCACTATGTTGAGTCCTTCGCAGATATGGTTTCATTTCCTTCTTGCAAAAATCTTATTTGGCAAATACTATTATCATCTCCACTTGACAGATGAAAAAACTGAACTCAGGCCTGATCGTTGTTTTTAACTAGGAAGTTTGCAAGGTTAATGCTTAACACCAGGGATTTTCTCTTCTGCCAGAGCTGACAGTGCCACAGCACACAGGTCTGACACAAGCTGTTACTCGGGCCAGTTCTCGTTTCAGACAATCAGATCCATATGGCATCCACTTTACAGTTGCAGTAAATTATCCTCTCTCCCCTCTCAGCATGTGTTGCCTCTCTCAACCCCTACTCCTCTGTTTTACCAACAATCTACCCTGAGTCCCTGCCAAATTCTAGATTTCTAGGTGCTTAGAAAGAAAGGTCTAGGGCCAGGGATTTAGCTCAGTGGTTCTGCTGCCTGCCTCACAAACACAAAGACCTGAGTTCAATCCCTGGTGCCAAAAAAAAAAAGAAAAGAAAGAAAGGTCTGGTTCTAGCAGGTATTAACTGTTCATAACCTCTTGAACCTAGAAACAGTCTCAACATTTCTGGTTATCTAAGGTCGTCATGAAAAGGTAATAGAGAGGATTTCTGATTTGCACTGCAGTAAGTATATTAATAGCTGTTTGCAGCATCCCCATCCAACACTTTTTTGATCTTCTTCAATAATTTCAGGAAGTAAATGCAATGCACATTTCTGACAATGCTTTCAATGAATTAAGGAGGATTCTGGTTTATCTGCTGGCCCCAGTGAGGTCAAGACAGGGTACTGAGTGCTGCTGACAGCGTGTGGCATGAGTACCAAGTTGGTCAGAGAGCAAAGGAGGAGAGGGGAAGAACAGGAAAGGGCTAAGAATAAGGAGAGGGAAATAAAATGTGAAAGGAGGGTGTCACATAAACAGAAGAGGGGAAAAAGATACTTCTGAAAGTTCTACCAATTTTTCTTTCCACCCATGAAGACCAACCTTTCAAATATAAAAGTAAAATTTTAAAGATTTCTTTTCTATGTTTTCTGGAACAAAACAGCATCATAGTATGCATTTTAAAATATCTAGGATTGGCATACAAGTCATGGGATTTTACAGTGAATTGCACCGAGATGTACTAAGACAAGAAGACAATCAGGGAATAGAACCTTTGCTAACTATAGGAGAAGTTACTCTATTATTATGGATTATATCTAGACCCCGCCCCCAAGCCTCTTGCACTAATAGGTGTGACTTTTGGGAGTGATTGGATCATGGGTGTGTGATACTGTTTGACCACTAATTGGTTCTAAAGCGGATGATGGACTTACTGAAGGACAACCCACCCTGGGTATGGGAGACACCAACCAATAGGCTTGCAGCCTGAATGGAAGAAAAACAGAAAGTAAAGTCTCACTGTCTCCTGCCTACTTTACCATAAACCGTTTCTCCTCTGTGATGCCCTTCTGCCATGCTGCTTACCTTGGAGCCAGCCAACTATGGACAGAAATCTCTACAAATTGAGCCAAAATAAACCTCACCTACTTTAAGTCGTGGGTGTTGGGTACTGTGTCTAAGCAATGAGAAAGTAGGGGGAAAGGAAATAAGGGAAAAGAAAAATTATGAGAAAAGGAAAAAATGGAAACAAAGTCTTTGTGGGGGGGGGTAAAGGGAGGGAAGGGGTATGGGGAAAAAATGAGAACCAAGACCTGTCATGTAAAGGTACAAGATCCCAATGATAAATGTAACTGTACTATATACTTTAAAAAGTACCAAGGGCAGGGGACTTAGTTCAGTGGTTCTGCAGCCTGCCTCGTAAGGGCAAGGTCCCGAGATTGATCCCCGGTACCAAAAAAACAAAAACAAAAATAAATAAAAAGTACCAATAAATTCAGTGAAAAAAAATTAAAATTAAAAAATAAAAGACAATAACTAACACATGTATGATACCATCTTATGCCTTTTTCCATTTCTGGGAGTGGAGGAGACTTAAGAATTTATTTTATTACTGCTTACCTCATTTTTCAATGCATACTCAAGAATCAGGGAAAAGCACATGTTTGAATGTTTTTTTGTATTTTCTATACTTAAGAAAATGAGAAAGAAACCATCATTATACAGGTAGATGAATGGATCAATAGATAGATGATATAGGTATCGGATAGAGCTAGACAGACAAAGACACAGAGGGACAAAGCTGGCACCCCATACATATCACACCATTTCTTTTCAGTGAGCATGAACTCTTCCATGGTGTTCGACTGCATAATAATTCTAAATCACACAAAGAAATTAAGGCAGAGTTTGTCAGGTATGTCTACAAAAGATTAAGTTAGAGGAAAATCCATCCTCAGAACAGAAGTGGTGAAGCAGATCTTTTCAGACAATGAGCAGGCTGGTCTTCTGTACAATATTTCTATTCATATAAAAGAGTGAATCATTTGTTTTTAGAATTAATATTTGCTAATACTAAAATACAAACATAATGCATTCAGAGTATTTTTTGATAGAGTTATCAAAATACAGTCTTTTTTCCACAGATCATGAGTATTTTTTTAATCTTAATTCAAGAAATATTTGAGGCTCCTCAAGGTGTGCACAGTATTATGTTAGGCACTTGGGAAAGATATAAGGAAGCAGCAATCCTGTTCGTGCCCATCTTCATGGGGTCTTAGGGAATGGGATGGAGTAGTTTTATTTAATTAAATGATGCCAACCAAAACCTGATGATTAGTCTTCAATTACGGATAGAGCTAATGTTACAGTGTGAAAGGACTTGAAAAAAGATCATCTAAACCCTGATAATACAAATCAGAACAGGGAGACCCATCAAAATAGTTTTCTACACTTCACAAAAAGAATTTTGCAAGCCTCCATGGATAAGACATAACAATACAATCTTTTGTTCCAGTTAGTATAATTTCTTAAGTGCATCTCAACTAAGCTCTTTCCCTATGACTGTTCAGGTAGTTCCTGAGCCATAAAATAAGATATTTGGATTGTGCCATTTCCATGAGCGGGGAAAGAAGAAGTCTTCATACAGCTCTCTATTTTTCTATCAAATATCAAAGATTCTTTAAATCTTTTCAATTTTTTCCATAGCATTAACTCAACCAGAGCCTCCCTTACACTTACCATCTACCTATCCAAACAGAGCAATGTGCAAGCAAATGCAACTGTTTAAGATTGAAAGTCTAAGCATAACTTCTCTTAATTGCTGTCACTTCCATTGGAACACAAAGAAATACACATTCATTATTAAAGAAAATGAAGCCAAATGTCCCATGCCTGGCCCCCATAGTCAAAAATATGATATTTGTCCATTTTTTAAAACAATTCTTTAAAATAATCCATTGGGGCCAGGGATTTAGCTCAGTGGTTCTGCTGCCTGCCTCACAAGCACAAGATCCCGAGTTCAATCCCTGGTACCAAAAAAATAAAATAAAATAAAATAATCCATTGTTTGAATGGATCTTTAAAACAATTCCATTACATTCAATGACCAAAACTGAAACTACCAGATCACACTGAGAGATTTCTTTTTTTGTTGTTGTTTTTTGAGACAGGATCTCACTATGTAGTTGTGACTGACCTGGAACTTACAATGTAGCCCAGGCTGGTCTAGAACTCGTGCGATCCTCCTGACTCAGCCTCCTTACTGCTGGGATTATAGGCATGTGGCACCGCACTAGGCTGAGAGATTTCTTAAAGTCAAAATGTGTGTAATAAGTAAGAGTACATCTTAATTAAATATTGAGACTAAAAAAGGATGAATGTAGAATTCAGAGAAGAAAATAAGTCAACTGATGAGAAATACAAATTATATTTGCTCTTCCAAGTCATTAAAAAAATGCAACCATATTCTAAAAAACTATGATTTCCCAGGGAGCCCTGGTAGATATAAATAAGCACCATCACAGGCAGCTCTGTGATGATGAGTTTTGGCCTGCAGTACATATTTGGTATCAGACCAAAATATTCCTAAGAGGCACAGAGAGTTCCAAAATGAACAGAGCTTCTGATGATGGCCTAGAGCTAATCCAAATACTAACCCCAAAGCCTGCTAGAACTAAAGTTGAGCTTACAGCAACACTAGCCTCCACACTCATTTCCGTTTGCATCAATGCATTCCTTAAAAGCATTCACATTAAATCCTTTATAAAATACCTCACCAGAGTTGTCTCTTTTTTAAGCTCACTTTGGGGGAAGATTTACTAAGCTTAATATTAATATTTTCTCAAGCCCATCAGCTGCTCAAAGTTCTGCAAAGGCATAAGTTCAGTAATTCCCTGGTCTCTTGAAAATTATGCTTCACTGAGATGGAATACAAAATCAGTCCTGAATTGGAGGTCTATTCAAACTGCTTATTTTGCCAGAGAAGTAGCTCGCTGGCCTGCCTGGCAAGCACAAGGTCCTGACTTTGATCCCATGTACCAGAAAGAAAGTAAAGTGCTTATCTGCTTGCATGTCTGTCTCTTTGCTGAACTGTGAATAGGCAGGGCAGTGACTTATTCACTTCTGTTCTTAGTGTCTGGCACATAGGAAAACTTCAAATGTTGTAAAAAAAAGAATTATGAATAAATAACATTGCTCAGTAGGATGACTATACATAAAGACAGTATACTTCACATTTCAAAAAGCTGGAAGTTTGACTGTTCCACCATAAAGAAATGATAAATGTTTGAAGAGATGGATGTGTTCTAACCTGATTTAAATATTTCATAATGTATACATGTACAGAAATATTATATGGTATTCTATTAATATATACAATTTTTACATTTTATTTTTATTAGTACATATGTGCAGTACGTAATGATTAGATTCACTGTGGATAGTTGGTACATGTACGTAACACATCTTAATTCTGTTTTTTTTTTTTCACTTTCTCTCTTTTTTCTTTCCTGCTCTCTTTCATCTTTTTTTTTAATTGGTACAAGTTTGTAGTACATAACAATTACATTCATCATGGGTTCTGTATGAACTTTGCAGATTTTTGGCGTGATGAATCAAGGACTTACTCTGTCATTACATGTTAGATGTCATCATGTACTTTTTCCTGGTTTGAAAAATAGTTGAGGGATATTAAGGATTTTTTAGGGGGCAGTGGTTGCTTTCAAGCTACAGCGTGTTCATATTCCAGATTCACCATTTACAGACAATGTAATGTTACTTTTTGAAATTCAGTTATAGCTTGAAAACTTGGCATAATACCAACCTCGTAATTTTTAGAATTGTAAGAGATGATATATGTAGAGGACTTAGCTTCTGGCACCATAGCAAGCTTTAGATCAGTAGTTTTATGCTTTATGGTTATTATATACTGGGTAACTTTTTATATAACGTTCCTGTTCATTTAAAAATAGGTCTATATCTAAAACACAAAATCCAAATATGTAACAGTACTGTATTTACCTGGTAAAATATATCTTTATTCATGATAGGATTCTTTTAAATAGCAATATCAAAATTTATGCTGATCTAATTTTGAAAATATGTATTAGTTTTTCTTTTTTATAAGTAACTCAGAGCAAGTTATAAGTAGACGACATTTCTTAACTCTTTTTTTTACCTCCTCCCCTCTTCACCCTCCCCCTTCCTGCATCTTTTGAACCCCCATGATATGTACATACATTTATATATAATATGCACAGTTTTTATGTTTTTATTATCAGTTAAAATTTTTAAAGGATGAATAAATAAATGAGCAAATTTCAATAAAAATCATAAAGACCTATGCAGCAGAAAAATGAATAAGAACTGGAATTCACAGTCCCTTCCTGCTGCCAAAGAAAGCTCTGTTCTCTACCAAGATCTTCTAGGCCAGTGAATGTTATGAAACATAACATGGCATGGCTGGAAAAACTCAGATTTGGGATCTAAGACACAGAACTAGCTGCGGATTTCTCCTCTTGATCTTAGTTTCCTCATCCAGGCTGAAATACAATACAAAAATCCCTGTCAAAACAAACGGTCTGATTCTGAGTCTAGTAGTAATGGAGCTCTGTGGATTACAAACACATTTGAACTTTAGGACATAAACAGGCCTTCTAGCTATGAACGTCTAACTGAAGTACACTCATCAGAAAAACAAAACACCAAAGACACAATGGACATTTACCTAAGCTACTTGCACTACCTGCATTGATTGACCAGGAGCCAGAGCTTGCAACAGAGGGTGGATGTGGCAAAGGAATACTGGCTCTTCTCATTCACAGATGTCCTGGCTTCCAAGACACCTGAACTTACATTGTGACCTTGGTCTTTAACTTGACCTGTCTGTGCCTCATCAGGAAAATAAAATCATATTAACATCCACCTATCAAAGCTGTTGTTGTGAAGTTTAATTGAACTAATATGCATACAGTGCTGCACCCAACCTTGCATGCCATAAACACTCAATAAATGTTAAAAAAAAAAAAAAAAAAAAAAGGAAAGGGCTCCAAGCCTGCCTTTTCCTCAAATGTGAGCACAGTCATCCCACCAGAAGACACCGCCCTCCGTTGCCCTCTCCCTCTCTCTCTTTCTCTCTGTCTCTCTCTCTCTCTCCCTCTCTCCACACACACCTCATATATTTGCATTTTTCTCAGGGAAAAAAAGTACGACCTGGTAAGCTTGTTCCTCAAATTCACTCTTAGACATGGACTTTCAAGACAAATTGATGTGCCCTTTAACCCTGTATTTCATCAAATTTAAGATGAATATTTTCACATTATGACATCTCTAAAATAGGGACACAGTTTACAAGCAATGGCATCTTAGAGTCAATGAATATAGTAATATTTTTTGCTTATATTCCATTCCAAATAGTGTTTCTATGATTCAGTGAATTGCCTAATGAAATGTGTGTCCTCACCCAGAAAATTTACCACTGCTTATAGTATTATTTTTGTGAGAAATTTAATAAAAGAAAATTTGAGAGAATGAATCTGATAGATGGAAACTGCTTACGTACCAAGAATTACTTCAGCAATCTTGAACTAAAGTCCTGTTAATTTTTAAAGGACCAGTTAGAAAAAAAAAATTTTTTTTCAGCAGCAAAGAAAGTTCAAATTAGACTTTCACCAATAAAACAGATTAATAAGTATAACTTTCTCGATGAGTGGGCAAATAGGTTTCAACCTTTGTCCTTCTAAGTCACTTTGCAGAATGACAACTAAGCTACAACGCCAGAAAATCATGTGGCCCTACTAATATCTTCATGGGGAGAGGAAGGAAGAGAGTGCAAGAAGGAAAATACACAAAGCCAGACACTTTGTCGTCGAATTGCGTGTGTGTTTGTTAAAGTGCTGGAAAACCACTGCAACCCTACGTATAGATAGTGGGCATAATCCCAGTTACACCTTCCTCATATTCCAATAACTGACGACCCACAATAGCAACAATTGTTCGTCCTTATTCATTTTACTGAATTTATATTCTGTCTGTCTCTATCTCCCTTCCAACGCTCCTCTCCCATTCCCCTGAAGTCAGTATCTCAAAACTTCATGTCCTTTTCTGGAAGTTGGACATTTAGCCTGATTCAACCGAGCAGGGTAGGCGACCGAGTGTTTCTCCCTGCTCCCCCTCCTCGAGGGAGCGCTCAAGCCGTCCGGCACAGCCGCTCCAAGGTCTCGGGAGCCAGAAGACAGCACATCCCTGCGCACAGAGGGCTCTCCGCCCCGCCGGACGTGAGAAGTTCACCCGCGGAGTCTGGCTAAGCCAGAGGGGCGGGGGAGGAGGTGCGAACAGCCTCGCAGTCCCCACCACCACTCCGGCCGCAGTTAACCTAAGTAAGCATTCAGTCCGGGCACGAATGAGGTGCGCATTCTGCAACTTCAACGCCGATCGTTTATCCCCCCAGCAACAGCACCACCCCCGCCAAAAGAAAGAAAGGAAATCAGAGTCGCCCTCCCGCCCCCTTCTCGTTCGGAAACTGCAGAGCTGCGCGCCTGCCCTCCTCGCCGGCCTGCGGGGAGGCTTCCCCGCTCGCTGGACCCGGAAGCCGCGCTCCCCGGACCTCCCGGGCGGACCGCTGGCCTCAGTCCTCGATCCCAAAGCGCATCTCACAGGCTTACACCTCGCCAGCCACTGGTTCGACCTCCGACGGCCCCCTCCTCACCTCGTCCGCTCGGGACGCCCCCTGGCTCCTTCCGGCCCTGAGTTCCCGTCCGAACGGGAAGGCTCCGAATTCCCAGCCTAAATGGGGCTGGGGTCGGGGAAAGGGGAGGTGCTTGCTCAACTTCTGCTGACGTCACGACTCTCCTCCCTCAGCCAATCGGCGGGCGCCCTGCGGGAACTACCTTCTTTTCTGCCAATCGGCGGCGAGGCCAGGTACGGGGTCAGGCCCAGCCCCTGTTCTTCCTCTTGAGTCCGAGAACTTTTCAGACCTCTGACCCGCGACTCGGCGGAGGGCATCCTGTTCTCGCTGCACCATTATGGACCAGGTTTGTTACCTCCCGTGGCAGAAAGCCAACGAGGATGAAAAAAGACGCAAAGGGTCTAGGCACTATCTGCTAAACAAATGTTCATGTCGCCTGGAAAAAAGTTGCAAGGCCACGTAGCTTCAGTTTGTTTAACGATGTGCGCGTTTCAGAGAAGTTTCAGTTTGAAAAGCCTATGAAGACGGAGACAATTCTCACAAGAGTTTAGAAGCCAGATAGGCGAGAATCTGAGAAATTCAACCTAGTGTAACCCACCCGCACTCAATAAATGGACATCTGTGTGTAGTCAAAGTCCCGTGTGCCTGTAAAGCCCTGATAGTCCTTGCGAAAACTCTCCTGATCCCCAAGTGAGATTATGGCCCTCCACTGCTTGCAACTTTCTCCACCGCTTACACTTTTCTCCTACCAGACACGGATATGTCTGTCTATTGAACTGTACTATCAACAAATACTTGCGAGCCTAAAACACGCTTGAGACTCTGCTTGTGTCTCCAATTGAAAAGAAAATTAGAATTTTCTCTGGAAGTAAGGTTGGAGCTTTTCTCTGTATCATTAGTTTCACACGGCTATCAAATTCCTAATAGTCTTCCACAGGCTCCCTGATTTCTGTGGATGGCCTTGCAGGTCTCCAATATACTGTGACAGTACAAGGTGGGGTGGCTTTGCTTGCAGTCCACAAATAACCCCAGTCACCCTTCGAAATTCTGAGGGATCATTGCACCTAATGAAGTTGTCTCTAAGAATCAAGTCGTTACCAAATCCTGCTTCTGGTGCTTCATACTTCAGCTAAAGAAGACAAGGAGCCCTCAGGGAAAATTGTCTGTTACAGGCAGGTATTTAAGAAATTCCCTGTGGGTGAAAAACTTTGGCATGTGGCTGTATGAAGACTCCCACAGTGGCAAACATAACACGTACTGAGAATGTCAGGACGTGACCGTGGTATATGGTAAGGCTACAGGCAATTGTGACTGCTTGGCACCCTGCCCGGGCCCACTAGACTCAGGTCCTGAAGATGGAGATGCAAGTTTCACTGGCCAGGGGTCAACAAATCCAAGTTCCCACCTGCCCCACTGAATTACACTTTGCAAACATAAACTACATTTCACCAAGAGGCCCAGCACTTTCTTCACGGGTATAGGGCCCCCTTTCTCAGGTTCTGCCCAAGTAACTCCCTGTGAATGCCAAAATCAATCAATAAGTCAATGAAGCCTTCCTTTCATCCAGTGTTTCCCAGCTCTGTGACTAATGTCACCACCTTCCTACTCAATCTTTCACCAGACTAAAACCATGTTTGCTTCAGTTCTTTCTCTGCCTATCAACTTTACCCATGCTCATGCTGGCCTTTAAAAACCAACCACCATCTCCCTACTTCAAACCCCTTTTAGGCACCACCTAGCCTCCTAGGTCAGATTCCTTCAAGCATGAAACTTTAATCTCTCATCGTCTAAGCAAAAAGCTTCAGGGTCAATAGGCTACTCAAGAAAAATAGTCCAAAATTCTTCACACAGAGTTAGTTGCTTCAAGATATGGCCAAAATCAACTGTGTCCATTTCATTTCTGCATCAAAACCAGGTTTCAACCAACGATGAAACACAGGTTATGCTTTACTCTCTCCCTGAGATGTAATGGTCTACTTAAGAATCCGAACTTCTCCCACAGAGTCGTTATCACAGGCAATTCAATTTTCTAAGAAAGCCTCGGTTCTCTTGTACATTAATAGGGTAATGATAGGAACTCCTTCATGGAGTCTTTAGGAGTACAAAACATCATGATAGCCAAAGCATTCAACACAGTGCCAAAAACCCTGGAAATTATCATTTATTTCTCCCTTAAGATCTGATTTTGTATGTACACTTATCTGTAATTCTAATTCAGAAAAATAATTTCTTCTCTAAAACTAATTCATCTTTTAAGGCTCAGCTCAAATTGCACATCACTGATGAAAACTTCTCTGTGAACCTTCTCTCTTTCATGTATCTTTCTTACTGTACTTATCACAGCTGTCTTTATGGGATAGTTACTTATCTTGTCTGCACCCCTCACCTGCTATTGCTTCTTTTCCTCATGTCTTCACTACAATACCACCCATATAGTAGGTTAGACAGGGTGTCAGGGTGACAGAGGTGGTAAAATCTAACTGAATAAATTAGAAGGCATGAAAGGCCAAACTGCGTGCAAAAGCTAAAGAAGGGAGCAAGATTTCTGGCATGTTATGGCACAAGCAACAGCGCTAATTATCCACAGGCTTGAACAGAGCCAGAGGAACAGATGGTTCAGAAACTTCGAATGGGGCTGGGGATTTAGCTCAGTGGTTCTGCTGCCTACCTTGCAAGCGCAAGGACCAGAGTTCCATTCTAACATGGTGCAGCTATAGCAATAGGGAGTGGCACTCTAAAGCAGTGTTTGGGGCAGGGATGAAACTGCCTAAGGAACCACTGTCCCTGCCGAAAGAGGGACCTCTCTAAGGCAGGAGCTAACAAGCATTTTCCCATGAAGGATCAGAAAATAAATATTTAAGGCTTTGCAGTCTATATCATCTTTGTCACTATTACCAAACTCTGATGATGGGAGTGTGACAGCAGATAGACAGTACCTGAATAGATGGGGTGTGGTGGTGTTGCAGTAACATTTAACTTACGGAAGTAGAAAATAAGCTTCAGGCAGGTTATGGCCTCTAGGCCATAGATACCTCTGGCCAGGGAATGCATAACCCTATTTCACTCTCCTCCTGCATACTTCCCCTCCTGTTGGTGCCTTCTACTAATGGGGTACTCTAAGAAAAGTCAGAGGAGTAGAAGAGTTCATGAAGGCTACCACCTACTGGGGGTGGGGGGCAGAGCTGGTGAGAAGGGGGCCAAAGTTCTGTAGAGTTTGAAGGAGAATATCCGGCATTGAAGGTGCTCAGTCACTCCTTGTTGAAATGAATGAATCAAATGACTCATCACGGTAAATCCAATTAGAAATTATTAAACACTTTCATTTACATTTTTTTTTTTTTGGCTATTTTGAGACAGGGTCTCACTATGTAGTTGAGACTGACCTGAAACTCACTATGTAGCCCAGGCTGGTCTCAAACTCACAGTGATCCTCCTGCCTCATCCTCCCAAGTGCTGGGATTATAGGCATGCGCCACCACACCCGGATCATTTACATTTTTATATTTTGAGATTCTCATATAAAAGAAACCCTATAATATTTTACTTTCTGTGTCTGATTTATTTCACTTAACATTATACTCTCAAGATCCATCTATTTTCCTGCAAATGAAATAACTCTATTCTTCTTAATGGCTAAATAATATTCCACTTTGTATATTTACACCACATTTTTTTTATCCATTCATCTGTTGATGGATATCTAGGCTGCTTTTGGACTTAAAGAAAAAAGATTGAACTCTCATGGAAAAACTGCCGAAAAATGAATTCTGACATAAACAATGATGGGAAAGGGTCCTGGACCATGGTAATTCCGTCAAGGACCTGAGAGGCTGTTCACTTCTCTCCTCCTTTACTTTGAAATCCTACACACTTCAGGCCAGCTTCCAACAAGAGGAAACAATAACCTGGCCAAAATTGCTTATTTTGTGAATTTCAGCATACTGCTCAAATGCTTGATGTGCTCAGGAATTTCGAAAAAAATGTGTGCATGAGAAATATTATTTTTTAAAATAGGTAATTTTAAACATTTTTTTTTCATCGTAGTGATATTTGCTGTAATAAAAGTGGCAGGTCTCGGAAATTTCACAATGAAAAGGGACAATGGAAGAGAGGGAAAAAAAAACAAGTCTTGGGGCATAGGATTTAGCTCAGTGGTGCCATGCTGACCTTGAAAGTGCAAGGTCCTGAGTTCGATCCCCTGTCCCAGGGTGGGAATGGAGGGCTTGGATATATCCCATCAGCTCCCACTGTCAACCCCTCAGACTCCTTCAATATGAAAAACCCCTCCCACCCAACTGGGTGCTGCTCCCACAACCAGAAAGTTGACACTGGGCTCCCAAAGCTGCTTCTCTTTCTCTTTCACTGGCTCTGTCTTCTATCTCACTTAGTTCTTCTTTACTGCTGCTCTTCCTGAAAAGTTATAAAAGCAGCAGTGAAAACCTTGAGCACAGAAGTAAATAACACTAGACCTAACTCCTCTCTTGTCACTCACTAGGGTGTCCCTTTGCCTCTTTTAGCCTCATTTCCCCCAGTCAAACAGTGGGGGAACAACACAGGATTGTCAAGAAGGTCCGCTAATGCATATCCTCAGATTATATGTGAGTTAATGTTGGGGATTACCATTTCATTCTGTTTCATCCTCCCTTCCCTTTTCATTGTATTCAGATGGCCTCCTTAAGCAAATGAGTCATAAGGAGTGAAGAGGTGCCTGTTTGGAAAGAAGAAATCCAGCATGCTCCTAAATTTGTTCTATTTATTTCACAAAATTGTGTATTTCAAACATGAACACCAATTTTTACAATATCATCTATAGCATACCCAAATAATAAAGTATTTTATATTTTATATATTTTATAAATAGAACTTTATGAAAAAAGTAAAAATTCATCCAGCAGCTCAGCATACCATCAGTAAGTGCATGCAGATCACGAGGAGCAGCTTTGTGGACCAGAGTAACTTGGCAGTAGGCTTATCTGAGTCAGGGTACCACCCCAAGCCCAGAGGCCTAGGCACACCTAAGTAGCAGACCCACCTAGAAAAGAGCTGTACAGGTGCACAGCTTCACTCAGACACTCACCATGTAATCAGCCACAGCCAAATGCCCACCTGGAAAAGAACTACACAGGTGCATAAGTAACAGCCAGAGGCTGTCCCTGATACCATTGATAAGTGCCTGGAGACATTAGCAAGAGCCCATGAAAAAAACAGGAACTGAGGTACACAGCTCCAACCAAAGGCCCTGCCAGACAACAGCTATATAGGGAAACCAGCGAGAGGCACATCTAGATACCATCTGAAGTGTGCACAGGCCCCAGCCAGAAACCCGCCCAGACAACAGGTCTGCTCAGGGATATAGAAGGCCACCATTCTAAGCCCAGGAATTGGTGTACTGGTGAGCAGCAGAGAAAAGGCATCTTGGTGGCTTGGTGAAAATTGAAGACCACTGGGTGAGCAAAAAGTAACCTCAAAAAAGGCACAGCAGGCTGTATCTGTTGAAAAGAGAAGACACACAAACAACTCTCAAAACCAGACTTCCAGATCACCTAAGGCAACCCCAAAGGGCAATGAAATAGAACAATCTGATACTCAACCACCTGGACTCCCTAAACCTGCAATAAAAGCAGGCATGGAAACAATGAAATCTGAAATAATTTTTCAGATAACAGCAAAGATTGTGCCCATAGTATAAGATGTGATTAATAAATCTAGAGAAGATACAGATTTTTTTAAAAAATAGAGGAGATGAGAAACATGATGCAATCCCAACATAGAAAACAAATGGAATTCATAAAACAGATGCAAACAGATTTCCAGGAGATTAAAAATCCATTGAATGTGTAAATACCATATGGTTTCTCTGATGTGACAAACTGAAAGTGTAAATAAGGGTCAAAATGTATAATTGATATTTTTTTAAAAGGAAGAAAAAGTCTAAAGGTATTGGCCAAATGGAAGAGGTAGAGGAAAGGTAAAAATGGAAGAGAAAAAATAAGACAAAAGGATAAAATGAAAATAAAGTCTTTGTAAATAGGGAAAGGTAGAGGAGGGAAAGGGAGGCTAGGGAAATAGGGAAAAAATAAGAACCAAGGTATATCATGTAAAGGTACAAGATCGTGATGATGAATATAACTGTATGGTATATCTAAAATGTACCAATAAAAATATTTTTTTAAATCTCCATTGAAAGTTTACAGAGCAGAACAAGCCAATGCAAAAACAGACTTTCAGATGTAGAAGATAGGATTGCAGTTAGTGACCAGGAAAAGAAAAATCTGTTAAAAATAGTAAGGGACCACAAGAAATCAATCCAGCAGTTGCTAGACGATTCAAAGAAGAATAACATAAAACTAAGCAGAATCAATGAAGAAAGAGAGAGTGCAGATGACATAAAAAATGTTCACAGAAGTAATGGCAGAAAACTTCTGAAATAGGGAAAAATAACTTAATATCAGATAATTAAGGCTTATAGGACTCCAACTAGCCATGATCAAAATAAATCTACAATAAGCATATGATAGTTAAATTCCAGAAACCCAACACAAGAACACAATTCTACAAGCAGTTAGAGAAAAGAAACAAATCACATACAGAGGAAAGCCCATCAGAATCACAGACTACATCTCAACACAACCCCACAAGGCAAGAAGAGCATAGAGTGACATATTTCAAGCCCTAAAAGAAAACAACTCCAACCCAGATTTATGTATCCTGCAAGACTATCTTTCAAAATTGATGGAGAAATAAAATACTTCCATGACAAAGACACCTTAGGAACTTCATGAATACTACATCAACACTCCCAAAAATTTTAAACAATATCCTAGGAAAAGACAATGAGGATCACAACCCCAGGAAGCCCAGAAGAATGAATCCATTATGCACAACAAGAAATTAAACAAAAGGGGGAGAATCCAACAAAAATAAAAAGTCATGACAAGGATAAGTCAATACATATCAGTTATAACCATCAATATTAATGGTCTAAATCAAAAGAAATACCCTGGCAGAAAGGGTCAAGAAGCAAGGTCCAACAATATGCTGCATACGAGAATCACAATTCAAAAAGAAACTCAAAGACTGAAGGTTGAAGGGTGGAAAACAATAACCCATGTGACAGGAACCCCCCCAAAAAGCAGAAGTAGCTATCCTCTTTGCAAATCAAATGGATTTCAAACCAACACTGATTAAGAGAGACAAAAGACACTACATCCTTGTAAAGGGTACAATCCAAGAGGAAGACATGACAATCATAAATATATATATATGCACCAAACACTAGTGCGTCCAACTATATAAAACAAATATAACAGACATGAAAATCATATAAGTAGTAATTTAATAGTTGTGGGGGACCTCAATACCCACTGTCACAAATAGATAGATCAACCACACTAAAAATAAACAATGAAATAGTAGAACTCAAACTTTTGAACAAATGAACTTAACAAATGTTTACAGTGTTCCACCCCACAAAATCAGAATACACATTCTTTTCAGCTGCACATGGATTGTTCTCCAAAACAGACCACATACTCACTCAGAAAATGTTCAAGTAAATGCAAAGGAATTGAAGTTATCCCTGTATATTATCAGACTATAGTGTGATGAAATTGGAGATTAACAGCAAAAGAAATCACAAAAATCATAAACACTTGCAAATTGAACAACACACACCTGAAAACCAATGGGTCACAAAGGAAATTAAAGAAGAAATAGACAGTTCCTACAATTAAATGACAATAACAATACAACATATCAGAATCTATGGGACACAATGAAAGCAGTCTTACAAGGGAAAATTTATAGTAGTGAATACTCACATTAGGAAACAGTGAGTTCAATTACACAATCTGATGCTGAACCTCAAAATTCTAGAAAAAGAAGGGCAGGGCAAACCCATAGATCACACAAGGGAAGAAATTATAAAGATCAGGGCAGAAATTAATGCAATGAAGACTAAGAGAACAATACAAAAATCAATGAAGCCAAGAGCTGGTTCTTTGAAAGAATAACCAAAATTGACAAACCCTTAGCCAACCTTATTAAAAAAAGGAGAGAAAAAGATGAAACCCATGCTATTAGGAATGAAAAGGGTGAAATTCCAAGAGACTGAGCAGAAATCCAGAGGATCATCAATACCTGTTTCGATAACCTATGTGGAAATAAGATAGAAAAAGTAGAAGAAATGGACAGATTCCTAGATATGTATGAATTATTAGATTTGAGTAAAGATGACCTAAAAATTCTAAATGGCCCAATATCAATCAGTGAAATTCAAAATGCAATTAAAAACTTACCAACTAAGCCCGGCATGGTAGTGCACACCTGTAATCCCAGCACTCGTGAGGCTGAGGCAGGAGGATTGCTGTGAGTTCAAGACCAGCCTGGGTTACATAGTGAGTTCCAGGTCAATCTCAATTACATAGTGAGACCCTGTCTCAAAAAAATTTACCAACTAAGAAAAATCCAGGTCCTGATGGCTTCACTGCTAAATTCTACAAGACATTTAGAGAGGAAATACTGCCACTCCTGTTTAAACTCGTCAATGAAATTGAAAGTGAAGCAATACTTCTGAAATCATTCCTGGAAGCAAGCATCACCTAGATCCCCAAAACAGAGAAAGACCCAACCAAAAAAGAGAACTATAGGCCAATCACTCTAATGAACATAGATGTAAAAATCCTTAATAACATACTGGCAAATAGAATACAGAAGATCATACACCCTGACCAAGTGGAATTCATCCCAGGGATGCAGGGATGGTTCAACATACACAAGTCAATAAATGTAATACACTATATTAATAGAGCCAAGGACAAAAACCATATGATCATCGCAATAAATGCAGAAAAAGCCTTTGACAAAACCCAAACTGCATGTATGTAAAAACCTTCCAAAAAATTGGAATAGATGGTCTCTTCCTCAATCTGATAAAAGCCATCTATGAAAACCCAACAGCCAATATCATACTAAATGGTCAAAAACTGAAATCCCTCATGCTAAAATCAGGAACAAGACAAGGATGTCCACTATCACCACTCTGCTCAATATAGTTTTGGAAACATTAGCCACAGCAATTAGACAAGAGAAAAATAAAAGGAATATGATAGGAAATAAAGAAGTCAAATTGTCATTACTGGAAGATGACATGATACTCTATTTAGAAGACCCCAAGAACTCCACCAAAAGTCTTCTAGACTTTATAACCAAATTCAGTAAAGTAGCTGGATAGAAGGTTAATACACAAAGACCAATAGCTTTCCTGTGCATGAAACACAGACTCACTGAGAAAGGGGGGAAACAATTCCTTTCACAGTAGCACCCAAAAAATTGAAATACCTAGGAATCAACTTAACAAATGAAATCAAAGACCTCTACTCTGAAGACTACAGCACTCTAAAAAAAAGATACTGAAGACTATATATATTTGTTTGGTTTGGTTTGGTTTGGTTTGGTTTTTTTGGTACAGGGGATTGTACTTGGGTCTTTGTGCTTGTGAGGCAGGCCACAAAAACACTGAGCTAAATCCCTGGCCTACAGACAATATCTCAAAATGTAAAGACATCCCTTTTTCCTGGGTAGGAAGAATCAACATAATGAAAATGGCCATATTTCCAAAACTGCTACACAGATTCAGTGCAATCCCAATTGAAATCCCAGTAGCATACTTCACAGACCTTGAGAAAGCAATCCAAAAATTCATTTGGAACATGAAGAGATCTAGAATAGCAAAATGAATTCTAGGCAATAAAGACAAGGTAGGGGGTATCACGACCCCCCAACCTGAAACTATACTACAAAGCTACTGTGATAAAACAGCATGGTACTGGCAAACAGACTTAAAGATCAATGGAACAGATTAGAAGATCTGAATCTGTAGACAACTCTAGACATACTCAGCCACCTCATCTTTGACAAAGGAGCCAGTTCTCCACCCTCACTGGAGAACAGATAGCCTCTTTAATAAATGGTGCTGGAAAAACTGGGTTCCAACTTGCCAAAGATTCAAACTAGACCTATATCTCTCAGGATGCACTAAACTAAAATTCAAATGGATTAAATATCTAAATATTAAAACAGAAAAACTAAACTGGCTGGAGGAGATGTTACATAGAACACTTAAAGACCTTAGCATAGGAAAAGATTTTATGAACAAAATTTCAGTTGTCCGTGAATTAGCACAATCAACAAGTGGGATGTCTTCTTATTTAAAAGCTTCTGCACAGCAAGAGAAACCAGCAACAGTGTGAAGAGACAACCCACCATGTGGAAAAAACTTTTCACCAGCTCTTCCTCAGACAAATGTCTACTACCTAGAGTATATAAAGAACTTACAATAATCAGACCTCCCAAATTTAAAGACCCAATCCAAAAATGGGCACCTGAAATGAATAGACATTTCTCAGACAAATAATTAAAAGCAGCAAATAAACATATGAAAAAATGTTCAATATCACTGGTCATTGGAGACATGCAATTGAAAACAATGCTGAGATTCCACCTCACGCCTGAAAAAATGGTTGCTATCATGAAATCAGCCAATAACAAATGCTGGCAGGGGTGTGGGGAAAGAGGAACATTTTCCCACTGCTGGTGGGAGTGTAGACTGGTGCCACCACTGTGGAAATCAGTATGGAGATACCTCAAAGAACTAGGATTAGAGTTCCCATTTGACCCAGCTATCCCCCTACTGGATATCTTCCCCAAAAAGTTTTCAAAAGAACCATAGCACAGTGATATATATTCACCCATGTTCATAGTATCCTAATTCATCATAGCTAAAACTTGGAAGCAGCCCAATTGCCCATCAATGGGAGGCTGAAAGAAAATGTGTCTTTTTTTTTTAAATAAAATGGAGTACTAGCCATAAAGAATGAGAAACTGAGGCATTTACAGCTAAATAGATGCATATTGAGGCAATACCCTTAAGTGAAATAAACAGAACACACATGTGTAAATACCAAACAGTTTCTCTTTCCAAGACGTGAAGCTCCTTTTGTCAACAAGAAATTCCTGAGGATTTACTTGACAAGCCAACCTTGCTGTCACCAGAAGAACTCAAGGCAGCAAGCAGAGGGAATGGCGAATATGCGTGGTATTATGAAGGAAGAAATGGGTGGTGGCAGTATGATGAGTGCACTGATACAGAGCTGGAAGATGCTTTTTCCAAAGGTAAAAAGAATACTGAAATGTTAATTGCGGGGTTTCTGTATGTTGCTGATCTTGAAAATATAGCTCAGTATAAGAGAAATGAACATGGACATTGCAGGAAGATTAAATGAGATATAATAGATATGCCAAAGAAGGAGTAGCTGGACGGACTTAGGCTGGACTGTGATGCAACCCTAACAAGAGAGAGCTCTGCCGATGATGGTGCTGACAGCATGTCAGCACAGTCTGTCCAGCCTCCAGTGTCATCTGCTGTGAGGCCCCTGACGTCAGTAGATGAGCAGCTGGCCAGCCCTGCCACACCATCCCCTGATGCAGGCACTTCTCTGGAAGACCTTTTCATGCATTTGCAACTTAGTGGAGACAGCACAAATGAGAGGAGTCACAGGGAGAAGGAAAAGAAGACCACGAGTTACCATCTTCAGCAGGGCGTCAGACACCTCCTCTGAAGAAACCGAATCAGATTCCAGTAGTGATAGCGAGGATGTATCTGCAGTTATTACAAAGCATTCCTTGACCCAACAGAAACTACTGGTGCTAATGTAAACCAGATAGTAGCTGATCGATCAGGAACTGACCAGTCAGTAGCAGGGGGTGGGACAGTGAGTCAGATCCAGAAGACCTGATGGACAGTAAACGGTAACAGAAGCTTAAATAGATGTCTTCAGCTCCGTGCCCAAGGTTGGATGGTTACATGTAAATTTCTGCCCACTTGACATTATACTCATGCCTAGTGGTGCATTTTGGGAGATGGGTGGAAATAGGTCCAGGAAGGATAAATCTGAAAAACTAAATGTCTGACATGTCTCTGTTGAGAAATAATTATTTAATGTAAGGAACATGTGTGTTAATAGCTGAGACCTGTTTAGTAATAAATAACCCAGTTTTCTTGACATCTGCTTTCTTTTCAGCTTTTAAAAAATGTCTTAGTTCTTTTGGCCAGTGTGTGTACATTATCTGTGCATTAATGATCCTCACCTGACTGGCATTGTTATTTTTCTGCGTGGATTGTCATACTAAAAGTTGGCACATGTGAGATGTTGGAATCATTATGAGCAGGAAGCTTAACATAATGTGGAGAGAGATATGAATTTGGTTTTAAAAATAGATGAGTAACACCAATTTTATGGTAAAGTTATTTAAATGGAAATATAAAGAAAACAACTAATAACATTTTATTTAGAATCTTTGTAACACACTTCATGGCATTTCTTTCCATAAGCTTTGCTTTCTATCCTTGTAGTCTGAGGTTTCTCTTGTCTACATTTTTCTTTTTTATTAAAAAATTTTTAATTTAACAAATAATAGAGTTTGTTAAAATTTTAACATACTCTTATTTTACCGCACGTTGGTATTTATTCAAGAGAAATAAAGTCTGTCTATAAAAAAAACCCTTTCAATAACATGTTTACAGGAGATTTACTCTTAGAATCAAAACCTAGAAATAACTCAAATTCCATCAGTTGGTGAATGAATCAATAAAATAATATATGAACTTTAAAAAAGATAAGTGGAGGGTGGATACTGAAACAGAACATCATGAACAACATCATGAATCCCAAAAGTAATATGTCAAGTGAAAGAATCCAAGAATAAAAATTCCACATGGTAAAATTCCAGTAATATGAAATTCTAAAAAGAGAAAATATAGTGACAGAAGGCAGATCAGTGTTTTCCAAGAGCTCAGGGTTGGGAGAAACAATTGACTACAGGGCATCAGGAAAGTTTTGAGTAGACAGAACTATTGCACATCTTGATTCTGGTTGCAGTTCTGTGACTGTATGCACTTGTAAAAAGTCATTGAAATATGTAGTTATGGTCATTTGTAAAGTATATACCAATAAAGATTATTTCCAAGAATATAAGCTCAAGCCATTCCCAAGTTGTGGTCTAAAGAGCACCAGTGTTATGAACTGAATGCTTGTATCATCCCAGTGCTCATACATTGAAGTCCATGCTCCAAATGTAATGGTATTTGGGGGATGGTCTTCGAAAGATAGTCTTAGATGGGATTAGTGGTGGAAGAAGGAGGAGGAGGAGGAGGAGGAGGAGAAAAGGAAGAGGAGGAGGAAGAGGAGAAAAAAAGAAAGGGAGGGCAAGGGAGAGGAAGGGGAAGGAGGAGAAGAGGGAAAGTCAGGAGAATGGGTGGAGGAAGACCATGTGGGCACAGCAAGAAGGGCGCTGAATACAAGTCAGAAAGAAAAATCCTCACATGGCCTGAATCTGCCACATCTCAATCATGCCTCTAGAGTTGTTCAGAAATGAACTTCTGTTGTCCACCTCGTCTGTGATATGTTGTTATAACCACCCAACCAATGACTGGTGCCTCAGGAAGATGTTAATCAATGCTCCAAGGACAACAGGTAACCTGCTGATAGAAGTTTGTGTGATGCTGTCTAAGAAATTACTCTCCTGGAGCTCCCAATAAACAATTGTATATTAAAGAATTAAAGAATCTTGGAAATACTTGGTTTTATATAAGAAAGAAGAAAAGAGAGAAAGAAAGAAAGAGAGAAAGAAAGAAGGAAGGAGAAAAGAAAACCAAAGGAAAAAACAAGCAAACAAACAAAAAAAAACCTGTTTAACAGAGCCAGGGATTTTTTTATCCAGACTATTAATTTATCTTGGAATCCATTTCTTGAATAGGCCAGTTTGGGAAGTTTTCATGTCCAAAATTCTTTGAGAAGTTTTTTTGTAAGAAGAATAACAATGACAAGTCTCTTGCTTGCTGAGAAGTAAAAAGTCAAGGGAAGGATTTTTATTACCAAGGTTTAATTTTTAAATAAAATGATAAAATCTATCTTCTTTTTATTACAGTTCAATGAATTTTACCACATGCATGGGTTCACATAACCACCACTCCAATTTAAGATACAGTCACATCTCCCTCAAATATTCATGCCAGTGCTATCTTTGGTGGTAACATCCTGCTCACATCCCTAACCCTGGCAATTCTGATCTGTTCTCTGTTGCTGTTACTTATCTTTCTGTTGCTGTGACAAAATACCTGAAATAATCAACTTTTAAAAGAAAAAAAAGGTTTACATTAGCTCAATTTCAGAGGATTTCAATCCATCGTCACTTGACCTTATTGCTTAGGGTCTGTGACAGCACAGAAAAACATGGCAAGGACACATGAGAGAGGAGATTTTCTCACCGTGTGGAGGCTGGAAAGCAGAGAGAGAGAGAGCAAGAGAGACAGAAAGGGACTGGGGTCCTATATCTTTTAAGGACACAAACTTTCCATTAGGCCCCATCTCCTAAAATTTCCACCACCTTCTGATAGTGCCAAGGGCTCAAGATCATGACTTCAACACATGAGCTTTTGAAGAACATTCTGAACCAAACTATAGCAGTTGCTATAGTCCTGTCTCTGCAATATGGCGTGTAAATGGACTTACAGGGTTTATGATCCTTCACTGAGTAAAATGCATTTGAAATGTGAGCAATTTGCTGCATATATGGATAGTTCATTTCTTTTTGCTTTTGAATAGCAGTCCACAGTATGGATGTATTCTACTTTGTTTATTCATTCATTTGTTAAAAGGCATTTGGGTTATTTCCAGCCTTTGGAAATTATGAATAGAGCAACTCATAGGTGCAGGTTACTTTGTTTTCATTTTTCTGCTTTATGATGGGAGTTGCTGAATCATAGTTTAACTTTGCAAGACTCTTCCAATATATTTCCGTATGCTGTTTGCCTCTAAAAAGCCTCTTGGTGAAATATCTTTGCAGGTATTTTGCACGATATTAATATCAATCAGATTTTTTTCCTTCTCTTGAGTTTTGAGGGGTATTATTTATTCCAGATACAAGTCTGTTGGAAATATTTTATTTCAGTCTTTAACTTGCCATTTTATTCTCTGGATAATGTTTTCCATGGAAGTTTTTAATTTTGATGAATTCTGATTTATTATTTCTTTCTTTTACTGACTATGTCTTCTCTGTCAACCAAGAACCCTTGTTTACTCTCAGAGCATGCAGATTTTTCCTCAGATAACTTCTAAAAGGCTTTAAGAATTTCAATCATATACTTAAATTTATGGTTCATTTTAAATTCTCATGTTGGTGGTTTTTTGTTTCTGTTTGCTTGTTAGCACTAAAAATTGAAGGGCCTTCCTCATGTTAAGTATGCAATGTACCACTAAGCTACACTCCTACTCTTTTGTAAGAATTTTTACTGGATATCGAATTTGGGTTTGACAGCTCTTTTCTTTCAGTACTTTAAAAATTGTAGGATTTATTTTTCCCTTTCATAGTATCTGATTTTGTCACTAGAATCATTCTTTCCCTGAAAATAATATATAATGTTTTGGTAGCGACTATCTTTCAAGATAATCTTTCAAGAAAGTCTATCTTTCAAGGCTTTTTCTTCAATTTATAGTCACAGATCTCAAGTTCTTTGCATCTATCCTGTTGGAGCTCACTGAGTAACCATCTTGAATCTATAGATTTATGTCTTTTGTCAAGTTTGGAATTTTTATTGGTCCATATCAGTAATGCAAAATACTAGGATTCATTTTGGTGTATTAGAATATCTATATAATATAGTTTGACTATTTTAATCCCCATTAACCTCTTCCCCCTTTCCAGTCCCCTCTCTTGGTCCCCTTCCCCATCTGTAAAAGTCTGTCTTCTAGTTTTCTGTCATCTCTCCTTCTTTTATTTATTTTTAGATTTAATATTTAATTTTCTGAGTCTCCTTTAACTTGATAATTTATGATTCGATTCCTTCCACGTTCCTGCAAATGACGTTATTCTTCATGACTTGGAAATTTTTCTGCATCTCATACTCCATCTTTTTCCTCTCTTTGTCCTTTTTTGACACAAAGTTAGCTATTTTTGCACTGTTCCACAGATTCCTGAGGTTTTGATCATTTTGTTTTCCAATCATATTTCTTTCCAGTGTTCAGAAAGTATTATTTCCATTGATCTTGACTCAGGTTCACAGACTTTCCTCTGTCATCTCCATTCTGCTATTAATCCCAACATTTGAGTTCTTTCTTTTAGATACTGTAGTTTTTCATTCTAAAAATCTATATTTGGTTCTTCTTTCTACCTCCTGCTCTTAGTGACACTTTATAGCTTCCCATTCTTCTTAGAAGAGTTCCTCTATTACTTCTTGGAGAATATTTATAACAGTTAACTCTAAAGTTTTGTCAGATAATTCCAAGATTCATGTCATCTCAGAATTGGTATCAGCTAGTATCTTTTTACTGTGGTATTTGAGATTTTTCTAGTTCATTGTATGGCATGTAATTTTGGATTATCCCCTGGACCTTTGCATTCTAAGTTATGACACTCTGAGTCTGGTTTAAATCTTTTTTTGTTGTTGGTTTTCTGTTTTGTTTTGTTTTTGTTTTTGTTTTTGTATGGGGGATCGAACTCGGGATCTTGTGCTTGTGAGGCAGATGGTGGAACCACTGAGCTAAATCCCAGCCCTGGTTTAAATCTTGTATAGAATGTGGACAGCTTCATCCTGATAGGGTCAGGCTAAAAGTGAAGACTAGTCATTTATCTACTGTATGTTTTGGTCCCGGTGTCAGCTCCATTTTCACAGTCACATGTGTGCCACCCAGTGGCCAGTCTGGAACATACTTAGTCCACTTATCAAATCCGACGCACTACCTAGGATGAAATTGACCCAAGCGCTTCTGAGCTCTGAGTCTACTAGGAAATAAACAACGACATTATGTGGTTGTGTTATCAGTTCTCTCTCTCTCTCTCTCTCTCTCTCTCTCTCTCTCTCTCTGTTCCCAGTATTTTCTAATTCCCTGAGGCTCCATTTTTCAGTCTTTCAGTCAGCAAGCTTGAGTTTGTTACCCCTCTGCCACACGTTTTCCATAACAGTACAGGACCTAGTAACAAGAAGACAGACAGAAAGAAAGAGGGGTGGGTGGAGGGGAAGAAAAGAAAAAGCAAGGAACTTAGCTCATCCTCTTGGTATCATTGCTGCCCCAATCAAGAAAGTTTCCACTCCCTCAATATTAGTCTCTTAGGAGACCTGCCAAATTAACTTTACTCTTATTCCTCATGCTTAAAATAGCAGACTAGAGAATGTGCTCCTCTCTCTGACCACCTCACTATTTTTTCTAAGCTTCAGGTTGGTTGGATTCTGGGCCAGGAGTACCAGAGCCTAGAAAGAAAGATAAGTTATTGATGGTTCCATTGCACTTCAAATTCCTGACTCTACCTCAAGCCACCTTCTTTCTACTCTTAACTTTTCAGGAACTTCAAACTGCTGACCCTTGCCTTCTGTTCCAAATTTATCACTATTTTTTTAGTGGTAATGAACTGAACTAAATTCATCTTATCCAGATTCGAATTTGTGCAAAACATTGTAATGGTAGTTGAGGACATTTATAGGTTCAGGTAAAGTATGATTGAAGGGGAAGAGAATAAAATTACTAAGCAAGTAAATAATTGGCTTAGTAGGATCCAAGAGTAAATTTGAAGTGACAGGATCTACAATAGAGAGGAAAAGGTGAAAGTTGGAATGGAGGAGTACATCTACTGAAAATGGGCAGAATGAAGAAAACAGTTAAAATATAAAGGAATATATTGATATATCTCATACTCAGTGTCCTCAGACAATTTAACAGCAGCAAGAAAGAAAAGAGTTGGTTTAGAAAACTAGAGGTAATGAAAATATTTCAGCATAATTATCATATTGGCAATAAAGTTCATTTAAGAATGAAAAGACCCTGTACCATAACAATGGAAGCACATGGAGGTATATTGAACACCAGTAGTGTGATTAGAAGATGTACTCCCTCCTTAAAACTGGATTAAAGAACCCAAATAGATGGGTCATCTTCCAATGGAGTAAGAAGAGAAGGAAAGAGAAGCCAAGAACTGAATGCCATACGTAGCTGAGAGGGTTTACTCTCACACCTCTGTGGTTAATGATACAAAGACAATCAGAAAAGATTAAGGAGGAGATAAGGATATGAAAAAAACAAGCAAATCTAAAAACAACATGGATTTAGAAGAAGTTGAAAGTTGAATTATCAAATTGTAGGAATCCTACTTAACTATAAAAAGGATAAATTTGAGACATTTATAGGAAAATAGATATACTTGGAAAATATATTAAGTGCAATAAACAAGAACCACAAGCTTATATACCTGGTGGCATCTCTCATTTCAGTAAGGCAAAGTGTAAATGCATAAAGAGCAAAATAAAGAAAGCATTGAGAAGACAAGAGGCAGGTAGATCTTTATGCAAACATGGAGGTGTCCAAAAGATGACAAGCAAAGGGTACAGTTGAAGGGAAGGGGAAGACAAAGATTTAAGATGTGTCTTATACATGTACCAAATATCTACAATGAATGTAAACATTATATGCTATAAATGTAAACTAAAAATAAAAATAACAATAATAATGAAAATGGGGAAAAAAGATTTCATGGAGAGAGGGGATAGGAGGGAAAGGGGAATAAAAAATAAAACATGTTTCATACATTACCTTCTCCCTAAATGAATGTAAAATTCGTGTATTTCAAACATGTATTGATGACATTTTTTTAAAAATCATCTCACTTCTGCAATCTTAGAGCGGTCTAAAACTCACATTTACTTATGAAAAAAAATAGTGTCACAGGGCAGGAAAAAAATGATTTTCAGTCTATCAAGCCAGGTGAATCTGCAGCTGGAATCACCTGGTGACATTTCCCCTTTTCCCTTAGTCAACTTGGGTTGGGTTTTCTGTCACCCATAACTTTAAGAACTCTAATACAACAGGTTTGAGGTATAGGCGGTAGAACCTACCACTTTGGGTGCAGTTAATGCTTCTAAGTGTCAGGTCCTTCCAATATCAGTTAAGGACATCAGGCTGAAGGACAAGTTACTAGAAACCACAGTACTTTGAAAATGAGCTTTGGACAATATCAGCACCTTATTCCACTCTCCCATATAATCTCCATTATCTGCTCTTCCCTGGGCCATCACAATATTAAAACCAATGTTTTTTGGTAAGAGTATTTTCTCCATTTTATCCTACATAGACTTAAACTTTCTTGCTAAAACTTTTCATTTTTAGTACCATCCAGCAAACGAGGTAGGAACAGAGTGCTTGCTATGCACGTGCAGCTTCTTTACAGTTGCCACAGGACAGGCTGTAACAAGGTCTACGCAGGGGAACGTGGGAGGGCCTGTCAGCCTTCATACCTGCTGTGCTTGTGCTTTCACAAAGAGAAATTCTGGAGCTACACTCACTAGAAGTTGAATTTCAAATTTTTCTCAAAAGAGAGGTGCAAAGAATAGTCAGAATGGCTCTTCATAATCAGGAAATGAGACCTAAATTTGTTTTGTTTGTTTTGTTTTGGTGTTGATTTGCTTTTTATTTTTTGTTGTAATTATTAACTCATATTAATTGCATGGATTAATGAAGATCTCTGAGACATTTCCTTCTTACATACATCATGCACTGATCATTTCCATACATCCTTTTTTCACCTCTTTCACCCTCCCAGAACCTTTCCTAGTCCCTGATATTCACTCTGCTACTTTCAGTGACCTAGATTTGTGGTAAGATTGATATCGAGAGCCTGCATTCAGGAAAGAAATGAGATGATAACAAAGACATAGTTCTTTATAAGGGCTTCATGGTAAGATGCCTGAATTATTTCAGAGACAGTCACAGAGTTGACAGTGGTTCGGCTTCACATAATCTTTATTTTATGTCTAGTTTGTTGACTAGATCCATTTCAAGGACCTAGAAATTATGAGAACTGGAACTCAAATCATTAACTTGAAGTTCATAGAGGCACAAAGATGTGGCTTTATTCATATTCACACTGCCACAACAACTATTTGAGCTTTTCACCTTTTGCTGTCCTCTGGCCCCTCAATCCCTGGACTGAAACTACGTGAGCATTAACAGGCAGCCTAATCCTCATTTAACTCAAGCAGACATTACTGAGACACACCCTCCAAGTGCCATATATATTCTCACAGACCAGCTTTGAATAATATATTGAGAAAGGTAAGGGAGGAGACTTGCTCTAGCTGCAGTGTCAAGGGTCACAAGCTCATATTTCATTTACGCCTCCACTAATTCTATTTGCTTCCTATGCATTAGATGCTCCAAGATAATGAATACTTCCATAGCAACAAAAGCCTGATAATAAACTGTTACCTTGCTTTTCACATTTTCAGGGAAAAATCCCTCAATGGCAACTATAGCAAGAGTCTCAGTTCTGGATATGCAATAATGGCTGCAAGGTGAACAGTTTTTCTATCCCGTTTTCTTAGCAACATCATTGATTGATTCCCGCACAAAGGAAGTTTGATTAGAATAGATGATTTTTTAAGTTGTATAGCTTATCGAAAATTAAAATATACAGTTGCTTTTGAAACAGTGCAAGATATAAGTGATTTTGGTGGAGACTTATTAGATTCTGATACATATAATTTCATTTTAAAGTTACCATTTCTCCTGTCTCTCTGTTTGCAATTGTTAAAGTATTATGAAAGCCAAAAAATATGTGTATAGCTAGAAAAATTATATTTTAGATATAGTAAATATTTTACTGGCTGAATTCAAAGAAGTGCTACTTCTATACTTTTTTCCCTTCCTAACCAATCACCTTTCTTATGCACAACATATTTTGGGACAATCTTTCTTACACTGTATGAAAAAAATACTTTGTAAAGAATTAAAATTAAGGAAATGAGTATACCTATCAATCTTAAGGAACATAAGTTCTGGCACTGAAAATTGAGTGTAGACAGTTTTGAGGATTTAAAATATTCAGTGTTAAAACTTTCATCCTTGGGCTAGGGATTTAGCTCAGTGGTGTCGCCACCTGCCTTGCAAGTGCAAAGACCTGAATTCAATCCCTGCTACCCCCCCGCAAAAAAATCATCCTTTTCATAAAGGCTTGAGTGGACTCCCATTCAGAACACAGACCAGTGCAAAGTGACCTCTGAAAATTCAGAGTTGCAGTGAGCTCAGTATAAGACCTGAAAAGACAGCTCCCTTGTCATGGACTCCAAAAAACAATTCAATGGCAAAAAACAAACAGACATATAACCCAACCTTTAAAATGGGCAATAGACCTAAATAGACATTTCTCAAAATAGAAAAGAAAAATAACCAACAAATATTTGAAAAAAGGGCCAACATAAATAATCATTAAGGAAATGCAAATCAAAACCACAATGGGCTATTGCTTAGCTCCAGTAAGAATGGCTATTATCAAAGAGACTAAAGATAGCGCTGGTGAGGCTATGGAGATGGGACACATATGCAACTGATGATGGAAATGGAAATTAGTATAGTTATTTTGGAAATCAGTATGGAAGTTTCTCAAAAAATTAAAAATAGAACTACCATATAGTCCAGTAACCCTAGGACTAGGTATATGTTTGTTATCATTTAGATCTAAAATGTCATCAGAAGGTCTCATGTATCTAACGATAGGATTTTGGGACAATAATTGAATCATTCATGTGCTATACTCATCAGTGAATCCATTCATAGCTGAATGAGCTGTTGGGTGATGGTGAAAGTCTGAGGAGTTGAATCACTGGGAGAGAGGTCTGGAAGCATGCATTTTTTGCCCTGGCTCCTCCCGTTATTCTTAATTTCCTGGCTGTCATTATTGAGCAGCTTTCTTCCCCCATACCATTCGACCATGCCCATTCTGTCTTAAAGCCCGTCGACCATAGATTAAACCCACTTTAAACCATAAGCCAGATGTGGTATATTCCAGCAATGAAAAATCTCACCAATGCAATATCCAAAGAAAATGAAATCAATACATCATAAAGACATCTTCATGTTCACCTCCATGTTCATCACAGCACTGCTCACAAGAGCCAAGAAATGGAAACAATTAAGTCTTCAACAATAATGAACAGATAAAGAAAACACTTATTAAACAAAATATTATCCAACCATGAAAAACATGAAATTATGTGATTTGGGCAGCATGGATGAAACTAGAGATCACTATGTTAAAATGAAATCAGCTAGGTACAGAAAGACAAGTACTATGTAATTTCACTCACATGTGGAATCTAAAATACACTGACATAATAGTTTCTCTGGTGTGAAAAACTACAATAGTACATAAGATCCTAATGACATAATTGACAGTGTGAAACAGGAAGAAAAGGGCTAAAGGTGTAGGGAAAGTGGGAAGGGTAGGGGTAAGGTAATAAGGAAAAAGAAAAAATATGAGAAAATGAAAACAATGTGTTTGTAAATGGGGAGGGGAGGAGGGGGTGAAGGGAAGGTAGGGACAAGGGGAAAAAATAAGAACCAAGACCTGTCATATAAAGGTACAAGATCCCAATGATGAATGTAACTATACTGTATACCTAAAATGTACCAATAAACTCAATGATAGAAAAAAAAATAAAAAACACTGATCTCATAAAAGATAAGAGTAGTGTAGTGGTTGCCAGAGGCTAAAAACATAACATGAGAGAAAGAGGTAGAGAAAGATTGATCAATGGGTACTAATTTATAGTTTAGAAAGAAGCAGGAAGTTTTGGTATGCTATTGCATAGTAGGTTTGCCAGAGATGATATTAATATGTGACTTATTTTTAAAAGAAGAAAGGTTTGAATGTGTTCACCATCAAGAAGTGTTAAATATGGGCCAGGGATTTAGCTCAGTTGTTCCATTGCCTGCCTTGCAAGCACAAGGACCCAAGTTTGAACCCCGGTACAAAAAAAAAAAAAAAAAAAAAAAAAAAAGAAAGAAAGAAAGAAGAAGAAGAAATTTAAATAGGTCACTCGCAACCCCCTGGTAGGCATACCCCTTCAACCTGGTACCACAGAGGAGCCCAGCCATGCAGGTGCCAATACAGTGGGTGTTCATGCCCCACCCACCCCACGAACAAGAGAAAGAAGGTCTCTCTGAGGCTCCTACATGAAAATTGAATCCCACTGGAAAAGTGAACAAAATCTGTAATAAAGGCACAACCATGCCACCATAGTTGTTAAATCGGCAAGACCAGCACCTCACATCAGAACCTGGTGTAACTTCAGGGCAAAGATACCTGGAACCTGCAGTAGAACCTTGTAGAGGTCAACCCAGCAGGACGACAGAGATCTCAACTTGGGCTTTGCAGCCAAAATCATCCTGAACCTCAGGGGACAGCTGCTGCCTTGCTGAGACTAACTAATTAGCTTAGACCTGCACACTCCTGTCCATGCTGTCTATTGTGTCAACAGAGGCATACCTGAAGGAGGATCTCTATTTCTATTTGTATTTTTAATTTTCAAAGTAATATTTTTCACTTATTTTATTCATTTAAAATATTTTATGTATGTTTTTCTTTTCTCAATTTTTTCTTTTTAAATCTTTTTCTTATCTTCTTTTCTTTCTCTCACTCTCTCCAACCTTGATCTCCATTACTTCCTTTTTTGTTCCTGTTCCTACCCTAATTTGATTTATTTTCTTTCTTTTACCTTTCTTCTCTTCTTCCTTCTCTCAATTGCCATTAGTTTTCAAAGAAAGTGATTACATTCTCTAGCTTCCCTTTTGCTATTAGTTTGTTCTGTTCTTGAGAATATTTTGTCCTGTCTTCTCCTCTTCTTTTCAACAGCTCCCTACAGTTTGCATGATCTTCCTGTGTCCTCTGACCTGACTTCTAACCTTTCTCTATCCTATCTATCCTTGCCTCCCCAACTACTTCTAAATCCCCATCCTGAAGAGTAATTGCTATATTGAAGAGTTTATCACTATAAACATATTTTGGACTGGCTCTCGATTTTGATTTCATTTACATGGTTAAATGTGATAGATTAATAAATGCCACAAATTGTCATTTTCTAAGCTGTGCTTGATGCTTTTGTATTGCTGACTGTATCACTTGGGCTAAGGTATGATTGATCTAATTAGCTGTCCTCCCTGGTATAATGAAAATGAGTTTACTTCAAAGACATTAAAAACTCAAAACCTAAAGACCAGCTATATCTAGAAGATTGAAGATTGAAGTATTAACCCAGGAATAAAACCAAAGACAGTACCAATGACAAAAATAGAAATGAGAAGGAATTTAAACAAGACACAAGCATAGACTTCCACCCCACCAAAGGTAAACTCTGGGGGAATTGAGGTGGAAAAGTATGACCATCAACCATCTTGACATCCTGAACCAATAGCACAGGAAGTACAAAAAAAAAAAAACAGATAAATGAGACTCTAGAAAAATTAAAAACAGGAATAATTTCCCAGGTAACCACAGAGATGGTAAGAAGAATGAAAGACATGTTTAGAGACTCTAGAACAGAAACAGATTAAAAAAAAATAGACGAGCTCAGAACCATGATGAAAACAATGAATAATGGCCAGCATAGGAAAGAAATGAAAACTTTGAATGCCCAACATAGGGAAGAAATGGAATCCATGAAACAGATTCTAACAGATATCCAGGAGATAAAAACTCTACAGAAAGCACTCACAGCAGGATGGACAAATATGAAGATAGAATTTCAAATATACTAGATAGGATTGTGGTCAGTGACCATGAAAAGAGAGATCTCTTAAAAACAGTATGGGAACATGAGAAATCAATACAACAACTCTTAGATGATGCAAAGGAGAATAATAAAAGACTGATAGGAAATCATGAAGTAGCAGGAGAAATGGGACACAATGAAAGCACTTCTATGAGGGAAATTCATAGCAGTAAAAACCCATACTAGGAAAATAGAGTGAGCTCAAATAAACAACCTAATGCTTAAACTTAAGCTGCTAGAAAAAGAAGAGCAAGACAAACCAAAAGCTCATACAAAGGAGAAAATTATAAAGCTCAGAACAGAAATTAATGCAATAGAGACTAAGAGAATGATACAAAAAATCAGTGAATCAAAGAATTGGTTTTTCAAAAGAATAAATAAAATTGATAGACCCTTAGCCAACCTTATCAAAAAAAAAAAACCAAAGGCTCAAATTCATGCAATTAGGAATGAAAAAGGTGAAGTCACAACAGATAAACTAGAAATCTAGAGGATCATTAATACCTACTTTGAAAACCTATACTCTAATAAAATCGAAAATGCAGAAGAAATGGACAGATTCCTAGACACATATGAACTTCCAAAGTTGAACAAAGAAGATATTAAAAAGTCTAAGAACTCAATTACAATCAGTGAAATTGAAAATGTAATTAAAACATTATCAATGAAGAAAAGTCCAGGCCCTGATGGATTCACTGCTGAATTCTACAAGACATTTAGAGAAGAACTATTGCCACTACTCTTTAAACTCTTCAATGAAATTGAAAGGAAAGCAATACTTCCAAATTTATTCCTGGAAGCAAGTATTACTTTGATTCCAAAACCCAACCAAAAAAAAAAAAAAGAACTACAGGCCAATCTCCCTAATGAACATAGATGCAAAAATCCTCAATATGATACTGGCAAACAGAATACAGAATATCATCAAAAAGATCAGACACTCTGACCAAGTTGGATTTATCCCAGGGATGCAACGATGGTTCAACATACTTAAATCAATAAATATAATACACTATATTAATAGAGTCAAGGACAAAAAACAAATGATCAATAGATGCAGAAAAAGCATTTGACAAAATTCAACACACATTCGTGATAAAAATCCTACAGAAAATTGGAATAGATGGTCTTTATCTCAATCTAATAAAGGCTATCTATGAAAAGCTAACAGCCAATATCATTCTAAATGGTCAAAAACTAAAAACCTTCATGCTAAAATCAGGAACAAGACAAGGATGTCCACCGTCACCATTTCTATTCAATATAGTTCTAGAAGCTTTAGCCACAGCCATTAGACAAGAGAAAAAAAAAATAAAAGGAATAAACATAGCAAAGGAAGAAGTTAAACTGTCACTATTTGCTGATGATATGATACTCTATGTAGAAGATCCAAAAAGCTCTGCCAAAAGACCACTAGACTTAATTGATGGATTTGGTAGAGTAGCAGGATACAAAGTTAACACTCAAAAATCAATAGCCTTCTTGTACACAAATAACAGACTCACTGAGAGAGAAATTAGGGAAACCATTTCTTTCACAATAGCATCCCAAGAAAAGAAATATCTAGGAATCAATCTAATGAAGAAGACAAAATATCTCTACACTGAAAATTATAGCACTCTGAAAAAAAAAGAGACAGAAGAGGATATAAAAAGATGGAAAGACATCCCTTGCTCCTAGGTAGGAAGAATCAACATAGTGAAAATGGCCGTACTTCCAAAACTTCTATACTGATTCAATGCAATCTCAATTGAAATCCCAACAGTGTATTTCACTTGACAAAACAATCCAAAAATTCATTTGGAACCCGAGGAGACCTAGGATAGCAAAAACCATTCTGGCTTTCAACTTGCCAAAGATTAAAACTAGATCCCTGTCTTTCACCATGCGTTAAACTAAAATCCAAATGAATTAAAGATCTAAATATCAAAACAGAAACATTAAACTTAATGAAAAGTAAATTAGGTAGAACTGTTGAAGACATTGGCCTAGGAAACTTCTCAGCAGCATGAGAACTCACACAAAGAACAACTGGGATCTCATCATATTCAAAAGTTTTTGCAGTGCAAGAGAAATCACCAACCGAAAAAATGAGAAACAAAGGAAACAAAGTCTTCGTAAATAGGGAAGGGTGAAGTGGGTGAAGGAAGGGCAGGGGTACGGGGAAAAAACAAGAACCAAGACGTATCATGTAAAGGTACCAGATCCCAATGATAAATGTCACTGTATTGTTTCCTTTAAATGTACCAATAAACTTAAAGGAAAAAAAGTGTTAAATATTTGAAAAAATAGATATATTTTGCTTGGTTTAATCATTACACAATATATGTGTGTTTCTAAACATCATGTAGCAGCCGATAAATATCTACAATTTTATGATTGATCTACTAGCTAAAAATATTTATTTTAATTTTTAAAAAATTAAAAATAAAATATGTATTTCATCCATCTAAAACTTGTTCTTGTGGCATTAGGGACCCAATAAATAGCCCTTTTCCCTATTTCACTATATGCAGAAATCTGACAGAGATCAAAATATGAATTTTATTATTTATAAAAAGTAGAATGGAGGATGTGGCTTAAGTGCTCAAACCCAATATCCTTCCTAATGCTTTATGTTAAATGTTAAATTTATCCACTGGCAGTGATTGACAGTAGTTTGCCTCTCCTGCAGAGACATTCATTCTCTCAATAGATGTTTATTCGGCATCCGCTGTGGGCCGTATACTGTGCTAGATGCTTAGGATTCAACAAAGAAATCAAAGTCACTGCAATTATGCAGACTTAGGTAGGTAGAAATAGATTAATTAATGTACAAGGTAAGAGAGGCACCACTTTCAATTAGCAGTCATTGGAATATGTAGAGCAGATAAATAACATGAATTTATTTACCTTTTAGGAGGACTTCTCCGGCTACTTACAGAAAATTAAGATTGAGGTAAGGAGTCAAGTATTACTAGGGTCCAGCTGAGAGATAATGATCAAATGGGCCATGTGTTAACAATTATGTGGCTAGAAGGGAGTCAATTGGGGATATGTAGTGGCTTCTAACTGCCTGCTTCTACCCTAGTAATCTTGAGTCCAGGATTCAGGAAACCAATGAGTCAGGCTCAGGAGATCATTAGGATTGGACTGTGAGTTTGTCATCTTGGGTAGGCTGAAATGCGCTTCCTATAAATTCCCTTTCATGTAAATTTCAATTAGCATTGTTCATAAAAAATTATTGTAAGAAAAAAATGTGAGAGAATGAAAAGATGAAAATAAAGTGTTTGTAGATGGGGAGGGGAGGAGGGGGTGAAGGGAGGGCAAAGGTAAGGGGAAAAAATGAGAATCAAGACTTGCCATGTAAAGGTACATGATCCCAACAATGAATGTAACTGTACTGTATCCCTAAATGTACCAATAAACTCAATAAAAAAAAAAATTATTGCAAAAGATGAGGGTGCCAGATAGATAGATAGGTTGCTGTATCCAGTACCAATACTTTTAAACTGCCTTGAGACAGTAAAGGACAGATTGCCAAGGTTGAGAACCACTGCCTTAGAGCCACTGGTCTAATGGGACCAATTGCACTGGCCTACTTTCCTCCTTAATATCAGCATTAATATTAATTAGTTTACTCTTTTTTTTTTTTTTTTTTTTGTATCAGGGATCAAAGTTGGGTCCTTGTGCTTGCAAGGCAGGCAGCAGAACCACTGAGCTAAAACCCTGGCCCCTAGTTTACTCTAATATTGAAAGCTTAGTTAATACATGCATATGTGTTTCCTTAATAGAGGAAAATATTGGTATTGTTGTCGCAGCAGATGCTCCGTTGACAGAACTGGTTTTTTTGTTTGGTTGGTTGGTTTTCTTGTTTGTTTATTTTTTTTTTTTCGTTACTGGGCATTGAACTCAGGACCTTGCACATGTGAAGCAGGTACAATGCCACTGAGCTAAATCCCTGGCCCTGACAGCAGAACTTTTCACAGAAAAGAGGTGTAAATGTGGAGCAGAATAAGGTATGAAGCCCAACAACCAGCTCTGAGCACCCACCTCTACCCATTTGCCTATGTGGCCTGGAAGGTGGATAAGTGCAGAGAAAGCTGTGTTTGAGAAGAGGAATCGGCACCATCGCAGACCATGAAATAGACACCGAAGGTTCAGGACCACCCAGCCACAAGACCAGGAGCACGGGTCCTGGATGACGGTGAGGCTAAACTTCCTCAGATTTGAGTTGCCTTTAATATGAAAGAGAGCTATGTCTCTGCGGTGTTCACACTACAGTTATTATTTTGTTGCTTCTTTCAACAGCCAAATCCATATCCTCAGTAATTCAAGTCCTGACCACCTAGTCTGGCTAAAGGAATATGTAGTTTTTGTTCAAAACATTCATATGACTGTTTCTCTACCTGAAAGAACAAACATTACCCGGTATCTCAATTTCATCTTTGAGCAAACCAGTAGTCCTTTTTTCAGTGGAGACTTTCACTCTTAATTTTGAGAACTATGGGGAAGATTCACACATTCTGCTTCTGAATGGTTTTCAAATTTTAGACTTCTGCAAGGTTTTCTAAGTTGAAAATTGTCTTTCAAATATAAATAAAGGTTCTAATTAACATAATACAATATTAATATATTGTCTAGTTCAATAGTTGTCAAAGTGTTGTATGAGTTTGGCATTTAGATCTTTTTTAAAGAAATGTTTCTAGCCTTTGACCATTAACACAATGACAAGTAACATACTGCCATTTTATAAACAAAGATCTCCAGAACACACCATTCTCTTAATTCCATGATTTTGCTCTGTTGAATCATCACATATTCCAGTTAAACATAATTGCAATTTGTGCTATGTTTCTTTTATAATTACAGTATTGTTATCTCTATGAATTATAGTTTTAATTTGAAATTCCCTCGCAATTGTGATTATGCTGCAATTCACAAATTTGCCACAGGATGGCACCAAATTTTACCTTTTCATTTTTCCCCCTCAAGGCTGGAAATATTTGAATTACATTAGTCAAGAACCAAATATTTTAATCCAGTAAAACACACCCTAGATCCCAAGTCGATGTTGAAATCCAAAATCCTGAATCATGTTTGTAACTGAAGAAATAAATTATGAATGAACATCACAACTGAAATGTACTCAAGATGTATGTATGACATCGATGAATATTTAAACTTAAAATTCAATTAATTCATAAGAAAATTGTTCAAATACATAAGTCAGAACAAACTCTAAGAGACCTATCGTGGATTCAAATAGGAATGCAAGTATGTTCCACTTATGTGTATTTGGGGTAGAGAATCTAAAGGTCGTGATGACCACCAGCTTTATTATTATCCTCCCCCTGTGTTCACACTGAACGCCCATACCCTCCCTAGAAAAAAAAAATTACTGCTAACAGTTTTATGTAGATGAGCTGTTTATTTAATTGAGGTCACAAAATAATATTCTTTGGTAAATTATTTTCCTGGCTTAACATTGTACCTTTGGACACTTTACACATTGTTATGCATACACTTACCTCATTTTTTTTTTGACTGCAGCTCAGTGGTTCATTGAACGATTTTGCCATAATTTATTTTACTATTATATGTGTACACACACATATATATATATGTATATATATATATGAGCTGTTTCAGAGCATTGTAAAAAATAATACTTTAATTATCACAATTGCGTAAGCATTTCTGCATGCATATTATTGTATATCTGTATGTAAAATCCTAGAAACAGAATTGCCAGGCCATAAAACATAAGGACAAAAGTTGGATGGTTTTCTTGTCGAGGTGCTCTATCTGTACTTGATTCCTTCTAGTTAGAAAAATCTCCTTATTCCTGTTTTCATTAAGTTCTACACGGAAATCACAGTGCTTTGACATGACCCACATGTCCCTTGGCTATATCAGAGATCATCTTCAACTTGCAGATGAGAGAATCAAGTCTCAAACCTCACAGTAACCTAATAGATTTCCATACTTAACAGATTTTACATATTTAGAGATTTGACTTATGCAAAGGTAAGCCCACATGACTGCAAAAGCAGCATTGATTTTCCTATGCTGCCTTTGATGTGTATATAAATTATGAATCTATAAATATGGTTTCTGCTGAAAATTATCTGAATAGGGAAACTAGTTTCTGTGGGACTCAGGATTTCTGAACAAGAATAAATGGAGGAATCCTCACCCTGCCATCTAAACTGTCTTGCCTTGCAGTAAACATGTTAGCTCCTCCAAATATGTGGACATCTGGATTTTTATAATAACCCATGGGCTGAATAGCTTACATTTTAACTGGATGTTTGGAGACTATAGAGACCAACAGATTGTTATTAAGCACAAACAGTGTTTACAGCTATTAATTTGTAATTTATAATTCAAGAAGAATGAAAAACTGCTAGGAGCAGAAAAGTATGTGCTAGGAGCAGAAACTCAGATGCTTCGTGATACATTACTTCTAATGATAAGGAAGAAAAGAACTTTATGAATTTCCTTGCATTATATGGAACTTGCTTTAAGAGCAGCAATTTGTTTCTCTGAAGTCGAATTTTCTCTTCTTGCTCTTCTCTCAAACATTGTTACTGAAAGCAACCTTCTTTGCTCACTCCATCCACTTCCTGAACAGTTGTGTAACAGCTGAATGTATCTGTATGAAGCAAATGTTACTGTCCTCTTTTACAGTACAGAACAGAGTCCCTAGTCCCTTGGACCTAGTCCAAGGTCAGCATAGGGTTGGAGCTGATTCCCAATGTTTTTTTATGTTGCTCCAGGGCCAGAAGGCTCTTTATGCTTCAGACAGTATCACCCCTTCACCATGCCTCAGTCACGATTTGCCAGTTGTGTATCTCTGCTCAGGGCAGAGAAGTTTGATTAATGGATCTCACAGAGAAAGCATATTCAGTTATTGTATTCTAATGTCCATTTTAAATACAGTTATATATGTTTGATATCATATCTCAAAAATGTCTCAAAGAAAAGTTAAAAAGTGGACCTGATACTCAGACTTTCAGCTCAGGGTGAAGAAACCATGCAGGGTTCTCAGGGCCCAAGAGAGATTCCTCTCTAGGCCACCCCCACCCACCCCGAGACTCTTCCTACCGTGCTGTAAGACTGCCCTACTCAATTCTAAGCTATGCACCAAAATTAATTCTCTCATTCCATGTCTTGTTCAATTTCATTTTTGTACATTCCCCCAAGGAAATATGCTGGAAGTAGATAAGAAATAAACTGAAACTATAGGACACATAACACAGTATACCTGTAAATAGAATATTCTTGCATTATTAAATCTTGGAGTTCCATTCATCATCTTTGAGGGTCACTGCAACCCCAGTCTCTAAGGATCTTTTTAAAATTGTATTGACCAAGAGAACTAAAAGAATCATATCACAGAGAAGTATGTGCACCCATGTTTATAGCGGCACAGTTTGTAATAGCTAAATCTTGGAAACAGCCTATTTGCCCATCTGTTGGAAACTGAATAAAGAAGTTGTGGTTTTTCTATAAAATGGAATATTACTCAGCCATAAAGAACGAGAAAATAGATTCATTCACAGGAAAATGGATACATATTGAAGATATACTCCTAAGTGAAATAAATAAGTCACACATGTGTAAATACCAAATAGTTTCCCTGGTGTGAATAATCTGCAACAATGCGTAAGATTCTAATAAGATTACATTAGACATTTAGAAATGGGAAGAAAGGAGCTAAAGGTGCAGGGAATGTGGGATGGGTAGGGGAAGAACAAAAAGGGAAAAGAAAAAGATGTGAGAGAATGAAAAGATGAAAATAAGTGTTTGTAGATGGGGAGGGGAGGAGAGGGTGAGGGGAGGGCAGAGGTAAGGGGAAAAAATGAGAATCAGGACTTGTCATGTAAAGGTACATGATCCCAACAATGAATGCAACTGTACTGTATCCCTAAAATGTACCAATAAACTCAATAAAATTAAAAAAAATTGTATTGTCGTCCTTATCTTCTCTGAAAGTCCTCCCTAGTTTATGTGATCCAGATTTGGAATTGTTCAATATAGAAAGGTAAATGGATGGCTGGGTTTCTGATGGATAGATTGTTTATGTTGATTGGTAATCTTCCTCACATGCTTTTACATATCTGTATTATATTACTAATATTGATCATTACTCTTGGTTGAAAAATCACTGAAACATAGCACAAACTACTAAAACCAAAAGAGTAACTAGGAAGTTACTAGAAACAGAGACGGATTTGTGAGCTCTAATGATGGCATAAGCCTTGGCTTCTTCCTCCATCTCTCAAGTCTGCCCAGTTCTGTTTGCTGGCTTCTGAAGCATTTGTTTTAATTTTTTTAATAAGATGACCCATGGTAGCTTTCCAGTTAAATTTTTCTACCATTACAATTTATAGAAAGATTTTCTTTCTAATAGCTGAAGCAAAAGTCTCAGAATTCATTTAGTTGATTTGAGTTCCATGCTCAGATTTGAAGTAGTCACAAAAACTAGGAAAAGGATTCATCCAAAGCCTGATTCTGGCTAAACCCCTACCCAATATATGATTTGAGACAGGATGGCCATGTCCTCAAAGGGTAAGAAATACAAGAGTATATTCTATCCTATAATGGCAGTTCTTAATCCAGTTCCAAATTTGTCAAGACTAAGAACTATACCTGATGAATTCTGAATTCCCTACATAGTTCCCCAAACAGTGCTACACATAAAATTCGTAAATAAACTTGTACTTTCAAATGTCCTGGATACCTAGACTTTATCTGTTATCTAGATCAAAAGATAGGTTCCTCTTCTTTAATAAATCATTACTTAAAATTAACTAACATTTGATGAGTGAAAATCACATAGCAGACACTGTACATAGCATTTTGTGTATATTATTTAATATGATAGTCCAACCCAATGGGTATTATTCCTTTTTTCGAATAAAGATACCAGTACAGAGAGATGAAATAATTTGTTCAAGTTCTTGCAGCTAATAAATGATGAAGCTTGAGGAAGATTTTGATTCTCATATAGAATTCTCTCTACTACACCAAAGGAAGACATTGAGAGGCCAGAAAGAAGTTTGCACAGAAAGTTGTGTTTCGAAAATTTCAATAGGAATGATTTTGGAGAGACATGCATTCACTCTTTATAGTGTGAAGCAGTCTATACGGATTTACCACTGACCTCTCACACATTTAGGACCCCTATCTGGTCTTCAGAAGCTCTCAGGTTCAGGCCCTGCACACAAGCACGAACTTAGCGAAAGAGCAGCCATCTGTGTCCCATGGCCTTCGAACAGTATTGTTTCCACGTTCGAGGTGCAGTGTTTATACATTTTTCAAAATTACATGTAAGTTACACAGTCAAGGCAGAATGGAAAAATAGAACAAAATAGAGAGGAGACAAACAGGTGAATGTATATGACTAAAGCAGTGTTGTACCCATTAAGTGAGAACTGCTGTTCATGGAACAGTGTCACAGCTGGCTGTGCATTTGGACAATAAAGCTGAATTTGATTCCACCTCACACTACACATAAAAGTAAATTATAAAAGAAATAAGATACTAAGGGAAAAATATTAAAAGATATTTTAATAATTTGGGGACTGGGAATTTAGCTCAGTGGTTCTGCCGCCTACCTTGCAAGCACAAGGTCTTGAGTTCAATCCCCAGTACCAAAGGAAAAAAATCAATATTATATTGTTATATTTAATTGCACTGTGTCAGAGTCAACACTATCATAATTCTGGATTTTTGTCCTAGGTCTTTCCCTGACAGAAGTATTTTTTTAAATGTCATGATGACTATTTTCAACTTCAGTTTTGTACTAGAAAATAATTTATTCAGTCTTTCATAGGAAACCATCTGAACTTTAATTTTCTTCACTCACTAGTTCTCAGCATGGTGGAAAGTAGATTATGCTATTGGCTATTTAGTCTTGGAATTTTGTTCCTACTGTTCTCAAGAAGTGTTGCCAAGGAGAACAGATGAGAGTCAGAACTGTGGACAGTTTTTATTCAGATCTCCCTGCTAGCTCCATCTCAGATGGCCGGTTATATTAAAGACTAAAATGAGTTGTTATAATGTGACCTTTAAATTACACAATCTTTTGATTTAAAAAATATATTATTTACTCAAATGGCAGCAGGGACCTTAAAGCCAACTGCTACTTACAGAATTTTTTACTAAAGTCAATTTTCTGTCCTGGAGGGAAAAAACATGAATGAACCAGCTAGCTACTGAGGTGACCAATGAAACCACATGAGTGACTAAAACAGAAAACTAGATAAAGGATGAAAACTCAAGTACTAGGTGTCACAGACTGCTCTCATCATCATTCTCAATGGTATATCGGGTTTTCTGGAAGCACTTACTGTTGTGATTAAATGAAGGTGATCAACCATGGGTAAAGATGGACTCAAGAAAATTTCAGGAAGTTTAAACTTTTTCATGTAAGTCAGTTGGTTCTCTAGTCCAGATTGTTTCACCACCAAGTAAAAATTAGAATTCAAATCTTCGTTTATGTTTGAAACTTCATAAGGGAGGTGCAAAAAAGAAAATGAACGAAATGTAACACTAAGGAGCCATTGAACAATATATACTAGTTAATCATGAAGTGGACACTTTAAAGCTTCTTTCAGAAACACTGGGAAATTTTAACTAAAACAGTGAATTCCATGATGAATTAAAGAGGACTATTTTCTGCGGACCTTTGGCCAGTAACAAGAGCAGATGTGGGGGAAAGCGGCTCCCTCACAATAAAAGGAAAATGCTGCAATGTCTTAACTCTACTATTAATTGTCCTACCTCTTGGTAAAGATTTGCTAAATCTGACTTATGAAAATTGTTAACACCCCAAAGAAAATACAGTTGAATCCAATCTGAATTTCTCAGATCTAGATCTACCCCTCAAGTTATTTTCACCCAGTTATTATTATTAAGCTGCTTTTCATCAACCCTGAATGGCATCTCTTGATCAGAACTTCTCCAACTGTGACAGGTTAGCTCAGTGGTAGAGGGCTTACCTATCACACATGAGGCCCTGAGTTGAACCTCAGTAGTTGGGGGGGCGTCAGGGAGAAATAAAAACTGATTCTGAGTGACTAGATTCTCTCTCAAACAGCCTGAGGACTGAAACATAAGGGAAACTGATATTCACTTAATATTGGACTTGCTTTTTGCATTCCTGCCCACTTTAACCCACAAAACACAGTAAATGAGTTCACTGTTATTTATTAGAGCTTTTTAATAAAGATAAGGTCAATAATTCATTACAATAGCATCATTTCAGTACATTTGATGATAATAAAAGCTGTACTAAGCAATGATAGTGATTAAAGAGAGGAAAAATATCTACATAAATTAAAACCAGCAGTCAGTAGCCCAAACTAAATTAATAGCAGGGGACACAATTTACATGAAAGAAGAGACTGAAATGTCTTAAACGTCTAGCAAAGTCCAGACTTTTCTGTCAGTTAGACAGAGAGCAACATGGAGCTAACAATGTAAAGAGAGCATGAGAGAAGATCTCCCAGCAATAGCAAGTCCTGGACAGAGGTAGAAAGTCATTGGTAAGTTCACAGAATGGTGCTCATCCTCTGATTGAATTATTTGCTCAGCATATCCGTTTGGGAGGTAAGCTAAAAATGTTTTTCCCCATAGCTTCATTCATGCTGATATCAGTAATACTGCTCAGATTCTGCAAGGCAAATTAGCTTTAGTCCTCTTTTTAAGTCATCCGAGCCCCCACCAAAATTCATGACTGCTGAAAATTGAGCCAATGTATTGAGAACAGCATGCATTTTGTGAATCAAAGAGAAGCTCAGGACATCATTAAGCAACACAAGGAGAGGACAAAATACAACCACAGATTGCTTGTTCTCAAACTTTGATCATAATACTGATGAAATCATACCTAAGATGGTATGAGACGGTGTTATGCTAAATTCTCATCCGCATTTCCTTTAGTTGTTTCCCATATTAACTGATTCTGCATATTTTATTTAAAGTATATATAGATGCATAAATATTATGCAAAGTATATGCATAGGTAGGGGATAAATGATATCTCCAGAAGTGAACGTAAATTAAATTAACATTGAGAGTGAAGTTCTTCTTTGTCAAAAGAATCCCACACAATCTATTGCTTTCCCCCTGCTGAGAGTGCTAATTTATTTTTTCTTAACTAGCAAACCATGAGCTCTCTCCTAAGACTTGCTTTTCTGTTTATTAATTTCTTTCATTGATTCTAAAATACTTTAACCACAACCATGCATCAATAGATACAGTATTTTTAAGCTACTTAATGTAATGTCAGACAATATGTTTCATAGCAAAAGAGAATCTTTTTAGAGTGTTAGACAGCTTGCCTCTCAGTACACAGCATCAAAAGACAAACAGTTGCAAGTATTAATGAATTACTGGATATACGCTCTGGTCAACAATGCATGCAGATGGAGTGTAAAATTCACTTCCCAACAAATTTACTTAGAAAACAATTCAACTGAACACAGTTAGGTAAAATACTTAATATTACTGGTAGTTGTTCATGATTTTTCCTCATTGAAGGAGCTTAAAAACTCAGGGGAGAAAACAGCATGCCTCTGCTTGTCATCGGTAACTTACATTAGAGATAGTAAGCACAAACGCTGAGGCAAAGGGACTTGTCTGTGACTCCATGTTCACCGATTCATAATTTGTTTTTAGCATTCTGTTCCTTCCCATGTACCAAGACTCCATTCTGCAAACTTTTCAGTTTTAAAAATTAATTTGGAACTTTAAGTACTGCCATAGTACGATATCATAGCTATACCACTAGTTGCATGATCTTGAAAAGTAATTTAGTCTCTCTAAACAATTCTTTACATTCAAAAATGAATCTTATATTTAACTTACAGGATTATTGTGAAGATTGAATAAGACAATGAACACAACATATTTAGTAGACTACCTAGCAAAGTGTTAATGTATAGGTAGAATATAACAAAGGTCAATTACAAATTGAAAACAAGTTTTAAATACGTAAACGTAAAGCTCTAGCATAAAGAAGGTAGAGATTTTGTTGTTTTTGTTTTGTTTTGTTTTTTGAGACAGAGTCTCATTATGTCACTGTGTAGCCCAGAACTTGAATTTGTGGCCATCCTCTTACTTCAGCCTCCAAGTACTGGGACTACAGGTCTGCCCCCACCACCTTTGGTGAGAGGTCATATTTTAATAAGCACCATGGTGAAGTGTATCTACATACAGTAAAGTACACAAGTCAAAAGTATAGCTTATTTTCCACTTTAAGCGAATGGAAGGGAAAAAATGCAAACAAAACTTTTCTCAATAGGAAAGGGAAGAAGGTTTGAAAGGAGGGAAAGGGAATGGGAAAAAATGAATTAAGATATTTTATGTACAGGTACAAATTCTCCATGATGAATGTGATCAATATGTATGAGAAATAAGTACTAGTAAAAAAATCTGAAACTAAAAACATATGGCTTAATAATTTCATAAATTGTTAAACATAAACAAACTCATGTAGCCAAATGAAGGGATGAAATGTTACTAGTTTTCATAAACTCAGCCTGCTGTTCATTCTCTTAGTCACGACCTCCTTTTTCAAAAGTAATCAAAATTCTGATTTTTAACAAGATAACGTGAGTTTTACCCACTTTTTTTAGCCTGATATACATAGAATATTCAGCATGGATTCTTATGTCTGACTTCTTGGCCTGCAATGCTGAATCTTGAGATTAACCCATGACATGTCCAACAGGTCTTGGCTCTGTCATATAGATGTGGCACAATTTATTTTGCCATTCAAATGATGTGTTATGCGAACAATTACTGGGCAGTGCTGCCATGAAGACTTCTAACATCATAATAATATGGGATATTGTTCACATGAAGATTCTCTATACATGGTTTCTAGAGCATATTCTATACATTTTTGTTGGGAGTAGAAATGCAGTTATAGGGGAGGCACAGGTGTAGTTTCAGTTGACGTGGACAAATTGTTTTGCAGAGACATTGGACCACCTGCCATTCCCAGCAGCTATGTATGGGAATTCCACATGATTGCTCATACTTGGTATTGCTAGTCCGTTTTATTTCAGCCATTGTGGTAGGTATGTAATGATGTCTAATCGCTTAATTTTAACTTAAATTTAAAATTATCTGCATTGTAATGAAGTTGAATGTCTTATTATTGCTAATTGGCCCCTTGGCTATCTTGTTTTATAAAACAGAAGTTCCAAGTTCTTCCTTCAATTATATACTAGCTTGCCATTTTTTATTAATTTGTGATTTTTTATATACTGGATATGTCTTTATCAGATTTATGGATGCATATAGAGATTGTCTTTTCTTCAAAATCTTTAACTAATGCTTTTTTGATAAATGAAAATTCTTAATTTCAATGTAGACTAAATTACCAGTGCCTTTTCCTTTTAATTACAAGTTATAGTAAATTAACAAATTGCATTAAAAATAAAACAACAGATTCAGACCATTAAGTGTTTTGTATGTTGAAATTCAGGCCCATGAAGAAAATGACAAGATGAGAAATATTTTAAATACAAAATGAAAATAGATATCATAAATGCAGAAGGAATACGTACTTGTAATGACTAAAAATATTTTTAAACTTTCTATTGGAAATTAAGTACACAGAATTGACTTAGAACCCTGGACTCATGATATAGAAGAACTAGTTGCCCAAGAATGGCCTGTTTAATCTTACTGTCTCTTAAAATCATAATGAATCCTTAGAAATTCATCATTGATCCCAAGAACTAAAACTTTAACAGACACATACAACTAATAACAAAAGCAATGCTATCTCTGTGCATGGGTTAACAACATACTAAATATATTTGAAAGAGAAATAGAAAGTTAAAAATCTGAAAAAAAAAATACCAAAATGCAACACAACCAGGGAAAAATATGGAAAATAACATAGGAAATTTAAGAGATAAAAAGGTTCAAATAATATGATCTAATTGGTGTCTATGAAGGAGACACAATGAAAATAAAAAAACCAAAATCGGGCCAGGTATTTAGCTCAGTGGTGCTGCTGCCTGCCTTTTAAGTGCAAGGTCCTGAGTTCAATCTCCAGTACAAAAAAAAATCTAAAGAAATGATAACTAAAATTTTCCACATCTAATAAAAAAATTCAAATCTCATATTTTGAAAGTCACCAGAATTCTGAGAAGCAATATATATTGAAAAGTAATAAAGGCAAGGGAGAGCACATCATAATCCTCCTCTATTTGCAATTATACTACAAAGCCACTGTGCTAAAAACAGCATGGTACTGGCAAAGAAACAGACCTGAGGACCAGGGGAACAGAATGAAAATGCAGAAACAACTCCAGACACACTCAGCCAACTCATCTTCAACAAAGGAGCCAAACACCCTCACTGGAGGAAAGATAGTCTCTTCAGTAAATAGTGCTGGAAAAACTGGGTTCCATCTTGCCAAAGATTAAAACTAGAACTATAAGCTGGGCATGGTGGTGCATGCCTATAATCCCAGCACTCAGGAGGCTGAGACAGGAGGATCACTATAAGTTCGAGACCAGCGTGGGATACATAGTGAGTTCCAGGTCAGTCTCAACTACATAGTGAGACCCTGTCTCAAAAAACCAAAAAAAAAAAACAAAACAAAACAAAAACAAAAACAAAACCCAAGAAAACTAGACCTATATCTCTCACCATGCACTAAACTAAAATCAAAATGGATTAAAGATCTAAATATTAAAACAAAAACACTAAACCAACTGGAAGACAGATTAGGTAGAACTCTTAAAAATACTGGAATAGGAAATTAAACAAACCTCAGTTGCATGTGAACTAGCACAAACAATCAACAAGTGAGATCTCTTCTTATTGAAAAGCTTCTGCACAGCAAGAGAACCAACCATGTGACGAGACAACCCACAATGTGGAAAAAACTTTTCACCACCTCTTCGTCAGACAAAGGTCTGCTATCTAGAGTGTATAAAGAACTTACAATAATCAGACCTCCCAATTTTAAAGACCCAAACCAAAAATGGGCACCTGAAATGAACAGACATTTCTCAGACAAAGAAGTAGAAATAGCCAAAAAACATGAAAAAATGTTCAACATCACCAGTCATTCGAGACATGCAAAAGAAAGCAATGCTCCGATTCCACCTGACCTCACAAAGAATGGCTGCTATCATGAAATCAACCAATGCAAATGCTGGTGGGGCTGTGGAGAAAGAGGAACCCTGCTCCACTGCTAGTGGGAGTGTAGACTGGTAAAACCACTATGGAAATCAGTATGGAGACACCTCAAAGAACTAGGACTAGAGCCCAGGATTCAGCTCAGTGGTTTCTCTGCCTGCCTCGCAAGGACTGGAGTTCAAACCCCAGTACAAAAAAAATAAATAAATAAACAAATACCAGGACTAGAGGTCCCATTTGTCCCAGCTATTCCCATGCTGGGTATCTCACCAAAATAATTAAAAGAATCATACCATGGCAATACATGTGCACCCATGTTCATAGCAGCATGTTCTCTAATAGCTAAGACTTGGAAGCAGCCCAATTGCACATCAACTGGAGACTGGATAAAGAAAGGATTTTGTTTTGCGGGGGAGTTCTTTTTGTTTTGTTTTTTTGGTACTGGGGATTGAACTTGGGTCTTTGCACTGGCAAGGCAGCAGATGGAATCAATGAGCTAAATCTCCAGCCTGGGTTTGTTTTTTGTTTTTGTTTTTTTTGTTGTTGTTGTTTAAATAAAATGGAATACTACTCAGACATAGAGAATGAGAAACTAGAGACATTTATAGCTTAATGGATGCACATTGAGGTGATACTCCAGTGAAATAAATAGGACACATGTATAAATACTGAATAGTTTATTTGTTGTGAGAAACCAGAAGTATAAATAAGGATCAAAAGGCATAATAGATGATGAGAAATAGGAAGAAAAGGTCCAAAGGGGAAGGGGAAGTGGAAAGGGTTAGGGAAAGGAAAGAAGACAATGTAATTAACGTGAGAAAAGGGAAAAATGGAAACAAAGTCTTTGTAGACAGGAAGGTGTGGAGGGGTTCAAGGGAGGGCAGGGGAGTGGGGGAAGAAAAAAGAACCAAGATAGATTATGTAAAGGTACAAATTTCCAATGATGAATGTTATTATATTGTATATATAAAATGTACCAATAAAATTAATTTTTTTAAACCAGCATGGTACTAGAAAAAAGAAAATTTAAAAAAACAGGCCCAAGGATGAATGGAACAGATTAGAAGATGCAAGCACACTCAGCCACCTTATCTTTAACAAAATGGCCAGACAACTTCACTGGAAGAAAGATAGGCTCTTTAATAAATAGTTCTGGTAAAACTGGCTTTTCACATACTGAAGATTAAATCTAGACCCATTACTCATGCACTGAACTAAAATTGAAATAGATCAAAGATCTAAATACTGAAACAAAACACTTAATGTTCTAGAAGATAAAATAGGCAAAATTCATGAATTGAATGGACAGATACCTAGATATGTATGAATTTCCACATTTGAATGAGGAAGACCTAAAAATTCTAAACAATCCAATATCAATCAATGAAATTGAAAATGTAGTTAAAAACTTAGCAACTAAGAAAAGTCCAGGTCCTGATGGCTTCACTGCTGAATTCTACAAGACATTTAGAGAGGAAATACTGCCACTCCTGTTTAAACTCATCAATGAAATTGAAAGGGAAGCAATATTTCTGAAATCATTCCTGGAAGCAAGCATCACCTAGATCCCCAAAACAGAGAAAGACCCAACCAAAAAAGCGACCTACAGGCCAATCACTCTAATGAACATAGGTGTAAAAATCCTTAATAACATACTGACAAATACATTACAGAAGATCATACACCCTGACCAAGTGGGATTCATCTCAGGGATGCAGGGATGGTTCAACACGCACAGATCAATAAATGTAATACACTGTATTAATAGAGCCAAAGACAAAAACCATATGATCATCTCAATAGATGCAGAGAAAGCATTTGACAAAATCCAACATACACTTATGATAAAAACCCTCCAAAAATTGTAATAGTCTCTACCTCAATTGATAAAAGCCATCTATGAAAAACCAACAGCCAGTATCCAGACTATATAGTCAAAAACTGAAATCCTTCACACTAAAATCAGGAACAAGATAAGGATGTCCACTATCACCACTCTGATTGATATAGATTTGGAAACATTAGCCACAGCAATTAGACAAGAGAAAGAAATAAAAGGAATAAAGATAGGAAATGAAGTAAAAATGTCATTATGTGCAGATGACATTATTTGCAGAAGATCCAAAGAACTCAACCAAAAGTCTTCTAGACTTAATAACCAAATTCAGCAAAGCAGTCGGATTCAAGATCAACACACAAAAATCAATAGCTTTTCTGTATACAAAAAACAGATTCACTGAGAGAGAAGTGAGACAAATAATCCCTTTCACAATAGCATCTGAAAAATTAAAATACCTAAAAATCCACCTAACAAAAGAAATCAGAGACTTCTACTCTGAAAACTATAATACTCTGAAAAAAGAGATTGAAGAGGATATCACAAAATGGAAAGACATCCCTTGCTCCTGGGTAGGAAGAACCAACATAATGAAAATGGCCATGCTTCCAAAACTGCTACATAGATTCAATACAATCCCAGTTGAAATTCCAGTATCATACTTCACAGACCTTGAGAAAACAATCCAAAAAGTCATTTGGAACAAGAAGAGACCTAGAATAGCAAAATGAATTCTAGGCAATAAAGACAAGGTAGGGGGTATCGCAACCCCACAACCTGAAATATACTACAAAGCTACTGTGATAAAACAGCATGGTACTGGCAAACAGACTTAAAGATCAATGGAACAGATTAGAAGATGCAGAAACAACTCCAGACACATTCAGCCAACTCATCTTCAACAAAGGAGCCATGCACCCTCACTGGACGAAAGACAGCCTCTTTAATACATGCTGCTGGAAAAACTGGGTTTCAACTTGCCAAAGATTAAAACTAGACCTATATCTCTCACCATACACTAAACTAAAATTAAAATGGATTAAAGATCTAAATATTAAAACAGAAACACTTAACTGGCTAGAAAAGAGGTTAGGCACAACTCTTGAAGAAATTGGTGTAGGAAAAGATTTTATAAACAAAATTTCAGTTTCCCATGAACTGGCACAATCAACAAGTGGGATGTCTTCTTATTAAAAAGCTTCTGCACAGCAAGAGAAACAACCAACAGTGTGAACAGACAACCCACAATGTGGGAAAAACTTTTCACCTGCTCTTCCTCAGACAAACGTCTACTACCTAGAAGATATAAAGAACTTACAGTAATCAGACCTCCCAAATTTAAAGACTCAATCCAAAAATGGGCACCTGAAATAAAGACATTTCTCAGACAAAAAAGTAGAAATAGCAAATAAACATATGAAAAAATGTTCAACATCACTGGTCATTTGAGACATGCAAATGAAAACAATGCTCAGATTCCACCTCACCCCAGAAAGAATGGCTGCTATCGTGAAATCAACCAATGACAAATGCTGGTGGGGCTGTGAGGAAAGAGGAACACTTTCCCACTGCTTGTGGGAGTGCAGACTGGTACAACCACTGTGGAAATCAGTATGGAGATAACTCAGAGAACTAGGATTGCAGTTCCCACTTGACCCAGGTTATTCCCCTGCTGGGTATCTTTCCCAAAGAATTCAAAGGATCATACCACAGTGATATATGTGCACCCATGTTCACATCAGCACAATTCACTGGAAAGCAGCCCAATTACCCATCAACTGGAGACTGGATAAAGAAAATACAGGTTTTCTATAAAATGTAGTACTACTCAGCCATAAAGAATGAGAAACTAGAGTCATTTATAACTAAATGGATGCACATTGAGGTGATATGCTTAGGTGAAATAAATAGGACACATATGTATAAATATCAAATAGTTTCTTTAGTGTGAGAAACTGAAAGTGTAAATAAGGACTAAAAAGTATAATAGATAATTGGAAATAGGAAGAAAAAGTGCAAAGGGGAAGGGGAAATGGGAGGGGTAGGAGAAAAGAAAGATGGGAATGAAATTAACATGAGAAAAAGAAAAACAGAGAAAAAGTCTTTGTAGATAGGAAGGGATGGAGAGGTTGAAGGGAGGGCAGGGGAATGGGAAAAAGTAAGAACCAAGATGGATTCTGTAAAGGTGCAAATTTCCAATGATGAATGTCACTGCAGTGTATACCTTAAAGGTACCAATAAAGTCAATTAATTGGAAAATAAACCAAAGCAAAATATATAGAAATGCAAGCGTAGAAATGTGAAATTGAAAAACAAGATTAAAGTATTTTGTTAAGTTAAAGCTTTATAATTGTTAGATTCAAGAAAAAGAAATACTGAATGATCCAAAAGCAACAATGCCAGAGAACAATAGAATAATATGTCCAGAATTTGCAGAGGATAATTAATAATCTAGAAACATAGAACTATTAAAAACAAAATTTTCTTTAAAATATGCCTAGGTTGGGCTGGAGATTTAGCTCAGTGGTGCCACCACCTGCCTCACAAGCGCAAGGTTCGATTCCCAGTACTAAAATACATACATACATATATATATGTATATGTATATATATATTCAAAAGGCTAGGGTTTTCTCTGTGGAACATTCAAAACACACACACACACACACACACACACACACAAACACACGATGAGCACCTAGTCATATAGTCATAAAACTCCATTAAGAAAATTCCTAAAGAATTACTTCAGGAAGAAGAAAATTACACCGAGAATGAAAAGCAGAAAAAAATTATAATCTTAAATAAAGCTACACAAATATTGACTGCAATTGAGCTGTGCTAAAATCTTTTTTTGGAATGGGGATTAGGAATTATTTCACAACTTTGTTCAAAATAAATGGCAAATTTTTCAAGAATAAACAAAGATAAAGGAGAAATACTGTGTATAGTTTCCACATTATTAAAGAACAAATATGAGAAAAACACAAAAGCAAAATAAGCTCAAAAAGAAAAAGTAATGAGACACATAAAAACCATGAAGTTAAGTGATACAAACTGTTAAAAAAACCTAGTACTATATATTAGTAAAAAAAAAAAAAAGCAAAAGATGGTTGAGCTATTTCAACATCAAACTTCAAAACAAAACAAAAAAACACCTTTAATTGTGATTCTGTTGAAAAAGATAAAGATGAAAATTTGATTAATCTAGGTTATTCAAATTTGTAACATTTTATAGACCTAGTAAAATTGCCACAATATAAAGGAAAATGAATTAAAACTCTAGTAAGTAATGAAAAAGTCATCAGATAAGAGGTGTTTAACACCTACTAGAGATCTGCAGACCAAAAAAAAACTTTTAACAACAAAAGAGGCTTCACGTACATAGAACCCTCCACTTAAAAAATAAAGAATTTAGGGCCAGGGATTTAGCTCAGTGATTCCGCCGCCTGCTTTGCAAGCGCAAGGTCCCAATTTCGATCCCTGGTACCAAAATAAATAAATACATAAATAAAGAATTCAAACTCTTCTCCAGCACATAGAAAAGAAAAACACTGACGGCAAGTCATGAATCAGGGCTTAAAAAAAGACAGCTCTGAGCCCTAAATATGTGCGTACGTATCACTAAGATGAACAACTATGGGCGACTCCTGCTCTTGTCGCGGCCCCTGCACGGCCGGGACCCCGGCGCGGGATGTGCTGCTCTTTGAACAAAAGCGGAGCCCCTTCTACGTCATCCTCGGCTGTTCGGCCCCGGCCACAGCGTCTTCTGGGCCTCGCTGGCTCCAGCAGTTCTGTCCCCACCTCCAGCCCCAGCGCGGGCCGAGGACTCCGAGGCCTCGAGGCTGGGTGGACCTGCGCTCCGCGAGGTGGCGCTACGAGCTGGCCCCAGGCTGCAGGGCCTTGGGAACCGTGGTACTTGGTGCTGGTTTGGTCTTCTCTCTCCTGTCTGTGCGTTCAGTGAGGCTTTGAGCTGGAGGGCAGCAGGTGACTCTCACTACTCATGCCCCCTTTGGCTTGGGGGCTTGTTTTACTGTTCCCTTGAACCATGTGCCCTGCATGGCCCACTGAGGGAAAGTCCCTGCCATGCTGCCTGGGAAGGTCGAAGCAGGGGCTGCTACTTCCTCTTGGACACAGCTAGCTCAGGTCTTTGATAGCACCGTGGGTGCCTACCGAAGCTTGTGAAGTAAGGTCATTCACACCTCCCAGAGGTAAATGAAAACTCTTAGGGACGGAGGGACAACCAGGGTGACAAAAGGGGATCCAGTATTTAACAGCAAATAAGAGTCAAGGGGCAGCTGCCTGGTCCAGGCCTCTTAACCCTCACTACTTCTATCAGCTTCAATATCAACAACTCAATACCAAGATGAAGAAAGTAATATATTTTGGTACAAAAACAGCAATAGGACAAAGTAAATTTACTAATTTTCTTATTATTTTATACAAAGAATAATTGTTTAAACTTCCTAAGTTTAAAATTTAAAGACTGAGGACAATGTATAAAGTTGTAACATTCAGTATAAATTTCAGAACAAACCAAAGCTGTCCAAACTATAAAAAGAAAAACATGAAGACATTGAAAAAGTCCATGCAGAAAAAGAAAGACAATTGAGAAACAATCAACAACTTCAGGTAACTTTCTAAGAGAAAGAAAGGAAACCCAATATGTTATATCAATAAATATAAATGTCATAAACTCATCTGTTAAAAAAATTTCATAGAGTAAATTTTAAAAATTATATATTCTGTTTAAGAGATATTCAAAACAATGGGCTCAGAAAAAGCTTTAAAAACGATACTACTTAAAGACAGTTACACAAAACTAACTAAAATAAAGCAGAACTTAAATGTCTCTTTTTCTTATGCCTCACATTTACTGAGTTCTGTATGCCAGGGGGAGTATGATTTATGTAAATGACGTTTACTTTTAAAAAACAACTTTCTGAGGCTTAGTAGCCCCATTTTACAGAAGGAACTGAAGGTACAGAGAGTTTTAAAAACTTAGCTAATGGAGACCATAATGTTAAGTGACATAAATCACACACACAACCTTTAATATCACATGGTTTCTCTTATAAGAGGCGCCCAAAATAAAAATAAAGATCAAATTAAAAGATAGATATAGGAAACAAGGAGATAAATCTTTAGCAAAAGGGAAAGGGATCAAGATATGGAGGGAGTAGAAAAGAAGGGAAGGAAAAAAGAATTAAGATGCGGTATGAGCATGTACCATCTTCCCACAGGGAATGTAATAATTATGTACTGCAAATGTGCCCTAATAAAAATAAAAACTTACCTGAGTTTATCCAATTGGTCCTCTAAGGAAATGAGACTCCAATACAGGTTTTCTAGCTCTAGGTCCTGAGTGACTGCTTTTACAATTAAAGGAAAAAAATATGCACTGTCATTTTAATAGAACAGTTTTAAGGAAAGATAAGCTAGAAATTATCGAAGTAATAGTTACTATTAAGAAGACTAGGAATGAGAAGAAGGTTTTGCATTTTATTTCCTTTTCTTTTCTAATTTATTTGATGTGTAAACATTAATAGATTGCTCTCATGTAATATTAGAAGCATGCTTGGAATAGTATGCAAAACCGATGTAACTCTAAAATGTAACTCTAAAATGAATGTAACTCTAAAATGAATGTAACTCATTTTGACATGTAACTCTAAAATGAATCCTAGTTAATCAGTCATAATTAAGGGTATATTCATTACAAATGCCATCACATCTCAATCCAGAGGTAACTTTCTAATGATGTGAATGTAGCAAATTTTTAATAAAATACCCAACTGTATGGTTTTATAACAATACCATGTTTATCTTCTTTATACATTAATAAATATTCTAAAAAGTAGAGAGTGGATCTGAATGTTATTTTGTCAAAAATGTACTGGCTGGGAGTCTGAGTCAATCAGAGATGTAACAACACTTCAGGGATAACAATGCCCTTGATGACATCTCAGTGTATTTCACTTCAGAAATCCTGAGACACTTTCGAAATGTCCATTGTAAGTTTATATAACATGCTGTTTTATAGCTTTCAGAAGAGTACATGAATTCCAAAAGGAGAAAAACAACTTTATGCAAGTGTTTTGCTTAAAAATAACGTGTACAAAAAATCACCCATGGCTAGAGACTCTTATCACTATTAATGATAACAAGAGAACTTATCTCCACAGGTACCATCTGCTTTTATCACTCTACTCTTTGTCTCTACCAACATCATTTTTAGTTCAAAAAAGAAAAAAGCACCCGAAAACCTTGAACTGCAACAATCTTTACTACTTGATTCTGAGAGGAACAAACAAGTATTGTTCAACAGTTTTATAATAAGGTTAAGGACCTTTAATAATAATGTCAGCACACTGACAATATTGTCGAAAGCTTTATTCTAACTCTGAACACAGAAACAGAATAAGCTGTGTCATTGGTGCTTTTAGGTGTTCTCTCAAAACACATTTTTCAATAATCTGCACTGTGAAAAATCTGTAGTACTTAATGGAGATGTTTTCTTTTCTTACAGCTACTTACATGAAATAATTTTTTGCCAGAAAATTGAGTGCTAACAGAATTTTTAAATAAATTCACATTTCTTAGAAATATATTTTATATAATACATTCTTTTCAAGTGTTGGCTTACTTCTTTCACCGCAAACAGTTGAAATGACAATTCAGAAAATTGGATGTGAAGATGGTATTTGAAACACTACAAAAAACAAAATGCAAAAACAAAGATACTTCAGTCCTTCAGCATATTTCTAACAGCGCCAGGACAGGTACTGCTTCATCTTAAAAGTATGACACACAGTAAGCCATGTTTGCAGAATAATCTATACATTGTTACACTCGTACTTTGTAGTGTGTCTTAAATACACATAGGAGCTTCTTGAAATAATTTATCATTGTACTTCCAGGTAAAATATATAGCATTTTATTATTATATAAATACAATTTACTAGCAGGAGCCAAGACTCTTAGGTGTTTCATGTGTGTGTGTGTGTGTGTGTAATCTATTTAATCCATATAGTAGACCTACAATTCTCCCACAAGGAGAGTATAAATCCAAGTTTTTCATCTTTGTTGTAGATCAGCCTAGCATGTATTTGATAAGGGTAATTCAAAGGGGAAAATGATAGTTTCATGTCAGTTTTTAACAAACTGGCATTTTTAGTCATTCTCATCAACATTCCAGAAATCTACCTTTCCTCTTCTCAAATAGTGCCTTTAGTCTACTATCTACATCTTTATAATACAGCCAAGTGCTGTAAAATACATGAAGAACTCAGATAGCAAAATAAGAGACCAGTACAGTTGACAATCTGCAGGAGAACATAGCCAAGAAGGTGATGCAGAAAAATATCTGTACCCTGAGCTAGCTTCATAGTTTATTCAAATAATGGCTCATGAGCAAGGTGCTTTAAAATTTCAGGATTTACGATGCATGCTACTTTGCATTACAAATTAAAAGCTGACTCTGAGCATGATTATCCTGTAGGAGGTTTATTGGAGTGCTTATAGGTTTAACACCGAGAAGACAGAAGCAAGAAAGATGCTAAGCTATGATACCGTCCCAATAAAGGGCTCCTCTGACCAGTGAGGAGGTTTGCAGATAGGGTGACCCTTCTGAATTATTCCAAGCTGGGATAAATGGATGTGGAAAGTATACCCACTAGTTCTAGGGTTCAACCCTAGAGCAAGCACAAATCTGGAGCAAGACAATTTTCTTTTGTTGAGGCAGCGCTAAAGGGGTTTGACTCTTAGAAAACCTCTCCCAGCATTATTTGCAGCAGCAAAAGAGCTCGACAGCATGTCATATGTTCAGCACGTTAGTTGTCAAATTATGCACCCCCTAAAATTCTGTGCTAAAGTCCTAATGTTTAGTACAGCACAACATGACATTATTTGGAAACAGAATCATTGCAGGTGTAATTAAGATGAAGTCATGTTACAGTGAGGTGAGACTTTATTCAATATGATTGGCATTCCTATAAAGTAAAGACACTTCAGGAGCCATGCATGCAGGGATACCATGTGGAGATGGAGTAATGTCTCTGGAAGTCAAGGAGCATTAAATATTGCCAACAAACCACCAGAATCAAGAGAATAGTCAGGGATCAGAGTCTCCCTCACAGACCTTAGGGTGAATGAGCCCTGCCAACACCTTTATCTTGAACATCTAGAAATACAAGTCAGTAAGTTTGTATTTAGGAAGGCTCTATGTTTGTCCCAATTCTTGTTGGGATGAAATTATTACTTATAGATAGCAGTGAAAGAGTTTGCCTTATTTTATTAAACCTATGTGTGAAAAAATATGACATGGTATAGCAATGGAAATTTTAAAAGGTATGATGCATGAAAAATCAGAGTTTATAGGTATAATCCCAAAATGTAGCATAGGGGATAAGATACAGGCTTTAAAAAAAAAAAAGGTACAGTGCTGGCATGGTGGCACACACCTTTAACTTCACTTACTCAGGAGGCTGAGGCAGAAGGATTTCAAGTTCAAGGCTAGCACAGTAAACTTTGCAAAATCTGGTGCTAAAACAAACAAATAAAAACAGCTGCAGACATAGCCCAGTGCTCTCCAAGTTCAATCCCTGATACTAAGATCAACCAATCAATCACTTAGGGAGAAGTCTATAGAACTCTCTCCTGGTGCTAATTGTTGGATAAATTGGCACAGATATAAACATACACACACACACACACACACACACACACACACACACAGAGAAAGAGAGAGAGAGAGAGAGAGAGAGAGAGAGAGAGAGGGTATATTATAAGACCTACTATGATTTATATAGAGATGTGCCTCAAGAGCCTCATGAAATCATGGGTGGGGTTTTTGGAAGTTGACTGGATTGCAAGGGTTTATAGCTGGTTTGATTTTAGGAGGTAGGCCCTGGTCATTGGGGGCATAGCCTACAAGGGTTTATCTCCCTCCCCACCTACTCCCTATGGACTCTCTGTTTCCAGGACACCATGATATGTGCAAATGTAAACAGCCCCTCTTCTCTGTCCTGCCATCCTGCCTTGGAGCCAGACAAATGCAAACCAACATTCCTACAAACTATGGGCCAAATTAGTCTCTCCTCCTTTAAGTTGCTTGTGTCAGGTATTGTGTCTCAATGACGAAAAGGTGGTTAAGACAAGAATTGTGCCTTTCACTGTGGTAGCTGCTAGCCAACTATTGGAATGTAGCTAGTTTGAATTGAGATCTGTGTAAGTATAAAATATTCACCAAATGTTAAAGACAATATTAAAAAGATCATGCAAACACCTGCCTGATACATCCAATGCCTACTTCTCACCCCTGTCACCTGTTCATTTTATACTGCATCCTTCTTTAGGGTCACAGAATCCTGGACTCAGAAGGAACCTAGGTACCCTCTAGTGCAATTTGTCCGGTAGGCAAGAATCCTGTGTTTAATACCTCTGAGAGACAGGTTCATATCACAGTCTCTGGGATATTTTCTGACACATCTCCCATTGTTTTTCTTCTACAATAGATCCACTGCCTTATCCTTTCCACTTCCATTTGTACCTTGCTCGTTCATAGGTGTGTGGAGTAGTGACTAAGAACTTGGATTGTGGAACTAGATTTCCTGGCTTCTGATCTGACTCTGCCACTTATGACTATGGAAAACCGCTTAACTTCTGTGTGCCTCTATGGTGTACTATATTTTACACTGTGGTGCTGTTATAAAGATGAAATGTGTAAAACATTTAGAATTGCGCCTAGTAAGTAGTAAGTGCCCAGTAAACATTGGTAATTATTACCCTTTGTTTACACTTTCTTTTCCATCCCAGGACTCTAATGTTTTCCATAACTCCTACCCAATTTTATTTACCTTTACCTGACTGACAACATACACAGCCAATCTTAACCAAGGCATTGCTGAGAGTAAAATGTATGAGAGAGACACTCGCAGTGTGTTTGTGTTTGTGATTGTTTCCTGCCATTTTTCCACATGGAAAAACTCCCCTGTTACATGATATAAATAATAAAAGTAAAGATAGCTTCCAAAGTCTCATTTATTGAACTAAACCATGTCGTGATGCTGATAAAGTTCTAGGAGAGAATCAGTGGTGAAAAGCATGTTCAGCTCTCTCCCTCTGCCATATCAACATTTCTGTCCTGCTGCTGGAGAGAATTCTTCTCCAATGGCTTATTGTGCCAATTCTCTTCTACAGTAGCCATCAAATATGCTGTTGCTTCCTCAAGAGCAAATGCAGATAATATTAACTAAGTTGTTAACATCAGGAACAAAACTGTCCATGCTGTCTATGTCCCCTTTCCTGGAGTTCCCTCCTATGGGTTCTGGTTACAAAGCTTGGCCTTCTCCAGCCTCTTCCTGCGCCACCGCCATTTCTTCCAGCCATTGGCAAACCAGGTCTTTGAAGCTCTCAGGTTGAGTGGGTGCTTTTGGAGAACAACTTAAAACGTGCCACTTGGGCCAGGGATTTAGCTCAGTGGTTCCGCTGCCTGCCTCGGAAGCACAAGGACCTGAGTTCGATCCCTGGTACCAAAAAAACAAACAAAACAAAAAAACAAAATCTGCCACTTTTTCCTCCAAGCCTTACAAAAACAAGGACAATGGGAAAAAAAATGTAAAGATCCTATTTTGGCTGTGGTGCCATAGTCCCTATATATGCCGAACCTTCAGCTCAGTCAGTAGGGAGAAGCCGGACGAAATGCTAGGCAGTCACTTTAGCCATTCGTGTTGGTGCCTTTGGCAAACCCATTCCCACAACCCATACCACCGCCAGTCCCACATTTCTTCCGATTCATATTATGTTCATCACTGGTGACATGCCACAGCTAAACTTTGTTGGGTACAGTTTGTTAAACAGCGCACAGCCTAATTCTACTTCTATCTGGTGTGTAGCTTGGTGTCTCCCTTCCTCTACTCCCTCAGCAGAGAGAATGACTCAAGGGGAGAGGCCAGAAGAATCCTTTGTGCCAATTTATCCCAATTCACCATGGTTTATTAAGACAACTTTAGAAGTGGTAGAACTGGCCTTTCTGATTACTTACAAATTCTAAGTCACACAGAATTAGAATAAACTAATCTTTTGGTGGTGCCTGATTCCATAAGGCAGACACGTTCACTGTGAATCTCATCTGATCTAAATTCGGTCAGGAGCTACTTTACAGACAGACAACTATTGTAGATTACCTTGAGACCATTAAATAAAATTTCCAGTAAAAACCCAAAACTGCTACACCAAATTTTAGTTGACAGTTCTAGGTATTTGCAAGATATTTTAATACTAAATAAACTATAAAAAACAGGTACTTAACATTAACACTTTAGTAATAAGGAAACTTAGTTCATCACAAGGGTCCCACAATTAAGAAATGGGTGACATGGGGGAAAATCAAATATATGCAAAAATTATGTATGTGTATATTAAATGTGTATATGTAAGCCACATTTTTAAATGAGAGACTCCCTGTGATTCATTTTATGCTTATTGAAAAATAAAAACAAAATGAGGAATTAAAGCCCTGAATTTAGCTGTTATTATTTTTGCTTTGAATAATTCTTGCTAAAGAGGAAGCATGATAAAAGATGAAATGTTTACACAACAAAAGCTTGAAATGTTGTAAATATACATTTTCTTTAAAAGTGAGGAAAAATTAAGAAGCCAAAATAATATATATTTTTAAAGTGAGTGTGAATCTTTTTTTTTTTTTTTTTTTTTTTTTTAAAGTCATCTATATACTGAAATAGGCCTCCTTTTTTGAATTTTAGTTCTCTCAGGTCTTGAGCTAAAGCCCACGCAAACAACTGGGGACTATCTCTAAAGCCCTGAGGCAAGACAGTCCAAATATATACTGTTGGCAAAGTCCTGGTTAGGGATCTTCTTGTTTGTCTGTGTTTATTTTGGCTTTTTGAGACAGGGTCTCACTATGTAGTTGAGACTGACCTGGAACTCACTATGTAGCTCAGGCTGGTCTCGAACTCACAATGATCCCCCTGCCTCAGTGTCCCGAGTGCTGGGATTACAGGCTTATGCCACCACGCCCGGCTGTGAGTCTGAATCTTTTTAAAATATCAAAACAAATCAGATCATATTATTTTTAAATTTTTATAACAATAAAAAGATAAATAGCTAATTGGTTCAGTATTTCCTTAATGAGCAGTTTAGTTAAATAAACAGCCTTGTTCTTAGCAAGACATAGATACCTTAGGCTTTCTGAACTTTTCTTTTTCAGCTGGAAATAATATTTAACACCTTTTGATCTGTCTTTTTCTTCTTCTTTCTGGCACAGTGATAAACAACACAGAAGGCAATAGAATGTGTGGTTTCCTAGCACTATTTCCCAGGCACCATAAAAACTAATATCCAAAAGAAGTCCTCACTCTCCTCAATACAGTAACAGCCCCACTTCTCTCAAATATAATGGCAGCTTTATTTTTGCAGTCCAATTAGGTAAAGTCACAGTGCCCGATCTGAGTTCTCCTGCTAGATCTAATTGGTAACAATTAAATTTCACCAGTAGGTCCAATCCATGTTATTTTCCCCTGTACCATCCCAACTTATCCGCAGGTAATAGATGCTGTTCTGTGAAGGACTTCAACTGCAAGACTACTTTGCAATTACAGGACAGCATGAAACTTCCATCTGTCTGCCCTTCTGTATTCAGCAGCACAGTCTCTGGGTTTCAGCCAGCTAACAAAAGACAATATATTGCTGTGTTTATTAGATTATGCTGTTGACAGTATGATAATCTGTGTGTGGGAACAGGCTGAAGAGGAGGAGAGTGAGCAGACTTCTCTTTCACTCAGCAAGCCTGTGAAGAACGTCATTTGGAGTTTGGCAAAAGACACCATCCTAAGAGCATCCCTGGTTACATTTCTGTGTCAGCTCTGCTCAGATGGCGTCTTCAAAACATCTGCTCTCCTTGTTTGTGCTTTCTCTCAGCCCCAACACACGTCAGCTTCTTGGAGGCAGGAAATCCAGCTTGTATTCCTTTGGTCCCTGGGGCACTGGTGATCTTCTCTGAGCAGTAGGTAATCAATAAGGACTTGTTAGGCTAATTTGTTTGCCAACAGTTCACAGCTACACCACATTGCTTGATACAGTGCTTCATTGAATCCCTTATGAGTTCTTGTAAGTGTCACATACTGGAAAAAAACATGGGGCTGAGTATCCTAATACGTGGTGTGTTCTAATTTGCTGCTTAGATTTTAAGGGAAGTATTCAAAAGTATTTCCTTCATGGTGACCTCACACTCCTTGATGCTCTCCATCAGAGAATCTTCAGTGTCACCTTTTTGGTGACATTAACTGTCTCCTGTTTAGCTAAACTTACAACAACCAACAGCTGTAATCCAGAAAGTCCTCTCCCCCATGTTTGCTTGGTTTTCTCTGTAGTACTTGTAACCATCTTGTACATGCTTATTTGTTGAAAACCATTGAAATATTGATAGACATAAAAATCAGAATTAAGAACTAAATCAATGGGCTTAAAAGCAGATTGGATACTACAGAAAAATAAAGTAAACTTGAAGACAAGTTAATAAATTATGCAAAATGAAAGGCCAGAGTTACTGGGAAAAACACCTTAAAATGCTATAAGAAAAAAATGCCAATTTATATTCCCATATTCAGCAAAAATGTCCTTCAAAAATGATAAAAATTGAAATACTACTCTTTATAGAAGATCTGATCAAGAAAATAATAGTTTTTTTAAAAAAAAGCTTCTCAGGCCAAAGGAAGGTACTATCAAATAGAAATATAGAGACAGAAGATGGCTGTCTAGGGGGCGACAGCAAGGATGAGTATTAACAAATTAGAGCTGGAGAAAAGCAGCTACCTGAAGTGGGGCTGAAGTCAGGTATGGGAGAATAATGAAAAGAAAATCCAGCTGAACTAAAGCCCAGTGTTGAGAGGATGTATTATGAGAAACCAGGATCACAATACCTGTCTTAGTTACTTTTCTCATTGCTGAGACAAAATACCTGACACCCAGAGTCAAAGGGAGAATGGTTTATTTGGCTCACAGTTGGTAGAGGTTCAGCCCATAGTTGTCTGGCTTCAAGGCAGGGTGGCAAGGCAGAGAGGTGTTGCAGAAGAAAACAGTTTATGGTGGGCAGAAGGTGGAAAAGCAAGCAAGGGACAAGACAAGCCTCTTTCTGTCCCTATATTGTATCCAGGCTACTAAGATTAGGGCAGTGCCAATTAGTGCACTCATTTAGTAATCACTCACCTTTAGTACTAGCACCCTTAATTCTAGCATTGCACCGTGAATCAATTACACACTCTAGATTCAGGCACCTCTGAAAAAGCCCCGCCTATGACTACATGAGGCTTGGGGAGAAATCTAAACACAAGCCATAACGGCACGCCAACCTTCTACTCCAGACACAGCATACACACCATTTTATGATAGGATCAGACTGAGAAAGGGAGCTGGCCCTTCACTGATGGTCTGGCTGGTTGAACAGATTCTTCTCCTCATTGGGCATGGTGAAGTGAGACATAACCAACCCTGGGAGAGAAGCGGAAAGCAGAACAGGACAGAACAAATCACCACCCACCCACATACCTGCCTAATGAAAACTGAATAATGCTGGTGGCTTGCAAAATGTATCCATGCCTTATTGTTCCAGTAACCAGAGTTGTGCTTTCAGAAGAAAAATAATAGTGTTCCAGTGCTAGAGACAGCAGGACACACCCCCATCTTAGAAAAAATACTGCAAAAGTGCTGGTGGGTAGTGGGGCTCTGGGGGAGAGAAAAGGATTATTCAACATGGAGGTTGAGAATAGTTGGACAGATAGATAGATAGATGGATCACCCATGACCCACACATTCAGTTTGAGTGCTATATCTGGACTACTCAGTGCTCTATCCATGACTGCTAGCAGGCTCCCAACAGAAAGTCCTCAGCACCTCTTGGGGGTTTCAGAGGGCAGAGAGACTTGGACAGCTGACAAATAGAGGAAAGTCAGTGTCATTCAGGCCAGAGTAACTCAGGGGAGCCAGAGCAAAGTGGGGCTCTCCTATTCTCCCAAAACTGGACAGGCCTGAGATCACATGAGGTCCTACCCACATCCCATACTGGCAAAGGGGTACCTTCAGCTGAGCCCGAGAGTGACACTAGGTCCCGCAGGAGGTGCTAAGCCAAACATCAGTGGATAGAGAGCTGGTGTATGACACCTGGGCAGATGGCTTCTTGGCCCTATGTTAGGCAAGGAAAGCCACTGGCGGGAATATATGGAGTCATCCGTGATATCTGCCCCCACAATGCAAATCGGTTAAGGTAATCAGACCCACGGATGCCTGCATGGGGGTCACCCCTGGAGCACAGCTTGCAACTGGGTCACATGTTCAGCAGGACCAACAGCCCCAAAATCAGACTGTGAGGACAATGTAAAGTGAGTTGTGTGGAAGCTCTGGAAAAATGCTCTAACATATGTGTTAAGCTTTTAATTCTTATTTTTATTTTATTTGTTGTAGTTATTGTGTCCTTGCTTTTTTGGTTGGATTTGGGTCATCTTGGTTGTCTCTTTCTCTTTCTTTCATTAACTTTATTGGTACAGAATGGTATATAATAGTTACATTAATCATTGGGATCTTGTACCTTTACATACGTGTCTTGGTTCTTATGTTGTCCTTCATTTTTCTGTTTTCATTTTTTTTCTTTTCTTTTGGTTCTTACTTCTTTCTCAGTATTCTTTGGTTATTACACTTTGTTTTTCAAGTTTTCCCCTTTGATCTGCTCCCTTTTGTCACGTTTCTCACTCATTTTTTTATCTTCTTCCCTCCCTCTTCTTTGTTCTCATTTCCTCATTATCTTGCCTCCTTGCTTTCCCTCTCCTTTTGTCCACCAACCCAAAGGTATAAATATAACAGTGGTTTGTATAAGTGCATTAGATAATAAAAATTAACTGGTGCTACAACTGAAACAGTGCCGTGCAAGGGCATGTCAGGGTGATCCTTAACGAAGTTTGGCTCAGAAAATCCAACAAAATTATCTCCAAATAATATTGGAAGGTTCTGACAATCTCAAAGCCTCCCTAAGTCTTTAAATACACTCCAGCCATCTGTACACCTTTTCCTGCCTACACAATTACTCCCTCGAACTTCAGCACTGGCTCTGTACCCAGCCATGACAATAATTACAGCAGAGTCTGACTCCTGTCCTTTTTTTACCTACTGACATTCCTCTTACCTCTCCCATTTCCCATGGATACACCCCCTTTCTTTTTTCCCTTTCCCTCTTCTCCTCGCTCACCACATCTCAGATGAACCACAGATAGCAGTATTAGAGAGTCTTAATGGCTATCAGTGAAAGGCTGGATAAGTAAGTTTGAATATTTAGGACAGATGTATGCTTAAATCTGTGGGTACTGTTACAACCAAAAGAAATTCTCTCCTTACAACATAGTGACAGGATCCAATTTAATAGACTTGAATAGGCTGTAGTGGAAAAAACATATATCTGGAGAAATAAAATCAAGAATATATCATTGGAAAACAGAACCTAACTAAAGACACAAATATTCTTCATTCTACTTGACAAAAGCCATCAGCACACACACACACACACACACACACACACACACACACACACACACACACACACATGCATTATGAAAAAGCAGGCCCAAAAAAGGCCTCCAAAGACTCACAACATTCCCAAAGCAAACCCAAGGAGCAACATGGAAAAGAAAGCAATCATTACACAGCTGAGCTGTATCAAATCATTAATGGAAAAGAAACTCAGTGAGTTCAAAGAGGTCTTATCTCCCAAAATAGTAAGACAATCATAAAAATGAATCAAAGCGATTATGAGAGAAACAAATACAAGGTTGCAAAAGCTGGCCAAAATGTTTGAAAATATTAGTAACAAATTTACCAAAGAAATAAATTCCACAAAAGGGTGCCAAAGAGAAATCCTGGAGGTAAAGAATTTGTGAAATTTACAAGCAGCAGAAATTATGCATTTTGAGATAGGATTTTCAAAAATTGAGGCCAAAATGCAGATACACAGTGATTTACTCAGAGAAGACTTAAAACAGATGAGAACAAGAAAAATCCATGAAACAACTACTAACTGGAGCTAGAGAAAAATTAGAAGATACCACACATAGAATAAAAAAATTTGTTTACAGAAACCTTTCTAAGTATGGGGCAAGAACTCATCACACAGGTCAACAAGGCTTACAGGACACCAAATAACTACAGTGAAAAAAAAGAAACACCTCACAGCACACCACAATGAAAATCCTAGATATCCAACAGAAAGCCAGAATCTTAAAAGCTGAAAAGAAAAAAAAAAAAAAACTTATAGAGGTAAACCCATTAGGATTACAACAGATTTTTCTACACAAATTTGAAATCCAGTAGAATTTGAAGTGTTTCAAGCCCTAAGGGAAACAACTTCCAACCCAGAATAAAATTTTTCAAAATATGGATGTTCATTGACAAAGAACACTTTAAGAGATACAGAGAAACCAAGTCAGGACTGTAAAAACTACTCAAGAATATCCTAGACAGAGACAATGAAGCCAACAAAGCCCAAAAGTCAGATGCAATACATCAAATAAGGCAAATAGTTAAATAAAAAGAAGAAAATAGAAGAGTCAATCACAGGGGAAAAGAATACAATACCAGAAATAATTCAGTACCTCTCTGCAATAACTTTCAATGTAAATGGTCTCAATTCCTCAATTAAAAGACAAAAGATCGGCAGACTGGATTAAAGAACAGAACCCAACTGTTTGTTCCATTCAAGACATTCATCTAATCCAAAATAAATTCATAGACTGAAAAAATCAAAGGATGGAAAACAATATTTTATACACCAGAATCCCTAAGGCAAGCAGGGGTACAAATTATATCTTCATACAAAGTAAATTTCAAGCTAAAACTGATCAAAAGAGGCAAAGTAGGTCACTACAAATTAGTTAAGGGAACAATTCAACAGGATTGCATTACAATTGTAAATATATATGCACAAAATAGCAGTACATCTAACTTGATAAAACAAACACTGCTCAATATAAAAAAATCAATTAAACACCAACACAATAATAGTGGGTGACCTTGATACCCCACTTTCACAAATAGAACAACCAAACAAAATATTAATAAATAATCAGAGCTGAACCATACCTTATAACAGATGCACTTAATAGGTATCTACAGAGGGTTCTATCTGCAACAGAATACACAGTCTTCTCAGCAGCACATATAGGCATTCTCCAAAATAGACCATATACTAGTCCACTTGGCCTGCTTAAATATATACAAAAGAATCAAAGGAAATCAAGAAAGAAATTAAACAATTCCTAGAATCAAATGATAATGCCAGTTCAGCATACCAGGAGCTATGGGATGTAATGAAAGCATTTCTAAGAGGGAAATTTATTGCTGTGAATGTCCACTAGAAAAACAGAGTGAGCTCAATATAAATAACTTACTATAGATCAGAACAGAAATTGATGAAATTTATACTAAAAAAAATACAAAGATCAATGAACTGAAAAGGTGGGGTTTTTTTTGGAAGAGTGAACAAAATAGAAAAACCCTTAGGCAAATTCATCCAAAGAAGGAAAGAAAAGACCCAAATTAATGCAATTAGAAATGAAAAATGTGTAACACATGGACACTACTGAAATTCCAAGATCAATAATAACTACTACAAAAATTTTACCACAAGTTGGAGCATCTTCAAGAAATGAACAGATTCCTACACACATATGAATAGGCAAAACTGAGCCAAAAAGATATAAAAACTGTGAACAACCTATTAACAGACAACAAAATTGAGGCAGTAATAAAAAAACCTACCAACCAAGTAAAGCTCAAGATCTTATGGATTTACCACTGAATTCTAAGAGATCTTTCAAGAGGATATAATGCCAATAAATCTCGAGCTCTTTAATGTAATGAAAAGGAAAGGAGTGCTTCTAAATTCATTCATAGAAGATAGTATTACTCTGATTCCAAAACTAAGCAAAACCCCAATTAAAAAACCTATAGTATTTGCCCATCCGTTGGAAACTGGATAAAGAAGTTGTGGTTTTTCTATAAAATGGAATATTACTCAGCCATAAAGAGCGAGAGAATAGATTCATTCATAGGAAAATGGATACATATTGAAGATATACTCCTAAGTGAAATAAATAAGTCCCACATGTGTAAATACTGAATAGTTTCCCTGGTGTGAATATTCTGCAACAATGCATAAGATTCTAATAAGATTACTGACATTTAGAAATGGGAGGAAAGGAGCTAAAGGTGTAGGGAAGGTGTGATACGTAGGGGAAGAACAAAAAGGGAAAAGAAAAAAATGTGAGAGAATGAAAAGATGAAAATAAAGTGTTTGTAGATGGGGAGGGGAGGAGGGGGTGAAGGGAGGGCAGAGGCAAGGGGAAAAAAATGAGAATCAAGACTTGCCATGTAAAGGTACATGATCCCAACAATGAATGTAACTGTACTGTATCCCTAAATGTACCAATAAACTCAATAAAAAAAAAAAACCTATAGTACAATCCCTTTTAATAAACATAGATGCAGAAACATTCCACAAGACACTGGCAAGTAGAATGCAACAAAGTATCAAAGAGATCATACATCATGACCAAGTTGGCTTCTACCCAGCAACACAAGGATGACTCTACATACAATGTCAATAAATGTTATACACTACACAAACAGAAGCAGGGACAAAAATCACAGGATTATATCAATAAATCCAGAAAAAACTTTTGAAAAATGCAACATCCATTCATGATTTTTTTTTAAAAAAGAAGAAAATAGGCATAGAAGGACTTCATTTCAATCTGATGTCATTTATAACAAAAAAATGACCTCTCCTCCTTTAAGGTGCTGATGTCAGGTATTTTATCTCAAAGACAAGAACTTGACTAGGATATGTGTTATCTCTATTACACAAAGATAAGTACCCTATTGCTCTTATTTCTCTGAGCAACTCTGACATAAATCTAATTTACAAACTATTTCAAAAAAATAGAAGAGGAACCCTGCCCACATCAATTTGTGAAGTTAAATCTGAAAAGACATCACAAAAAGTAAGTGGTACACTATAATGGTACATAAAATCCTAATGATATAATTAACAATGTAAAATAGGAATAAAGGGCTAAAGGTGTAGGGAAATGGGAAGGGTAGGGGAAAGGAAATAAGGGAAAAGAAAAAATATGGGAAAATGAAAAAATGGAAATAAAGTGTCTGTAAATAGGGAAGGGAGGAGGAGGTGAAGGGAGGGCAGGGACAAGGGGAAAAAATGAGAACCAAGACCTGTCATGTAAAGGTACAAGATCCTAATGATGAATGTAACTGTACTGTGTACCTAAAATGTACCAATAAACTCAATGAGAAAAGAAAAGTAAATTGTACAGAGCAGTATCCCGTGGAAGTACAAACACAAATAATTTTAACAAAATATCAGCAAATCCAACTTACCAGTAGTTATAAAAGATAATATAACATGATCAAGCAGGACTTAATCCAAAAGTTAAAGATTGAATTAGCATTTTTACATCAGTCAATGCAATCCCCATTATTTTAACAGCACAAAGGAAAAAAATCAAGATATCACCTCTAAGATTAAAACTCCTAGCAAACTGGAAAGTAAAAGAAACACCCGTTGAGAAAGAACATCCATGAAAAACCTATAACTGGTGTTACACATAATGGTGGACACTGAACACTTGTTGAATTAATATTAGGAAAAATGCAAAGATATTCGCCTTCACACCTTCCATTTAACATTATAGTGTAAGTCCTAGCCAATGTCATAAAGCAAAGGAATGACAAGTAAGTACTGAAAAGATACAATTTCAAACAACATGCATATTGAGAAAACCATTTTGGATATACAATAAAACTATTCAGTGTGTTTATTACAATGGTCAACATGCAAAAATCATATTTCAACCAATTTAGAATTAGCTTTTTAAAATATCACCAAAAATATCTTCATTGAAAATTATCTACATCTCTTCATTGAAATGTAATTCATCCAATTTCTTCATTGAAATTCATCTACATTGAAAATTAGCAACTGAGGGACGGGGATTTAGCTCAGCGGTTCAGTGGACCCGAGTTCAATCCCCGCTACCAAAAAAAACAAAAGAAAAAGAAAGAAAGAAAATTAGCAATTGTGCAGGTTTTTAAAAACCTAAAGGAAAGGAAATATATATTTAATTAGATAATTAAAATAATCAGCATTTAGGAGGCTGAAGTAGGATGATCACCTCATGTTCAAGGCTATTCCAGACTATACGAGACCCTCTCTCAAAAAAAAAAAAAAAAATTAGAAGAACCAATATTGTAATATGTCTAGTCTCTTCAAATTGATCTTTCAGTTTAGTATAATTCCAGTAAAAATTCTACTTTTATAGAAATTTACAAGCAGATCCTAAAATTTTCATTAAAGTGCCAAGAACTTAGAATATTCAACTAAATATTGAAAAAGGAAAACTATTGACTTAAACTGCCAGACATAATGACTTTAGAGCTATAGTAATTAAGACAATGTTGTAGTGCCCTAAGCGTAGATGAAGATGTCAACAAAACATTCCTCTCCATCCTTTTCAGGAAGGACCAGAATCCATTCACATCCTTGTGAGATGTGCAGTAGTACACATCCATGATCTTCCCTCAGGGCTGTAGTAACTCTTTGCCAAAATATAGCCCCAAAAGGCCTAGATGTACTGTGTTAGGCAACTATTTGTCATTATGCCAAATGCCTGGGAATTTTTTTTATGTCTGAGGCTTTCATTTTTTAATAAGTTGTACTTTATTTTATGTCATTCCCCCCTCCCTATGTATAGAAGCTCTGTTTCCATTTTTTCCTTCTATTTTCACTTTTTTTCTCATGCCTTCCTTGCTTTCTCCCTCCCTCCTCCCTGTTCCCCTTCCCATTTGAACACTCTCTTCCCATTTCCCAACATCCATTATACATTTCAGTCCTTGTTTCCAATTTCAGTTTCTCACACCAGAGAAACAATACGCTGTTTAAGCATGTGGGTCAAATTTATTTCACTTAAGCATGTGGTTTTAAGGTACAACCATTTAGCTAGAAATGTCTGAAGCTCATGGGATATTTAACTTATACAGAGGAAGGTTTATTTTGCTCATAGTTTTTGAGATTTCAGCCCATGGTTGCCCTGTTGCTTTTTTAGGTTAGTGTCAAGGCAAGGAGCAGATGGAGGTGGAAAATCACTCACTTGATGGAAAAAAAGAAAGGAAGACACTGAGATCCTGTGATCCCCTTCCAGGGCAGGGCCCCAATAATGTGAGAAGACCTTCCCAATTGGTCCCACCTCTTACAAGCGCCCAATAGCACTGCTATCTGAGGCCTTTGGAGGATGTTCCAGACTTAAGCAATAGCAATCACACTGGTCATATGCCAGTGACATGACACTTAGATCAGATGAGCAAAATAGCTTGTAAGTCAGAAGCGTTGACAAAATAAATGTGTTCCAGAGAGTTTGAGATAAATCTAACAATGACTCAGAAGTCCACGACATAAGTAAAGGTTCCTCCTCAATGGGCTGGAGTACGCCGGAATTATCACTTATCAGCTCTAGGACAGCATATTTCACACTTGCAAATATTGCTTCAACCCACCTACTGAGTGATGCAGAAGGCTGGCGGCTTTGAGGGAAATCCAGAGAAAGAAAGGGATCTGTGGACAGCTAGGCTGTAGTACAAGCAACCAGTACACACAGGCCACATAACCTACATATCTCATGTTACTAGCAGAACTTGGGCTGAGAATGGATACTGTGTGGACTTTATGATAAATTGTAGTAAGAGAATCATACCACTAAAAATCTAGAATTCTGGGTCTGGGGATGTAGCTCGGTGGTACCATGCCCACGTGACAAGCCCAAGGTCCTGAGTTTGATTCCTGGCACAAAAGAAAGAAAAGAAAGAAAGAAAGAAAGAAAGAAAGAAGGAAAGAAAGAAAGAAAGAAAGAAAGAAAGAAAGAAAGAAAGAAAGAAAGAAAGAAAAGAAATCTAGAATTCTAGAGTAAGACCATGACATTTTCAGAAAAAAATATCCAATTATGCGTAGTAAGATAAAAATAGTATACCTGCTTTCAGACCTGAGCAAGGCAGGGTATGAGTAAGCTCACAAGTATACCCCTTAGATACCCACAAATAATGCAAAAATATCTCTCCTTCAGCTTACACCTATAGCAGATACTACCTTATGCCTGCAGGGCAGAGGTAGTAGAAGGCCAAGCTCAATTCACAGATGGTCTGGCTCAGGATGTAACGCACCAACCATATCCTCACTCAGAGGGGAGGGGAGGCACCTGAAAGAAAATGGTGACAAGAGACTCTCCTCCAAAAGCAGCTGCAGATGGAGGCAGCCCTTGGTAAAGGGTCCTCAAAAGCTTAACCGCCTTGCCTCAGTTTGAAAATTTGAAGGAACGTCCTGCTTCCTCTCTGCAAGAGGGCCTTGGGCCTTGGCTGCAAAACTGCTTCCCAATTCAACCACTCCCTCTGCTTCCCTCATATACAGGTAGATATTATTCCTGAGCCCAGCCCAATAACCTACATGGATGGAGATCTACTCCTTCTCAGTTTATTCACCAAGAAACCCAACACAAAACGACTAATAAAAATCATCACGTGATGTGTCAGAATTAAGAATTCTGCAGTTTAGAAAGAAAATTTGTGGTAAGGGAAAGAGTTATATTAGTCCATCTTAGAAATGCAAGTTATTTGTTTTGCTACTTGTGTTTTTATTCTGTTTCTCAAAGTGCAAGTGTACATCTCGAGTTCTAGCATAGACGTGGAGATGTCCTCCAAGGAGCTGCTTCTCCACTACTTGAAAGCAGAGGGAGGGTGCCTTGGTCTGGAACATGTGAGAGCAAATTACTGTTTCTGTAGCAAAGAGAGAAGGTAGTTTCCAAATGGCTAATGCTTTGTTCTTGGCACTGAGAGTTCTCTAGAGAAATAGATAGATGATAGATAGATAGATAGATAGATAGATAGATAGATAGATAGATAGATAGATATAGATAGATGATAGATAGACAGATATGTCTTTAAAGGCAAAGAGGGCAATGAACATCCAATACTGGGAGAGAGAGACACACAATGTAGGAATGGTCATAACTGGAAGCTGTTACTCAAAAGGCAAATATACCCCATGCGCTCCTTTTCTGGGCCAGATTTTTTACTAGATATCAAGTGCACAGAACATGCTTTCATCCTTTTTACAGAAAATGCTCTTTTATTCATTATATGCTTGTTAGTTTTAATAATATAATAACATTTGGGGGCCAGGGATTTAGCTCAGTGGTTCGGTGGCCAACCTTGCAAGCGCAAGGACCCGAGTTCAATCCCCGGTACCAAAATAAATAAATTAATAATAATAATAATAATAATAATAATAATAATAATATAATAACATTTGTGAAACCAGTGCCCAACAGAAAACAAAAGCAATGGTAATAATTTACAGCCTTATGTAACCCTTGTTCATCTCATTCTCTGTCTCCCATTTTGAAACTTACACATATTCACCGTTGCTGATTTTCCTTTTGGTATAGTTTTATAATAGCTGTATGTATACACTTTGGTTTTGGTTTTGGTTTTTTTGGTACCAGGGATCGAACTCAGGACCTTGTGCTTGAGAGCAGGCACAGCACCACTGAGCTAAATCCCCGGCCCTTATATAGTTGTTTTTAAGTTTATAAAAAGAGTACTTGTACTCACTTTTTGTATTTTGTATTTTACAATAAAAATGGATTACCCAAAGTTATTAGGAAGGAAGTAATCTACAAAGACTTCTTCACTTCAAATTATATACCTAAAATTCGCCTCTGTTGTCATATGTACCTGTGCTCACACATTTTTGTTATTTGTTTTTGTTATTTTAAGATACTATACTAACTCTGAGCAATACAAAACTTTCATACATTTCTGGAAATTCATCCATATACATTGCAAATTTTTTCCTTTGTCTACTCCTTAAAATTTTTAACTATTTTTCTTCAGTCCTTTATTTTGTACAAACTCTGAATTTTCCTTACTCACTACATTCCTTGCTTCCTCTTTTCCAGCACAATTTATAAGAACCTGGGAATCACTTGTTTGAACCACAGGAGGAGGAGTGCTTGTTTTTCTAGAAAACCAGAGCAGAGAAATACAAAATGCCATTAATATAATGCCACATTTGAATACCCCTGTTGCTCACACATAAACCATAAACCGTGTTCTTATGGGTCCCTTAAGCCCACCTGAGGCCTTACACCAGTTGAGCTGTTTGTAAAGATTCATTTGGTTGGGCATAAAGAAAGCTCCTGTGGTATTGAAAACAACAACCCTCAGAGAATAAAGGACCAAGCTGTTGGGCATAATGAAAAGCAAGCATTAAATCTAAGCCATGCAGGCACTTCACACACCTGGAACAACAGCCTGATGCTTTAGAGACAATGGCAGAAAATGAATCTCATGTGTATTCCAGATGGTTCTGGGGGATCACAGACAAAAACATTCATCACCACCTCCTTCTTACAGCATCTCTGATTAAAATTTCCCATGACTTTCAGCAAATACGAAATGTTAATGGGTTGAAAAATTCACTGAGATACGACAGGTTCGCCTTATCCTCCAAACTTGCAAGTGAATGTGCAGTAATCTTTCAGGAAGAAATTAAAACCAGCCAAATGATTAAGATTCCACCAACTTCTTCTGAGTGGAGGCGATGACCAATAGAACACACAGATCTCCATATGAAGGCAGATGCAGACTGCAGTTTAACCAAAGAGCTGAGGACCACAATTCTGGAGATTCAGAGCAATGCACGCCACATTTCTCCAGATACAGAAGGAAGACAGTTCCACCACTCACAACAGCTTTTAAAAGAGCAAATATTTTCTATTCATTCTAAAGAAAATTATGTTTACAAGACTAGGAAATTGTGTGGATGCAAATTCTCCAACCTGGCAATTATCTCTGATCCATTTCAATAAGCAAAGGTTTGGGGGTATTATTCATGTATGAATCATTTTCAGTGCTTTTTATTTGCAGAATAGATTGGAACTGTATGAATAAGAGACCTTCAACTCCTATTAACATTTTGCATGCAATAGAGGCTCTCCAGAAATTAAAAGACAAACACTGGCAAATCAATAAAAGAAAATATTATTCTATTTCACCTTGGGCTCAGCCACCCACCGCCCATCTTCTCTCCATCCTTGGAAGTTTTTCTTTTGAGCTGACCCAGCCAGAATGTAGACTGTTGAAGAGGTGGGAGTGGGCATTCCTGTTGGACCGAGCTGCTTGAGTAAAGGTACGATTTTATGGAAAGGAAAAAAAATGAAACAATTTCTTTGGTGAAAGGAAGAGGTTGTAGAAGAGGGGGCAGATTGCAGAGGCAGCTGAATGGTGGGAAAATGGGAAAGAACAGGGCCACCAGAGCTAGTGTGGGGGTGGAGGTGGGTGTTATTGCAGGGCTTAGGGTAAGCAAGTGCGGCCAGAAAGAAGCAGTAAACCGTAAGAGCCCTGCATTGAGAACTGAAGGACTAGGATCTGACAAACCGCCACAAAGAGAATGACTCTGCAACCTTGGACAAGCTGCTTCCTTGTCTGCAGCAGTGTTGCTTCTCTCTAAAATGGGGACAGTACAAATAATCCCTAATCCACGGCATGGTTGAGACAATTACATGAAGTCATCTATACAATTACCAAACACATTATAGGTAAATGCAAATAGTTCTATCATTGTTATCATCTTCACTATTAAAATTCTTATTTCCAGGAAATTAATTCTCTATATGAGATCAGTTAAAATATCCACTTGCTAATGCACAGAGCTGTGATATAAAGAAAGCAATTATGGGCCATAATATAGAGCAACTAGGACACATGCTGTTTTCATTTTAAACAGCCTTAAAATTTGTACCTTTCTAGGAGAAAGCCACTGCAAATTCTTTGTTTAAAATGTCCCAAGGGCAAAGTGAATTTTATTTCTTAAAGTTGCCAAGAACAAATACAGGGGAACTTCAACTTAAATTCTGGGGGGGTGGGGATTGGCCCAATTCTTAAAAAAAAAAAAAGTTAATTCACAAGTGAAAGGCAAGTCTGTGCAGAAAACATACAGCGTTGGCTCTACCAACGGGGAATCACATCCCTCGGGGAGGAGCAGGGTGGCTGCAGATTGTAGCAGATGGGGATTATGTTTTCTTTGTTTGGCTTTATAAGGCTGAGGCACAGGAACTTGATGGAGTTACTCAACTGAAGATTAGGCAGTTCTATACCACTTGTGCTCATTTTCTTTCTATTGAAGGAATGAGGAAATTCAATGAAAAACACATGCTCATTTTCTAAACAAGCAAATTATAAGTCAAGTAAAACTGACTTATATTACCTATTGAAGTGGGTGACTGTGTGAGGCAGAGTAAAGCTCACCAACAAGGCTGGCCCAGCCATGATCAAATCTCAGCTCTTTATTTATGGAGCACGAGACTGTGTAATACCTCATTTATAGGGGAACAGCTTTAATGAGATTACCCTAAGTTTGCTTCCAAGTCTCAAATTCTGATTTTGTATTAAGCCACATTTTCCTGTGTCTCCTAACTCCTCCAAACTAAGTATAATCTTTCTCTGCATTTAAAAAAATATAGGATTGTGCCTTCTTTTGGAATACTCATTAGGCTCTGATTTGTACTTAAGTGTGTCTTTTTTTATTTTCTTCTGACTATAAGATCCTTTAATGGTTTGTTTTTTGGTTTGGTTTGGTTTGAAGTACTGGAGATAAAGCTCAAGCCCCACTCCCCCCGTGCTAGGCAAGCATTGTACCACTGTGAGGCAGGAGATTAGGGTGTGGCAAAGCTGCCCTGGAAGTAGGCGTGACTGGCTAATTACAAAACCCCAGGATGCATCCGAAGCACAGTTCTCAAAGCCCTGCACATGGACTTTTTGTGCAAACTCCCGCAGGTTTTCCATAGGCTGAGCCTCGGCCTGAGGAGTGAAAGACAGAAAAATAACGAACGTCGCAATTGGACCTTTTGCTGCTGGCTTCTTTCACAGTGTTCCACTCCCACACTGCACAGTGTACTTTTTTTCCTACTTTTTCTTGGCCCAAACTAGCTCCAGAGCCTGCTTCTTTTCCTACTCTTGTGTGTGTGTGTGTGTGTGTGTGTGTGTGGTACTGGGAATCAAACTCAGGCCCTTGTGCTTGCAAGTCAGGCAGCAGAACCTACCTTTGATAAATATAAAAACCTTGTTACTGTTTGCACTTGATTTGGCTAATTCTTTGCTCAGGACAGAAAGAACCTAGAAACCACCTCTAGAAGGAAACTCCAACTCCACAATACCTGATAACAACTGTTATATCCCTAGTCCTAGATGATTTTTATTTGTATTTACACCCCCAAATCATTTAACAGTGCATTTTGATCCAACAAAACACAAAATGGGTTATTCACCACACTCAAGGGAAATTTATTCTAAGTATCCAAGGCTGATTTAAATGGTAAAAAATCTGGTAGTATAATCCACTATATCAATAAGCTGGAAAAAAAACCCTATGATTATTTCAATTGATGCAGAAAAAATATTTGACAGTATTTAACACCAATTCATTAAAAAAATCACTAAGTAGGAACAGAGAATTTCTTCAGCTTGATATAAAATATCTACAAAAAGCCTATTACAGGTAAAATTGAACTTAATGGTGAGAGACTGAATGTGTTTCCCTTAAGAAAAGTAACAAGGTGAAGATATTCACTATTACCATTCCTACTAAACACTGTACTAGTGCCCTGGCTTGTACAATAAGACAAGAAAAGAAATTAAAAGACAGATTGGAAAAAAACAAATAAAACTTCCCTTAGTCACAAATGGCATGTTTATATGCTGAGAAAAGACTAAAGAACCTACCAGAACTAAAATACATCTAGGATTAATAAGGTACTATATAGCATGGTGAAAGATACAAGGTCCATACAGAAACAGAAAATTGCTGGTTTAATATACCAACATCCAACAATTGTAACCCAAAATTTTTTAAATTGCCATTTACAATGTAATCAATCTACTCACTTTTAAATATAATATAAAATAGAATCTATATGCAGAAAAATATAAAATATTGGAAAATAAAATAAGGAAACAAATTAACGAAGACAAAACTCACGTGCATAAAATGTAGAGTTGAATTAGTGAGGCCTGAGCAATGTCAGGATGGTGGATGATTCTATAGGATGCTATAATGGGGGTACACGACGCCATGCATTTCTCACAGCCCATGCTACCACACAGCACAAAGAGAAAACCTTAACATGCACAATTTTCAAAAAATCTCTTAGGAGCTCTTGAGACCCTAGGAAGGTAGACATCCTGGGACAGGAGCACGTGACTATGCAGACATATAAAGCTACCTCTGTGAAAGGGATGAGGCTAAAGTACTGACCTAAGTAATGTTGAAATAAGACAAAAAGGCAAAGGGAACTGTTCATAAGCACTCTATTCTAGCTGATAAGGCATTTTGCTCCTCGTGTGCAAGTTATTAACTCAGAAATCACTAAACAGAAAAAAAAATAAATAAATGAAGCCTTATTTCTCACTGTTGTACTGGGATGTTACAGAATAAAAGAGAGAAGTGCTGGGATGATTCATGTTACTCTGGATTCAAGTTCAAGACATCAGTCTGCACTAATGTTTAACTTCGTAAAGATCCATATGGAAATATTTATATTTATGTGAGTACATGTCAGTATGTGCACATACGTCTTTGTTCTGTTACCTTAGAGAACTAGAAATAGTGAGAGGACAGCAGTGAAGAACATACCTCAAACCTAAATTTTGACTTATCACCCAGCATGGTGGCATACATCTGTTATCCCAGCACTCAGGAGGCTGAGGCAGGAGGATCCCTGTGAGTTTGAGACCAGCCTAGGCGACATAGTGAGTTCCAGGTCAGTCTCAACTACATCGTGAGACACTGTCTCAAAAAAACAAAACCACAACAACAACGAAACAAACAATTAATTTTTGATTTCTAGTGATACCCTCCAATAAAGGAAGAGTGAGATGACTCCTTGAAAAAAACATGATTGAATCTAAAACCAGGGAAGAAAATATATAGAATGAACCTGGGACATCTTGTAGCGGTGATCGATAAGGAAGGCGGGCCCGCATCCCCACATGCACGCAAACATGTTATTAGGGATGTCTACGAAAGGGTGACAAAATACAAATAATTTAAAAACCAATATAAAGTATCGACAAGAGGTAACAGGGTAATAGATCTTCCTCCAATGGGGAGAGGATCTAGAGACAGAGGAAGAGTGATGGAGAGGAGAGGAACGGGAGAAAAGGAACTAAAATGCGTTAAATACGTGCACATACTCTCCAAGACAAAAGTACACATTATATACTGCAAACATGTACTGACAAAAATAAATAAAAATTTCAACAAGGGAGGGGGCACAGGTGCTAACTGGAGAACACCCAATGGCCAAGGCTGGAGTAATTTCAGTAAAATAGAGTAGCACTGAATGTATCCTAAAGTACAAGATAAACATCCACGAGTCCATACTGTTAAATAAATGATTGAATGATTAACAGAAGGAGGAAAAAGACAACTCTCTCAGGCAGAAGAATTCCAAATAATTTACACAGATACCTGGTCTCCCAAGAGGTGGAACTTCTCAGCTGAGGACAGAAACCAGGCATAAGGAATGGCATCAACTCACCCAATTTTGTGGTTTCTGTAACAGTAGAAAGAGAAAAAGCAAGTGAATGGATTAATTCAAGAATGAGGTTTGAAGTGAGGGTGCAGTTGAAATAGATGGGGAATTAGGTGCTAACAATGCTGAGAAACAAGCAGCTGACAAAATGCACCACCTAACCAGGGGGAGGGAGAGAGAATGGCAATATCCTGGGTGCAGAGAAGGCTGATGAATTCTCAGAGAAATGAGTTAAGGAGGCCAAGCATGGAACTTTGGAATGAGTGACTTGGCACGTGAACCGACTGACCAAGGAAAATTGCATTTTGAGCGCAACAGGGGATTAGGAGGTGAGAGCACAGCAAAACTGGTTTGAGTCTGAGATTTCCGGCAGGTTGTCTAAGGACCCTAAAGGGTGTCTACCACATTCATTTCCTCAGCTTGGAACCTCCCCCAAGCAGAATGCCTCTATTATTTAGTTTTATGAATTAAAAGATGGGAGAAACAAGGTTGTTGCTTTTGAGAGGCTGGAATGGAGATTGCATGAATCGTGACTCGGAGTCTTCACTTTCAAGAACAAAGAGCATCCATCTCCAAAGAAGAAACAGCCCAGAGGAGTAAAGGCAGGAAGTGGATTCCCTTGAAAATGTAGCCGTTGCCAGATAAATACAATTCAAGCTATATATTCAAAAATGTTCTCCACATATTACACCACAGATCTGATTTCTTTGCCACTTTATAATCTGAGTTTCACTGGTGGGAGACTTATATCATGTTTATTGCAGGATAAATGAGTGGGTACGAGGAAAGGAGAGAAGAGAGGAAAAAATGAAAGAAGGATTAATGGAAAGAGGGAGGGAGAGAGGGAGGACGGATTGATCAACATGAAGTCTTTTCATAATTTGGCCATGGGTTTTCCTCTCGTTCTGCCTCTTCTGTTCTCTAAAGTCATGGCCAGATGGAAATCTGTCAGCCTTCTTGTGAACATTGCTGGCCTGTCTAATCTCCATAACCATTTTATACCTTTTACCTGGAATGTCTTTCAACACTACATGGATAGAGAGCCCCGTTTTATAAGGACTCTCTTAAATACACCTCGTCAATAAAAGTTTTTCTAATTTCTGTAAATGCATTATCCTTAGTTATGGACAAAACTTTTATCCTATTTGTTCACAACAGTAACTACAACCTCTGGAAGGCACCCAGTAATATTTATTAAAACAAAGAATGACTGAGTGAGTGAGTATAGATTTTCATTGTACTTATATCACAGAATGGATCACAGTCTGCATAAATGTTTTTCTAAATATAAACATTAACCTGTGATTTCTATAAAGACAAAACTCATATTTTGTCCTAATCTTTATATTTCCTTTGTTTTTTACCATAACACTATCTGTTAACCATGAATATGTTGAAAAAAATAAAGGAATTGAGAATAGCACTCTTGCCTTGTTTTTCTCCATGGATGCCAGAAGTTGTAGATTAATGTGCTGTGATATTGTAATAAACTTTTCTGGCATCCTTTAGTGATCTGGTCTCTGTTGGTAATAAATTTGGAAGAAATATTGCGGAAGACTTAAAAGCGATCACTGGTAAGTGAAAACTAAGCACATTTGAGTGTTCATCAATAAGTGTGGTGTGCATTAAAAGAGGGTTTGAAAAAAAAAGAGGGCTTGAGATCACTGACAAATGTAAACAGACTAGTTAAGGGGAATCAATGTTAGCTAGCCCCAAAACAGGACCAATTCAGATCACTGTTCCAATCACAATGAACAATTCAAAATGCTTTACATTGGGAGAATAAATGAGAGGTTTAAATAGACCCTGGCAGCTGAAAGCAGTGCCAAAGTTTCCTCCATATTCATTTTACTAAATTCTGTCCCCTAGCCTAGGGGAAGCCATTTCAATTGAACTGATATTTACTGAGATAAGTCAGCATAGAATAATAACAAGAATGATGCTCGACAAAATATTACCCTTTGCTCTATTCCTAGGTTTTTCTGTTTTGTGACCTGCCCTTTTGACCAGTTCATTGTTTCACTCCACCACGATGACGTACAGTGTTATTGCTGCCTCTGCTCCAGACTTAATGCTAATTGTGTCTCGATGACTCCTATTGCTCTCATCAAAGAGGACCGTGAGAGGCCAGCTTAGTGAAGGGAAAAGAAGCAAAGGCCAGAGATGCCAACAGAAATCTCAAAGGCTAGTAAACTCCAAAGTTATGCAAATATACAATGGAATTGAAATTTGCAGGAAGCCAAGTAGAGGCAGGCAAATGGAGCAAGAACAGACAATAACAGCAAGACCTTGATGGAGAAGGATGTGCTCAGCCCCTGACTTGACTCCCCATTAATGCAGGCGAGCATCAGTCCTGAAGAAGACTAGGTAAGTGTCTGTAGTACACCCTAGCCGACTGGAGAGGGAGGTCACGAACAAGACTCACCATCTGGCACAGGTGACTCTTTAGATACTTAGGAAAGATCAGCAGGAGGCCCACAGCAGCAAAACGGACAAAGAACATGAATAAAGAACACACAGACAAGCAGAACCTATAAATGACCAATGAACACATAAACACTGTTCAAACTCATTATCAAACAAAGACAAGTACATTAACATACTTTTTTAATATTAGTCATAACCTTTGTGAAGATGATACTTGAAACTGGGTAGAATGCAGGGAAATTTATTCACAGTCATATGGTACTGGTCAGAGTATAAATGGAAACATTTTTTGAAAACAGCATGTGTACATGTGGACACGCAGAATACATTTGTGTATTCATTCGTTAATTCGTTCATGCCACAAGTTTTCGTTGCACGCCCAGTTTTACATATTAAAATAGACATTATCCTTGTCATCAGAAGCACACAGTGTTGTAGGGAGAAGAGAGGGCAATTCAACAACCACGGCATTTATTATAATGGTAAGTGACCATGACGGGAAATTATAAGAAGCTATGAAACCATAGAGGAGTAGTTGATGTAGTCTTAGTAAGGCAGGAAAAACTTCATTCCTCAAGGAAGTGATATTTAATCTGAGATTCAAAAAGCAGAATTTAAGGAGGTGAGGATTGAAGATTCTTGAAGGGAGGAGTTCCTGACGGTTCCAATCAAAACACACAGTACAGCAAAAGCCCTGAGGAGAGGACTTGGGTGCTACCATGTTTTTCCTCATGTTTAAGAAGCTAAGAATACTTTAGTGTGAAGTAAAGGAGCCAGAATGAAGTAAAAGATTTAGGTACACTTACTCCACCTTGAACTTAGGGGGAGAAATCTCTCAACAAGATTAAAACACTGTTTTGCAACTTCAAGGGGATCCGAGGCCCTACCCCTCAGAAGAATGACAATTTAACTGGTAAAAATTTTATATGTGTGTGTGTGTAAATTAAATACTAAAATGATGTATGACTGTGTGTGTAAATAGATACTTAAATCATTAAAGTCTCTGGAAATTGTCCTTAGGGCATACAGACGAATACTCCTTCAAGAAAATCAACTGAATCCTGCTAATATTGGTGGAGTCTGTGGCGTCCGAAGCGCGGCTCACTACCTGGCTCCCCTTCCCAGCAGTGGGGTGGTGAAGCTCTCTGCCCTGGGCGCTCTACTCCCGGCAAGTGTAGCCAAGATGGCGTCCGTGTCTCCCCCCAGCTCTCAGCCCTAGACTTTGGTTTCCCTTCACCATTGAGCCATCATCATTTCTCAACCGAACTCCAGCCCCGTTTTGTAGAAACTGTATTTCAGGGCACGAGGTCCCAGACCGACGTTCCCCTGCCCGCCCCGACTCACAAGTGTGGAAGCTTCTGCTCAGGTGCAGCACAGCTGACAGTACTGGGGCAGGGGAAAGGAAAGAAAGGGCATATGGTGCTTCTTTCTATGCGGACAACAGCTTTTCTAAACTGAGATTTTGGTCTTAGTTGCACAACTCCACGAATTCACTTTTTTTAGAAGAAATGTACACCTTAAACTACTGAAAGAAAAGAAGGGTCTTTCAATAGATGGTGCTGAAAAGCCTGGATATACATATGGGGAAAAAATAAGCCTCAACCCCTCTCTCACATCATACTCCACAGTTACATCAAGGTGGGTCACAGCCTGAAACATGAAGTCAAAAGTTAATACGTTTACAGAAAAGCCAGAGAAAATATCTTGATACATTTAAAACAACAGAAAAATCTCATCCCCGGGTGTGGTGGCTCAGGGCTGTAATCCCAGCACTTGGGAGGCAGAGGCAGGAGGATTGCAGTAATTTCAAGGCCAGCCTGAACTACAAAGTGAGACCCGGTCTCAAAACAAACAATAACAACAACAAAAACTCAGGATTCTTAGGATGGATAAAAGAGAAGATTGATAAATTGTACTTCACCAGCATTAGGAAACATACTAAAAGTCACTTCCATGAAAAGAATGGGAGGTTACTGCTGATAAAGCACTGTATCTCAGATACATGAATAATTCTTATAACTTGATATAAATAACAGGCCCCAACTAGGTTAAATATTTGCACAAACACTTCATTTTTAAATTTAGCAATACATGTTTGCAGTACATAATGTTTACTTTCCTTATGGGGAATTGGTATATATATATATATATATATACCAAATCTTAATTCTTTATCTCTTTCCTTTCCCTCCCTTCCACCTCCAACCCTGTCTTGATCCCCTTTTGTTTTGTTTGTTCTGCTTTTTTGATACATGTTTGCAATACATAATGTTTACAGTATTCATGTGTATGAATAGCCAATGATCATATGAAAAAGCATGCAACATTCTTTTTTTTAATTTATTGTTGATTTATTAAATCAAAATACTATGTATAAAACAGCCATCTCTACACAGGACATAATGCATCTTAATATATAGTTATCTTTAAAAAGTCAAGATGCAAGTCACAATGATTATGAAAATAAAATTTACATTAAGACATTCTCCAAAGATGATTTAATTGGCTATTCATGATCGAAGTCATCGTTTGAGAATCTGGTGAGCACTTTCTTTCACTTTCTGGTCCACTAAAATCACCTGGCCAGATATATCAATAGGAAATGAAATTTCATTTGTGTATAATTTCCTTTTTGCTCTTTTTGGTTAATCAAAGAAATTACATATTACTATATACACATCACACTGGCTAAAGTCAAAATGACTACTAGCACCACACATTGGCCAAAAGCAGAACTGGGCCTGATTAATATTTCTGATGGTATGTACAAGGTAACAACCACTTTGAAAAACATTTTCTTATAAATTAAATATATATCTTTTTTAGGATCTGATAATCCCACTTCCTGATGGTTACTGAAAAGAAATAAAGAGGCTTGTGTAACATGCTTATAGTAGATCTAGTTTCAGTAGCCACAATTGGAAAAAATTCCCAGCATGTCCATCCACAGACAAAAGCATAAACAAACTTCAGGATGCTTATGGAATACTGCTATATAGCTTACAAAGTAATTACTGACACACACAATAATACAACAATGTGGATGACTCTCAAAAGCCATATCCATAAAGGAATCTTATACAAAGTGAGTACATTATTGTATGATTCTATTTATATGGTTTCTATGAAGGGCCAAATTAAATCTGTTAGCAAAAGAAACAGAAAAGTTGTTGCCTCTTAAGTGAGAATACAGGATTAATTTAGAAGGAAAATGAGGAACTTTTTATGGCGATGACGAAGTTCTTTTAGTTGTTGAGGGTTTGAGTATATGTATTGTCACTTGGGATTTTTACATTTCATTTATAAATTTTATTTCAACAGTATAAAGCTAGGGCTGGAGATTTAGCTCAGTGGTTCTACCGCCTGCCTCTCAAGCACAAGAACCCAAGTGCTATCCCTGGTAATAAAAAAAAAAAAAAAAAAAAAAAAAAAAAAAAAA
>NW_022900916.1:44046870-44073320 GCF_012274545.1 Fukomys damarensis | reverse complement strand
AAAAAAAAAAAAAAAAAAAAAAAAAAAAAGTAAAGAGCTATAAACAGGTAATGAACTCTAGTTAATATTATACATGTTAAGTATCTATTGAGAAATGTACAGATGTTTGAAATTCACTGAAATGCATTATGAAGACCCAGTTTGTGTATATACTGATCCCCCACAATGAATATAATTACTATGTATTGTAAACATATGCTTATAAAAAATTTTTGAAGGAAATACATTGTGAAATAAGATGTGTTGTTGGATTACTAGATGGATAGATACATGATACATTGAGTATAGTAAAATAATAATTGTAGAATGTAGGTAATGACTGCATGTGTTTACACAAAAATTCCTTCAAATTTGCTTTCAAAAATACCCAGAAGGAAGGCCAGAGATTTGGTTCTGCTGCCTGCCTCACAAGCACAAAAGCCTGAGTTCAATCCCCCAGTACAAAAAACAAAAAACGAAAAACAACAGGAGAAGGACTGGATAATTTTTCTGAGTCTCCTTTTATAAGTCATGAAACCTCATTTCTCAATGGCAGGGCCCCAGACAGATGTCCAACCTCAGTGAAGAACAGGGGCTGGCTCACACTGGCCGGCAAGAGCCAATTGTTAAATTTCCAGGAATTTCATTAGCCAGTTAATGTCACGTTGGTAGCTTCGATTGGCTACAGTGAGATTATTAGCACCAGGGATGCTGCTGAATGCTACAAATGAAGGCATTCTGGAATTTTTGTTTTGTTTCATTGTGATTTTTAAAAACCAGTGGCTAAGCATTTGTAAACACTCCATTCCCCATCCTCAGCAAACCTCTGGCAAGGAAAATGAAACATGATAATACAAGTTCAGTTTGTAAATGGGGAGGGTAGGAGGCGTTGAAGGGAGAGCAGGGACAAGGGGAAAAAATGAGAACCAAGACCTGTCATGTAAAGGTACAAGATCCCCATGATGAATGTAACTGTGCTGTATACCTAAAATGTACCAAAAGGCTCAATTTTTAAAAATGCAAGTTAAGCAAAATGTATCTGGGTGACAAGTTGGAATATGATCACCTAAAACGTCAGGCCTTCTACAACCTAGAAGAATAAGAATATTACTAATGACAGGCAAGCAACATTGTATATCACATACTCATTTATTTTGACAGCAAATTATGGCATCAATTAAGCCGTTTAATCTTTACACCAAATTATGTTGCATATTCATTTATATCATGAAATATCTCATACCAACTTTTATAATTTATTTAACTTATTTATTTAATTTTAATTTCACATTTGCAATTTTCTTATATTTATTCAAACATAAGCCATAATAGTCATTAACTTTTTCAGTGAATTTTTTACAACTTGCTCATAATCTTAAGTAATAATATATTTATATACATACACAATGCATTTTTAATAAAAGAGTAGGCCCTATGTTAAATCAGAGGATAGCTGTTTATTCGGTTACAGACAATTTTTTGAGATAGGTTAGAAGAGAGAAGGAATTGTCTTCATTAACAACAAAATCGTTTTAAGTAAAATGAGGAAGCTAGAGGCACTGAGTCAGAGCCTTCCCATTATCTATGGTCTAAGGATTTAGAAGCATAGAGCAGAAATGCTTAGTTGTACCTGTACATTAGAATTGCCTGGGAAGCTAATGTAAAAGGGAAACAGTTTTTCTTCAACCAATTACGGACAAAATTGATATAGGAAAACTCTTCCACTAATCCAATTAGAAAAATGGGAGAAAACTGTGTTTTAAGTCTTTTTGAGAAACTCAAGGGGGCCAGGGATTTAGTTCAGTGGTTCCGCTGCCTGCCTCACAAGCGCAAGGACCTGAGTTCGATCCCCGGTACCAAAAAAAAAAAGAAAAAAAAAACAAACCTCAAAGAAGTGATGTTCTAGATCAAGACAGATAGAGAAGAAACACCCAAAAAGATAAACCTGAGAAGTAGCTGCACTTTTCTAGTGTCCTCAGCACTTTTCCCTGGGAAGTTCCTCCTCCGCTTGTCTCTGTGTTATCTGATAATGGGATGGTAGAAATTCCTTCTCAAAAGATAAGGACCAGGAATAACTTTTTCTGTTATCTTCTCAGAACAACAGATAAAAGGCAACATATACAACCTCTGCTTCTGTAGGAAAGCTATGTGCTTTCTACAAATTGCAGTGATGATTCTATCATTCATTCTGTCACCATGTAAGAAAATATATATTTTCAACTCTATGGCCTAGGATGCCTGTTTTCTTACCACACACCATCTAAATCAACGGCATACATGTACAGTTTTGTCACAACATCCACTCCTATGTCAGCAGCAATTTCTCTATTGAAGTATGTAAGCCTCTTTATTAAAAAATCTGTATTAGCTCGAACAAAATAAGCTCATACATCAGTCCAGATTCTTACCAGGCCAGTTATTAGGGACCCACGTGCTTTCACCCCAAGTTTCACAACCCCTGTCACATCCAGCCCACTGAACACAGAGTTGACTGATGGCACAGTTGCTTATTAAAGATGCTGGCAGAAATCAAATACTTTAATAAAATTCTTTGTTCTTTATTTATTGGATTTATTGATAGTTTTACCATATATGTTGTAAATTTTTTAATGAGTTCACATAGTGTGAATTCTCCAATAACCTACATTTTACGCAAATTATGTTTCTTCATTTTACTCATTTTTGTGTGTGTGGCAGTATCTCATTTCTCTTCACTGCCCTGTATCTAATGCAAAGAAGAGGAAAAACACTTTAGATATTTCTAGTACATTGTGCAAGTCCACTCTAATTTATTTATTTTCCAGTAAATAGATATTCAGGTTGTTTCTAAGTTTTCATGATCACGACTATGCTATCATGAAGCCTTATATGTATCTCGCTAGGAAACTATGTCCCAAAAACTCTTTCAGATATATAGATAATGGAGGAAGTTCTGGATGAGAGGGAATGTGTACAGAAAAATAAAATGCAAAAATGTTTTAAAAGCAACAAAAATAGATGAGTTTCCAATCAGAAGTTTATAGTGTTGTAGATAATCTACACACTTAATCACCTTTGCTATTATAAGAACTTTAACGTTTCTATTTCGTTGGGTATAAAAATGGGTCTTTCTTTTTTTTAAATGGGTCTTTCTTTGTCAATGGCAATTGATAACTGCAGAGATGTTTAATTATCTTTTCTCCCCTATGTTATTCCTTTTTAAGATTTTGCTCATTTTTCTATTAGTTTTGTCATTTTTAAAAATTCAATCACCTTTGCTATTATAAGAACTTTAACGTTTCTATTTCGTTGGGTATAAAAATGGGTCTTTCTTTTTTTTAAATGGGTCTTTCTTTGTCAATGGCAATTGATAACTGCAGAGATGTTTAATTATCTTTTCTCCCCTATGTTATTCCTTTTTAAGATTTTGCTCATTTTTCTATTAGTTTTGTCATTTTTAAAAATTCACATATAATTCAAGGCAGAAACAGCATGGTAGAAAGGCATGGTGGAAAACCGCTCCTTAACCCATGACTTCTAGGCAGCAAAGAGAGAAGTGAGAAACTAGGGACAAGATAATACCTTTCAAAGTCACACCTCCAATAACTCACCTCCACCCAGGCAGGCCTCATCCTCCTATCAGAACATTTAGCCACGCATTTATCCTATACTGATCCTCTGATAGCACCCCCAGGATGCAATCACATTCCCAAAAACCCACTTGTGAATACAAGAGACCTGGGGGGACCCTTTAGATCTAAACATAACAATGTGTGCTTAACATCTCAGTCTCAGCCAGGCGTGGTGGAACACACCTGTAATCCCAGCACTTGAGAGGCTGGGGCAGGAGGATCACGATAAATTCAAGGTCAGCCTAGGCTATGTAGTGAGTTCAAGGCCAGCCTGAACAGCATAGTGAGATGTCATTTCCAAAAACAAACAAAAAACAACACTGATACGAAAGATTAGCTCTTACAGCTGTTTTAAATACTTTCTAGTCTACAGTATTTTGGATCTTTGCACATAAGATCTTAATTTCTTTTTTTTGTTTTTGTTTGGTACCAGGGGTGGAACTCAGGACCTTGCACTTGCCAGACAGGTGCTGTGCCGCTGAGCTAAATCCTCAGCCCAAGATATTAATTTTAATGTGGTAGAATTTATCAAATTTTGCTTTATATTTAAGCTCTTTTTCCAAAGCCTTAAAAACATAAAGACATATGTTAAATATTTTAATATGTTACCTTTCTTATGTAAGTCTTTGACTCATATATAATTCTTGTATGTGATGTGAGTTAAGGATTCAGTTGTATGTATGTATGTATGTATGTATTGATACTGGGGCTTGAACTCAGGACCCCATGCTTGTGAGGCAGGCGGCAGAACCACTGAGCTAAATCCCGGCCCTCAGTTTTATTTTTTCTACATTCTAACTGCCTGACACAGCACTACTATTGAAAGATCTTTCTCCTCACTAGTGTGCTGCAGAGCCAGTTTTACATAAATCAAGTTTTTTTGTATCCAACCTTAGTTCCTCGGATTTCTTTTATGTTCCGTGTGTGTGTGTGTGTGTGTGTGTGTGTGTGTGTGTGTGTGTGTTCCAACTACACTATTCCTTTATATTCCACACAAGGAAGAAAAAAAAAACTTTCGATATTTCTAGTAGACCAGGATTACAGCAGAAAGATACATTCCAAATTCTCATAAGAGCTGTCAGAGGGCTGGGGATTTAGCTCAGTGGTTCTGCTGCCTGCCTTCCAAGCACAAGTTCCCAGGTTTGATCCCTGGTACCAAAAAAGAAAAAAGGAGAGAGAAAGAGCTGGCAGAGGAGAAGTCATGGGGCAGTAATAGACTTAACTCAGCATTACAGCCTGTTATGGAAGTCAGAAAACTGCTAGAGCTGCTGCCACCTTTATACCCCACCACACCCTGACAGTGACCAGACAGTGAGCACGGAATCAAGCAGATACAAAGACTTATAGCCACAAAACCTCTTGCAAGCCACAGTTACCGTGTGAAGAATGCGTCCCACTCTTTCAGTCTTCCAAACCTCACTGAAATACACCTGTGAGGTGAACCTAAATCACATGTGTACTGTAATGACAAGTGAGTCTCGTAAAATGTCTTTAGCTTCCATCTCCTACACTACAATGAGAAAGAGAGTAGAATGCCAAGTAATTTTAGGCAACATCCAGTAGAGTCTACCTCACCTACCTAGCAAGCATCCATATCCAGCCTTTTACCATCCTTAAATATGCAGTCAATGTTTTGCCCAACATCAGACAACTATTGTTTATATGCACTAACATTTTATCTTCTGCTCAAAAATCCAATTACCAAAATTCTATTACTCCCTATATTTATATCCTTTTCTTCAGTCACTTTCACTTCCTGATGCAATTACAAATTTAACCAATGGCAGCACACCTGACATAAAAGAGTATGTGAAAAGAATAAGTAATGAATTGGTTAATATATAAAAATATGTATATAATAAAATGAAGAAGACAAAGTATAGCTGTTATAGTCACGATTTTTACAAATGATTATGTGGTCCTAGCTGGTACTTTTAAATTTTTCTTTTATTTATGGATTGCATTCTCCTTTTACTTTCAGCAAGTACTTCAGTTAATCAATCCCCCCCCCAAGTACTGTTACCAGGATAAAACTCAGGATCTTGCACTTGCAAGGCAGAAGCAACGCCACTGAGCTAAATCTGGGCCCCAGTTAGTCAGTCTTATTGTTAGTGTGAAACAATCTGTTCCTCAAGAGGAATATTGATCCTACCACTTATATTTGCTGTAATTCTTCATGAGTATGTCAATGAGAATTAAAATATTAGAGATTCCTCAGAATCTTCTAGGTTCTGTGTATTAGTCTTACCCTTCCATGTATTAGTGTTACTGTTCCTTATAGCTACCTACTTCTTCTTGATAGGAAAACGTTACCTATCCTAGCCAGTACAATAATCCAAATCTTTGCCTATTTTATTTGCTCAGTAACTTTACCAGCTCTAAACTGCTACGTGAGAGCTTGCACTTCCATTTCAAAGGAACCATGACCGTGTTCCCCTGATGACAGCTTTGCTGTTTTGGAAACGAAATACTCTCAGCTGTAAAATTCATGGAGGAATAAGAAGCCAATTTTGCAACTGAAATTGCAGGAGTAATAATGAAAGGAGTCACTCAAAACTTTTTGTTTCCTGCATGAGCTGAAGCATGGAAAAGTAGCATCGAGTACTTGTTGCTGGGTTACAGTACGTAGGGTGCCTTGTAGGACAGCTACATTACTTGTGAACGATGTTGTCTCTCATATGGCACGTAATTCAATCAACAAGTACACCATTCTTGAGTCTATTTCTTCTAGATAATAGTTACAGTAGACCACTGAAACTAATGGATGTGAATCCCCTGCTTCTATTTCATTGGCATAAAATTAACGTTTTAGCCCAAAGGAGTCACATGGTATCATGGTAAATGAAGAATTTGCAATCCATGAATGGAAATGCTGGCAAAAGTGGTGTGAATAGGAAAGACAAATCTATATACACAATATGTGTCTGCTCTACCAAACAACATGTGGCCCTCTATGAATAAAGCGTCTAAGTAATCTATGTACTACCTGTTGGCAGCCTGGTCCCACAGTACCGTATATAATAGAGCCTCTACATTGAATTCTAGTATTGAAAGGAAGATTACTCAGGAAGGAAATCCAGAACAGTCTTAGCAAATTGGAAATTCCCTGAGCACGTATGTGTCTTTTACCACTGCCTTCAAGGGCATTTTATCAATTCATTGGGTCAGTGCTGGAATGGATAGGGAGAGAGAATTAATGACATCCCTAGAACACATGATTATTTGCCCAATAGTCAGGAAATTTCAGCACAGTTGAGACCAACTGATGACCCAGATGAAACATAAATATGGATATGGACATAAATATCCTCATGTGCTGCATCTACTCAGAAAGATCTTTTTATTTGTTTTCAAATTTTTCAATCAGTTTCTTTCTTAGTTAATAGCCATATATAGGCAGATAATTAGCTACTATTTTAAAAATAATCATATATGCATGCTTCCTACTATTACTCATTCAAGTAGGCAATTAGGTACATGATTCAAAAATTCCAGAATTTTTACCTGCTGCCTTTGAAGTTTTTCCCCATTTGGGATTATAATGCTTCAGGAGTACAAAGAAGGTTCACTGTGCACTGGTCACCACTCCAGAACAGTGCACTTTGAGTTGCAATTTCTACTATTTGCGTGGGTCCAAAGAGGCAGAGCACAAACACAAGTTGGGTGAAGAAACTTTTTTACTCACAGGCAGCAAGGGGCAATAATGCCTAGAATTTGCAAGCCAGTCATCAAAGCTCAGGAAAGCTGCCCAGAGCAGGTATGCTTCTGCTACATGCTGAAGGACCTCAGAGAGCAGTCTGTCCTGGGGCTTATGTCCCAGAAGTTACTTGAGTCACTGGGCTAAGGTCTGGTAGGACTTACACCACGCCTTATCTTGTATACCTTGCAGTATTGCTATGTAGCACTGGAGTTAATCTGTCCTTCTATATTTTATGCACTAGTGCCTCCTTTGAAGTAATAATCTTGCCATTTGTGGCCACTATTAAGTATTTAACACAAGCACTTCAATATGGATAACTTAGGTGCTAAATGACTAACAGGTACATGGTATATACAGCATGGAGACTCTGCACAAAAGGATGATTCATGTTCCAAGTAGGACAGAGTAGGGTGGAAAAAGAATTTATCATGCTACTCAAAATTGTGTGCAATTTAAAACTGATGAACTGCTTATTTAAATTTAGTATATTTGGATCATAGTTGACCATAAGCAAATGACAAATGGAAGGCATAAGCATAAGCATAAGCAAATGGAAAATAAAACCATAGATGCAGGGTTTGGAAATAATAGTATACAAAGAAACATGTTAAATTATCTCAAAAGTAAAAAATATCAAACCAATCAAATCACATACAATTCTATTGTCTACAATTAGCAGTGGAGACCTCATAACTTGCCTAATTGTGTTAATGGAGAAGCTCTTTTTTACTATCTAAAGGTTCCTTCTCATATTTAATTAAATTCAGGGTTTTAAGAGTGTAATTTTATCTCCAACTAAGGGACTATCCCCCATTGATTAATGATTACTATAAAGTTGAGTTTTTTCCTAGTCTGGGTCTGGTTCTGGCTCTAGTAAATCCTTCCTCCCCCTTTAGTTTCCCATGATATTCATTCTCACTGCTGATTCCAGTACTTTTCTTGGGATAGGTTAAAGTATCTGGGCTTAAAGTCAGAAGAGCAGAACCACGGTGTGGTTTTCTTGTTGTTTTTGGTTCTGCCTTTTGCTATTAGGATGACTCTTGCTCTCTGAAGTCCTCAGAATCCTCACCTGCAAAGTGGTGGTGCTAAACTTGGTCTTCCTGCTGGGTATTTAGCTCACCTGCCTTGCAAGTACAAGGTCCCCAGTTTGAACTCTGGTACCTCCCCCAAAAAGGTAATAAACTTGGTCTTCCTAATTCATAACTTCTGTAGAAGATCCCATGAGATTTTATACACAAAAGTTTTAGAAATATTAAACTGCACAGAGTAATATATTATTATTAAATGTTTCTAAACCCTTTCCTTCCCAAAGCTAGGTGGTGTCATCCTCTCCTATTAAGAGTCATGGTGATGATCTGGTGAAACTTCAACTATGTTTAAGCACCTGCTGTGTGGAAATATTTATCCACACATCAAGTGATCATCAAATAGGATATACAGGTTAAAAATGAAGAGTTAAGTATTCTTCAAAAGTGAAGATTTAAAACACATTAAAATTTAAAGTTGTTTACCTTTTTCACAGGTAAAGAGTTCATAGCCATCCAGTGGTATGATTTGACACATATCCTTTCTGAGGAAAACAGTCCACACAATGATTTTTGCATTCCTATTATTTGCAGCAAGCAATTTGAAAGAAATTTTCTAAACTTTCAATTCCTACAATAACAGAGTAGTGAACATCAGAGATACTGTCCCACTGTAAAAAATTATAAAATAGGCAAAATAAATAAAGGAACTGTGAACAACACTAAACAACAGGCTACAGGTCTATCATTATAAAAATCTAGATTCTCAATAATTCAGGTATATAATATCTAGTATACTAAAAATATTAATAGATATGGAAAGAAGAAAGAAAATGAGGCCACAATTTTGGAAACAAATATGTAATAGAAGCAGACCCTAAGATGATAAAGATTTTGAAATTAGTAGGCTTTCCGAAGATCTATTATAAAGATCCTTAATAGCTGGGAGAAGTGGTGCAGGCCTGTAATCCAAGCTCATGAGATACAAATTACAAGAAGGTCACAAATTGGGGGTCAGCCTCAGCTATTTAGGAAGACCCTGTCTCAAAATTGAAAGGTTGGGAGGAAGCTGGAGATTCAGCTCAGTGGTATAGCACCCATGAGTTAGATCCCCAGTACGAACACACACACACACACACACACACACACACACACACACACACACACACAAACTTCAGTAGCTCAAAGGAAAAAATAGAACATATTCAACAGATGGAAAATCTATCTACACGGGAAATTACTTGAAAAAATTGGAAGTTCTGGAGCTAAATTTTATCTGAAATAAAAATTTCACCAGAGGAATTCGATAACATGTGAGGCCACAGAAGAAAATTTTTGTCAATTTTAAGAAAGATCAATAGAAACCTAAATTGATACTCTACGCACAGTTAAGTGAACCATAAATTAGTACCCAGAAGAAGAGGACAAATTGAGCCTCTCAGAATCTGTCTTAGGAACCAGAATTTCTAAATCAAGTTGTTTCAGTCTTGGCCATAATGACATCTTCAGCCAGATAATCTCCATTACATGCGACTGTCCTGTCCTATGCATTTTAGGAATCTTAAGAATATCCTTAGTCTCTTTTCAGTAAGCAACAGTTGCATCCTTTCATAATATAGCAACCAAAGGTTTCTAGTCTTTGTAAAATGTCCTAGTAGTAGTAGGAGAACCTCACCCTTTAATTGAAAACCACTGTTCTATGTGAATAAAGGGGAAAATGCATCATCTAAAGATACTTTTATTATATAACTATTTACCACTCTGTTCATACTTATAGATCACTTGGTTTTTGCCTTTCCCACTAGAATGTAAATTACAGGAGTGTTAAAAGCATTACGGATTTTGTTTTTTAGCTTGTGTTTGTGCAAGTTTGGGGATCAGACCTAGGGCTTCCTAAGTGCTAGGCAAATGCTCAACCACTGAGTTATGAGCCCTGTCCTGAGTCTTGCTATTTAATTCGTACTATTAGGTTTTGGATCTTGAGTGTCCCCCAAAAGGCACATAGTGAAGGCGTAGGCCCCAGGGTGGCACAGCCTTTAGAAGGCAGTGTCTACTTAAGAGAAATTAGGTCACAGAGAATGTGCCCAGAAGCAATGGCAAAAGCCACCAATAGCTTGGAACCTCCAAAACATGAGCCAAAATAAACTTTTCCTTTGTATGGGTTGTTTATCTCAGGTAGTTTGCCACAACTTTGGCAAACTGGTGAACCAACAAACCCAGCAACTAGGCTGGCACCTTGTATTTTGAATCAACAAATCAATGGCTGCTGAGCTTTAGTTCTGATTTTCTGAAAAGCCTGCTGTGCATCCCAGGCTTATACTTGGAGTAACTACATAGTACAGAGACAGTTTCCCTCAGGTATAGATTGCCTTTCAATGAACCCCCACATTTATCTTTCTTCCTCACTACCTAAACTAGCCCAGGCAATATAAATTTGGTGTCATTTATTTCTAATTTTCTCCTTTTCTGAGGAAGTAACAGATCCATTGGTTCTCTCCCTTTAGATCATCAACTAATGACTACTGAAAAGCGCCAAAAAGCCCATCTCTCTCTCCCCCTTCAATTCCTTCTATATAAATTACTTATCTTAATGTTTAAATATTGCTACAGATGTTCAAAGCTGTATATTATAATGGTATTAATCCTGGGATCAGATTTAAAAGGACATTTTAAAAATGTGATTAATGCTTCAAGGTAGTAGGATTATTACCCTAGAAGGAAAAAAATGTTAATCCCAGCTCTTGGGATTCTGAAGCAGGAGGATTGCCACAAGTTTAAGGCCAGCCTGGTTATATAGTGAGTTCAAGGCCAGCCTAAACTATACAGTGAGACTATCTCAAAATACAAAAACAGGGCCAGGGATTTAACTCAGTGGCACTGTGTCTGCCTTATAAGCACAGGTCCTGAGTTCAATCAAAAAAAAAAAGGAAAAATATTTTTGGACAATGTAACTTACTGTAAGAGATTTTTCAAGACACTTTCTGTTACGTGAAATGTCCAAAGTATTTCATAAGTAGAGGAAGTAAAAGGAAACAAGATATGTTACATCCATATACCAGTGCCTCATGATAAATGTAATCATATGTGCTGCAAATATGTACCAGTAAAAACATTTTTAAATTTTAAACACCCCCCAAAAAGAAGAGAAAATACAAAATGAAAGAGAAATAAACATCTTGTTTAAATCACACACACAAAAAGGATTCTGTATGTATACTATAATCTTTCTTAACCTCATCCAATTTCAACAATTACCAACTCATAGTTAATCTTGCTTGAACTGTGCCTTTACCCACTTTCCTTCTCCTATATATTTTGAGAAAAAAATCTCAGATATCTTATCTTTCTTTCAGTGATGCCGGCGCCTGCCTCACAAGTGCAAAGTGCCGAGTTCTATCCCTGGTACCAAAAAGAAAAAGAAAACAAGAAATAAAAGTTAAACATAATCTCTTAATTTTTGGTGTTTTTGTTCGTTTATTTGTTTGGTACTGGGGATCAAAGTCAGGTCCTTGTGCTTATGAGGCAGGCAGCAGAACCACTGAGCTAAATCCCTTGCATGATTTCTGCATTTTATTAAGCACCCTATCAGTGTTCAAATTTATAAATGACTTTATTTTTACATTTTATTAATATAACTAGAGCTGAAATAAGACACACACAGAAATTGATTTTGTCTTTTAACTAATTTTTAGCTAATAGGTTTTTTCTCCACCTTCTTTCCCCTCTCCTCTCTTCTACCAGCTCCATTATAATTTGAGGAAACTGGGGTCCTAGGTCTGGATTCTACTGAATTTTTTAAAAATGTAAATCACGCTTTACTTAAAGCTTTGTGTAAACAAAGTACACTTTTGGACTGTTTCACGCATTGCCATGGACTGAATGTGCGCCTTGTGATTCAGATGTTGAAATGTTAGCAATGAACATTATGGTGGTTGGAGCTGGAGCCTTTGGGAAGGTAAGCAGGATTAGGTGAGGTTATGAGGCTACAGCTCTGGTCTAATGAGATTAGTGGCCTTATGAGAACAGACAGCAGAGAGCTTGCTCTCTCTTCCACTCACAACAGTTCCCCCACCAGGCACAAAGATGAGTTCTCCATGATTGCACAGCAAAAATGTAGTCCTCTACTAACCAAAAGAGAAGAGCTAGGCCATGCTACCAAGCGGATTAGGGACTTTCAGCCTCCAGAACTGGGAGAAAATAATTTTCAAGTATTTAATGCACCCAGTCTATGGTGTTTTGCTATGTCAGTGAAAGCTGACTGAGACACACAAATTGGATTTGACTCATGTTTAATTGATGAATTGCATTTTTATTATGAATTATGAAAACTTGTTACTATGATTAGAGAGCCATGCACTAGTCTGAACTTTCAAGATTTTACACCACCAAAACTATACCATCCCTATCAAGTAAACAGAGTGAAATCCAGTAGATCTGCTCTTCATTTTGTGATAGATTTCTAGCTCTGGTTAGTAAGTGATACTTGCTGTTTTCCTTCTCCATTCCCACCCTTTTGCGCCCATGAAAGACATTTGTTTGACAGCAATTTATTAATTCTAAAGACCTGTATTGGCAGAATATATTTCCACCTTTACTTAGTAACTTAATCTCACTAAGACCAATAGCAACATGATTTTATTTGACACCAATCCTATTTCGATTTTAAACAGAAAGGCACGTAGTTATTTGTGATAATTTTGCTCCTACTCTACTGTATGATGAATTTTAACTTTTCGTCAAAGTTCATTGTGAATAACACATTATAATATATGCAATACATAACAGATGAAGAAAAATATAATGGAAGTATTTTATCTTACCAGTGACATTGAGATACTAGGCTTTCTCTTTTCTCTTGCATGAGTAAGATAACCTAGGTTGGTTTAAACTAGCAATTGCTTTAATACCAAGAGTACATAAATGACCAGTATGTTGCTTAGCATAATGTTATTTGTTTTTACTTTGCCCTGGAGATGGAAGGGATACATGCAATAATTTTTAGAAGCAATGAAATTTATAACAAGCTATCTTCCACTTGTAAATATAGTTATTTATGTTTTAAGTAACATAATAGAAACATATTATTTCTTGTGTGAGAGTAATGTGGCTTCAGCAAAACATTGCAAAAAGGCAATTTTGTTTGTTTTTGGTACTGGGGATCAAATTTGGGACCTTGTGCTTTTGAGGCAGGTAGCAGCAGTACCACTGAGCTAAATTCCCAGCCCCAAAATGCAATGTCTTATTGGGTTCAAAATTACTTGTTCTCTCAATAGCTAACAACTACATATCTTTATCCACTGGGATTTAGTTGGTTTTGAAATTTTGAGCTCTTTTAAATGCACACTGTTTGGTAAAAAAGTAAGTTATAATCCCTTAAAGTAAACTTTATAAAAAAGATTTCCCCAAGGATTTATAAAATAATAAAATATTTTTATGTCTACCCAAAAATTTGAATTTGAGATCATTTATATTTTTAATTGTATATATTAGGTACTTTTTTTATTTTTTGAGACAGGGTCTCACTATGCAGTTCAGGCTGACTTTGAACTCATTATGCAGCCCAGGCTGGACTAAAACTCAAAGTAATCCTCTTGCCTCAGCCTTCTGAGTTCCAGGATTACAGGAATGTGCCACCAAGCCCAGCTAGGTACTTTGTAAAAGGTAAAACATAACCATTACAATTGCATCTTAGTCAATTTTTAAATTGTCATGTGTTCAAACAAAATTATGATTTTTTCACATTAATAACTGCTACTAATGTAAGGGGAAAACCTATTAAATAGGAGGCACAGATTCATTTGCAAATTTCTTCCACATAGGAAAGGAACAAAGTTCCATACAAAACTCACTAAGTTTCAAACATCACTAACAGGTAAACACTTTCATGAGGCTCCTAACCAATGCTTTCATTTACTACTAAAATTTGGCAATTTAGTTCTAATCTTACATAATAACTTACTCTTATACTAAAACTTTGAATATCTGACCAAATTATTACTTTTGAGAAGAGATTATTAGACATCAGTACTTGGTTTCTCTGTTAAAATAGGTAAGAATTAACTACTTGCATTGTTAATTCTGTTCTATAACATTCTTATTTCAAAAACTGAATGAAACGTAAGTTTCTAGTGGGTTACTGAGTTTCTAAAATTGGTCCCCATAGCCATGAAAGCCATCTTGCTCTTTACCAAAAGCTAATTCCAAAAGAGTTGAAGATAAACCAGTTCCCTCCATAGCTAACTCAGACACTGGCCTCTCATCCTCACTAGACACAAGAGAAAACAAGATGGACTGGACCAAAGTCAAGTTGCTGTTCGCGTTTATAGGGTAACTTTTATAAGTAACTATTTTAAGCATAAAAATCTATATAAACCCATAGTCACGCACTCATATGGATATATGTGTGCACACCTAGAAAGGTTAGAGAGTTAAGGGGAAAGTTACCTCTCAATATTTGTTGGAGCCAGTAGAATTGTAAAATGTTTCAGCTAAGGGTCCCACCTTGCAACCCCCCCCACTATAAACTTAATCTCTATGCCCTAAACTCCTACTCTCTTTAAGGAGATTCTTCTTTATGTTTAGCAAGCTCTGAGGGTGATGTCTCTAATCAAAGTTCATTGATAATTCATCTCCTGACAAGTGGTTTTCTTGAGTGTTTAGTTTTAGAGAGTATCCTTTGGACCCTCTACTCCACCCCGTTCCAGGCCACTCAGACCTGTGAGCCCAAGACCATCATTTTCCTCCCGATTCTCTGGAACTGCTGCACGTCCCAAAGCAGACCTTACATAAAGTCCTTCCATATCGCCGTAGCCCATCCACTATGTTGTTTAAGATGTGTTCCTTCTCTAATTGTCTTTCTCCCTCTCTCCTTTCTTTCCTTTCTTCTGCTATTGCCACAAACCAGTTTTTTTTTTCATTTAATTTTTTTTTTCAGTATGTCAAAGTACACTGGCACCGATTGGGTGGAAACACCGCACATAAATACTCCCCAACTGGAAGGATTTTATGGTTTAGTAATTTTCCCCAACAATGTTCATTTTCCCCCAGCACAATCCTGTCATCTTGAGTGTCTAAAAGTATTACATCGTAGGTTCTGAGTTAGTTCAAATACCTACTGAAAATAAGTTCAAGAAGCAAAAGCCATTTTCTACCCTTATTTAAATATATATATATACACTGCAAGTTATAACGACCTCTGATCTCATTCTGCTTATTCAAAGGAGAGAGAGAGAGAGAGAGAGAGAGAGAGAGAGAGAGAGAGAGGGAGAGAGAGAGAGACTTTCAAGCTCCAACTAAACCATGTTGAAAAGGTGGTTATCCACAGGCTCCCAGTCATTTCCTGAGACTCCTGCACTACCGGCAGCTGCGATGAGCTGTGGCCAGCACTTGGGACAAGATTATCGACCCCATTGCACATTGAGACAGTTGGCGCTTCTGCAGTTCGCTAAGATACAAGTTCTTTCCAACTATGGAATTCCCAAAAAAGCTCCAACTAAACCATGTTGAAAAGGTGGTTATCCACAGGCTCCCAGTCATTTCCTGAGACTCCTGCACTACCGGCAGCTGCGATGAGCTGTGGCCAGCACTTGGGACAAGATTATCGACCCCATTGCACATTGAGACAGTTGGCGCTTCTGCAGTTCGCTAAGATACAAGTTCTTTCCAACTATGGAATTCCCAAAATGCCCCTCGCTTTCCGAAGTCGAATACAATGGATTTGGCCCCAGCAAAGAGCAACGTCTGCGTGTGTGGAGGGGTGGGCGTGGGGTGAATGAAAAGGTCAGGAAAGGGAAACGCTTAGATTTGCTGCCGCAGCCGGGCTGGGACTGGCTCCAGAGACCGAGCGACGTGCGCGCTGGGCCAGCGCTGGGGGCATCTGGACGCGACATTCACACTCAGTGTGAAGACCTCGCTGTTCTCCGAGTCCCTACGAGTTCACGCCGCGCCCGCCCGAACTCTGGGGTCCTAAACCCTTCTTCCCACTTCCCAATCTTGAAGGAGACCGGGCAAAACCCTGCTCGAGTGTCTCGTGGGACTGGCTCCACTCTCGCTCAAGTTCACTCCGACGGCTCCTCTGCCACCTTCTCGTCTCTGAGGCCAGTTTTGGTGCCAGAGCCGTCAACCCCCTAGCCCTGAAATGTGAGCTCGAGTTCGCAGGGAAATTGCAGCGGTTTCCCGGTGCGGTAGCCTCTACCAGGCCTTTCGCCGGCCGCAACACCTTCCCTTACGACGCACCCCTTGGCCCGCTCCTCTCCACTGTCTGGTGGTCCTGAGCCTAGCAAGACGCGCTGCTCCAGATATGGGAAGAGTACCTGGCTCCGCCTCGCCTTCTCGACGCCCACCGCCCAGCCCGTAGCTCAGGGTCGAGGGAGGGGCCCAGATCTCCCCGGAGGCTGGCGGCGCTGACCCCGGCGGGCGGGGTCTGCGGGGTGAGGCGGGGACCCCTGCGGCCCGCTCCCCCCAGCCTCTCTCCTAGGCTGTGGCCCCGCTGCAGCAGGACTACTGTGCTGGGCTGTGAGTTTGTCTGGCAGCTTCTACTGAGCAGCTAATAGTATAACAACCCGGCTTTGATAAATCTGAACTAATTACCCCTCTTAATTAAAGTCTTTAGCAGTTGTTTCACTGTTTTGGCAAGAAAACAGGAGAGACTTGCAGTTAGAAAACACCAGAGCCGGAGCTCACAGCGGCGCTGCTGATTAACACTTGAAGCGTTTCAAGGACCTGGCACCCGCCAGAGTTTGGTTTTCATCCATGTTTCTTCCTTGAATAGAAGTATATTCGTCTATGAACATATATACACATATAAAAACACGGAGGTTTGCTCTGCCAGCTGTGTGGAATTGTCAATATGTGCTTTCAGGATGCAAACAATAGATATCTTTCTGCATGTTGTTGTCATGCAGTCGTGGAAATGCATGTAACACACAGCTGCTAGATATATTGTTCTCTTTACTGTGCACTATAAATACGCCCGAAGACCCAAGGCAAAGTCAGTTTCTGTTAGAAAAATACACCTCTCTCTCTCTCTCTCTCTCTCTCTCTCTCTCTCTCAACCAAATTTCATAACCTTACCCAATGCTGTAACTCTTTGGAGAGATTATTTGCACCGTCAGATCAAAATACTAGGTATCATTAACCCAAAGTTCAGTTTTTTAAAAAAGCAAGATAGAAGAGAGGGTCAGAATCAGGGATCTTTAACTGAATAATACAAACAGAGCTCTACAGTTTGTTGATTAAATAAGCATGTTCCAAGTATTTATTTCCAAAAGTCAATGAATCAACTTTCACGTGCAAGAATCAAAATTGAAATTCAAATTCATTAATAATGAGCCACCCTTATCTAAAATGTGTGTATATGTATGCATTGCCTGTGTGCTCAAACATGTGGAGTGCCCCTTTACAGGCACACACATCTGTATGTGTGTATATAGAACATACACACACACTGTTTGTTACGGCAGGGGAAGAGGGAATGATGATCAGCAGGCATTTCGAGGTGGCAGAATCAACACAATGGAAATATATACAATAATAAAATTAAAATGATGCAGCATTCCAGAGGAGAATAATACAGATCTCAATAAATACAGCAGAAATTTGTTTTAAAAACAAAATAAACACCATCTCTCCCATCATCCCAAGATGAAACACCATCATCCAGAGATGAAAAGTCTTTCCAAATTAAAGATATCATAGAGCAAACCCTCCCAAATTTCTCATAATAGTGCCTATTTAGAATATAATACACAAAACCATTTAGCAGATGCATGCAAGAGGCCAAAGGTCTAGGAATGCAGAGGCTTCTGGACCACCCTAAAGTGCGAGGCCCATCATCCCCTGGGTCCTGCAGACCAGCTTGGACTAAGAGGTCCAGCTCCGGTGTGCGCTGCCTTTGCCGCAGGGTTCCTGACTGGCGTTGGGAGGAGCCTTGGCAGAGATCACTGGTGCAGCCCGGGCTGCAGAGGCCCAGCGGGAGGCAGCGGAGCCTGCAGAGGCGCCAGAGTCGGGGGAGGCTGCTGCTGCAGCGGGGGTTGTTGGTCGCTGCCTGATTCCCCCGCCGGCGTTCGGACCAGCCCCAAGCTGCTGTCGTGCAGCTTACGGACGTGCTTCTTGAGGTCAAAGTTCCTGCAGAAGCCTTTGCCGCAGGTGGGGCAGGTGAAAGGCTTCTTATCATTGTGGGTGTGCATGTGGAAAGTGAGGTTGTAAACCTGGTGGAAAGCCTTGTTGCAGATGTTGCACTTGAACTGCTTCTCCCCACTGTGGGTCAACTTGTGGTTTTTGTAATTCCCTGAAACAGACAAATGACAGGGGCAAGGTTTGTTTTTCTTCAAACAGCTTGAAAAGGCGTCAGTGGATACATGGATGGTAAAGAGAAGAGCTGAAGAGCAAGGGCAGCTCTAACTAGCAGTGCAAGGCATTTGCTTCCCAAAGTATATTTTAAAACACCAAGAGTGAGAAAATTTCTGCTACATTTTGATAATACTCATTAATCCACTTATCTCAAACAAGGTCAGGTAGCTAAAAAGAAATGTCCTTTATGCCTTTTTCTAACACTAATCAGACCTTCGGGTAGGGGGTTTGAATGGCAAACTATACCCCAAATCACTAATACTTTAAAAATCACTTTCTAGAGTATCCCTAGAAGATTTGAGTATGGCTTTCCCTAAGACCAACTTGAGAAGCAACATCTCCTGCATTAGATACCTTTTTGATGAAATCCTTTGCCACAGAATTCGCACACAAATGGTTTGTAGCCTGCATGTATTCGGGTATGCGTGTTTAAAGTGGAACTTCTATTAAATGCTTTACCACATTGGTTGCATTTGTGAGGTTTTTCCTAAGAAAGATGGGAGAAAAGCAAAAAATTTAAAATACTTTTTTATTGTGTGGCATCCTGCAAACAAAACGTAGTAATGCTCTAAAAGCTTTTATACTGAACAAAGGCAAATAATACATACCACCCCCACCCCATCCAGCTCGAACTTTTAAACAAATCTTAGGCTAAAGAATAACTTTATTGGCCATTTCCCTCCACAAACATTTTGGAAGTATAGCAAGCAAACTGAGACAGGTGTACACACCTGCGTGTGAATAATCTTGTGCCTGCACAGGGTACTGGCTTGTCGGAAGCCTTTTCCACACACTTTGCAAACGAAAGGTCTGGCTCCTGTGTGCACCGGCATGTGACGGGTTAAGTTATAGTGTGCGTTAAAGACCTTAAAAATTAAACACATGTAGAACAGATTAGCCAACAAGCAATCTTGCAGAGAGAGGCTAGGAAGTATAATACATATACACAAATACGCACCCCCCAAATAACAAGAAAAAGGAAAGGAAGGAGAAAAGGAAGAAGGAAGGAGAGGAAAAAACAGAGAAGGAAGGAATGAAAAGAAGGGACGGAAGAGAGGGAGGAAAGGAAAAAGAAGGGAGAAAACTCCCTTCTACATAGTACTTGCCTTTCCACACACTTCACAAGTGAAAACTTTGGGTTTGGCATTAGGAGAGCCTCGGCTGAATTCCGAGGTTTTGAATGCAATTTTTTCCGACAGAAGCTGGGCACTCTCTTTCATGTAATGCTGCAGCTGAGCCTGGGACAGGTCTTTGAAAGCTACTCCCGAAGGGTACTTCTCCACCGCTGGGACCACCAGTTTATTCCTTTCGGCTAAATACGTTTTTGGCTGCGGGTGCAAAGGCGAACTGAGAAAGTAGGAGGCCACCGGGTGAATGTTCACTCCGGCAGCCGGATGGCACGGGCCGTCACTTCGGTTCAGGTAGCACAGGGCGCCCATGGCGTGGAAGGAAGAGTGGTTGACCACACGTGGCCTTACCAGTTTGTACTGCTGCAGGGGCAGAGCTTCGCGGGCCAGGTCGCCCTTGAGGCTCAGTGCGCAGTTGAGCAGGTCGCTGCAGCTGAACGCGGGCGCCGAGGGCGCCACCGCGGGTGCCGCCGGGGCCTCAAGACTTGTCTTACGGGGCTCCGAGCCCGTCACTCCAGCCTTGGAGCTCGTGTCGTAGGCCACGGGCACGAAGGGGATCATGCAGGGGATCGTCGAGTTGAGATGCAGAGAGTGCTTGGGATCCCCTTTGGGCACGGCTCCCTGCAGGAAATGGGGGACTGGCAGGGCCTTGGGCTCGGGGGTGCGCGCCATGATTCGCTCGATGGAGAAAGCCAAGGGTTTGGGTGTGCTCATCATGTTGCCCCGGGCCGGAGCAGTCGCTAACATTTTGGTGGTCGCGTTGTGGCAGCTACTGTCCATGTCTGAGTCGCCAGCGTCTGTCAGCCAGGGCTGGGCTCCTCGGTCGTTGCCTCGTTCCACGCTTGTCACAGACCTGCCGAGAGGAGGACGGGCACCATCACCAACAGCAGCCTCCTCCGCCTCCTCCCCAGCATCACCAGCCGAACCTGCCTGCCCAGCCCAATGGACTCCTGCCAGCCCATCGCAGAGTTCTTGGCGCACCAATGACTCCGGGACAATCACTACTTATTTCTATCAATAGAAAGTGTTGTGTCAATAACGCAGCCAAGATCTCGCCAATCGTTAACTTCCAAGAGGAGAAGGTAAACTAGATAATTGCTCAATTCGCTTCCAACAGTCAACAGGAAAACTTTTTTTTTTTTTCCTCTGCAGTCAGTGACTACTTTTCATTGGCGCGCTAAGCTTCCCCGCCCAGAAGAGGCGGGGCGCTCTCCTGAGCTGGCGGCGCCCGCCCTTCACGCTCGCACTCCGCAGCTCACACTTTGCTACCCTCCAGCCACCCCTCCCCCTCGCTTCCTCTGTCTTTTTAATTCTCAATCTGCTTAACCAGGCTTTAGAGGCTAGGCAAATCTGAGATCAATTTTCTCGTTTAGCTCTAAGTGACATCATCTAAAATCATTGTGCAAGGGCTAAATAAGGAAACAGAGTCTAATTCAGGGGCAAATGCCAGGCTATATTTATCAAACGCCAGGCTTCAGAAAGCCTTGGCCAGGAAGCCTCTGGCAGCGAAATCCTTGCTAGGTTCCTCTGGGCTGGGATCGGGCCTTGCCGCCTTCTCCGAAGCCCTCTTTGTTCCTCCAGGGCCGGGGACTTCAGGCTCTCGGCTTCTGTGCGTCTCTACGGCCGGAACCGAGTCTGGACCATTTGGAAGACGCCAGCAGGTAACTGGCCTCCCAAAACGCCCCTGAGAATTAAAGGCCTTGGGAGGCTCGTTATGTGTTTGTAGTCTTGTAAAGGCGATGCCCATGGCAATAGGCCTGGGAAAGAAGCACTCTCACCCACAAAGTTGTGGAGTTTCTAGGAGTAAGCGGGTATAACACCACAAGAAACTTGGATTCGAATCGGACCCGCCCGGGGTCCACACAAACACGCGCGAGTGCGCGCTTCCATGAGTTTCCGTTGAGAGAGCGGAAAGCGTGTCTGCCTGCCTTCAGCGGCAGCTTTCTCCGAACAGAACATTTTCAAACTGAATGTCGAGAGGGAAAGTGAAATACTAGAACTTATTGATCCCCACCTCAGCTGCCAAAGTCTGCGCGCCTCCTCGAAGCAGTGCAGGCGGCAGCCCGGTGTCTGTGCGCAGCAGTGCGGCGAGAAGGCCGAACTGCCGGAGCCCAAGTGGTGGCCACCGCTACACTCGCGCCTCCCAGAGATCTGGAGCGTGGAGACCAAGCCCGGACCACGAACCCCCCCGAACCCCCACCAGGCACCCTCCGGGTGTGACTCGCGGGCTCAAACTCCTGGGGCGGTGAGGCCCAGCCTTTGATGTGTTCTGAGAAGGCGCCAGTTGGAAGCGGGTTCCCGCTTTTCAGGCCGGAGCGCGGAGAGCAGCCTCGCGCACCTCCCTCGGTGCCGCCCGTAGCAAGCCTGAGATGGCGGGAGGAGCTGAGCCTCGGGGCCAGGTGAGCTCGAGAGGCTGCGGGGTGTTGCAAGATCCTGCAGCCGAAGTCGGCGCCCAGAAGTTTCAGGGTGTTGGGTGACGCTGCAGCCGAAAGCCGGCGCCCGGAGGCCAAGCAAGGGCTCAGAGCTGGAAGAACGGCGCGGTAGGCCTGGCTGTCGGCAACAGTGGCCTTCTGCAGTGTTCCAAGCTGCCATCTACCCGGTGAGTAAGCCCGAGTGGGTAAGCGTGGAACCGCTGACCGCTATCTGGGCAAGCCTGGTGTGTTGTCCTGGCTTGAGAGCCCTGGAAAGGGTCAGCAGTGAGGGTGAAGTCCGACTAGAAACCCATAGGATGTCGAGTCTCTGGCCAATTTTACCCGAAGATGCGAGGCCGTACCTCAAACGGAGGAAACTGACCTCAGTATACTCCTTCTGTCCCTTAACTCCAGCACATGCCACACCGGGAGCCCAGACCCCTCAGCCCCACACTGGCTTTACAGCTCATGTCCAGGAGCCTAAAGGGGAGGAGAGAAGACAGCGTGGACTGGGAACGCGCCTAGGGGCTGGTGGGGAAGCTGAAGGCAAAGGGGAGGGGAGTGAATCCTATTTGAAGTTGGGGGTGACCCAGAGGCTAGAGGTGGGGGGGAAGGTCTGGCTCAAAGCGACCGGCCTGAGCTAGGCCTGGAAGTGCCTTACTTCTGGTCTCTGGGTGGTTTCCAGGTGGGAAAATAGATACAGCACTGATCAAGCGCACAAGGCAGAGCGCTGGACACCTGGGCAGAGCGGGGAAAGACGCGACCCACGACCTGGGAGGCCCTTCGGAGCCTCCCTTACTGGAGTTCAGCCACTGGCGTCCCCTCAGCCTGGCAAATTTCCTTCCTTTTTCTCTTAGGGGTCCCAGAATCTGTGTCCTCGGTTCCCATGCTCAGACAAAAGGCACAGGACGGGCTTTGCCGGAGGGAGGGCGGCGCTGGGGGTGGGGGTCCCCTGTCTCACGACAGATGGGTCGCAGTTAAGACTTTAATTGCTGCCTTTTGGGGCAGATCAGGTTCCCTTTCCTACCTGCGGCTTCCCAATAGCGAAAAATCCCCCTCCTGCTGCACTCCTCCGTCACAGGGCCAACTTTAAAGAAAAAAGCAAAGAAGCCGGAGACAGCACAGTTCTGGAAAGCTTGGAGCACCCAGCTGACTTGCACAACTCCCTGGGCTCTGAAGCCTTACCTGCCTTCTCGACTGAAGCCACCAGTTTGTTTTACATCTCTGTGTGTCCCTCCCTCTTTCCTTTCCCCCTCCCTCTTCTCCTCCTAAGCAGCAAAATAGCCTTCATTTGATCTCGATAAATTTCTTTCAGTGGACACTAGATTAAAAAGGAAAAATTTTGGTTAAGTGTTATACATGTTTCGTACAGTTAATTTAACAGTTTGCTTTTCACTGATCTTTTTGGGATTTGCTTTTTGGCAAGTGTTTGAAAGTGTCATTTGAGTCATTCAAATGTGGCAAAGCATCAATTATGCCCTTCTCTTAAAATAGCCCTGATCTTGCTAATCCTAAAGACTGAAGAGGTTCTTTACAAATCCAGGTCTTGATATCCCAACATTTGTTCATATTTTTCACTCAAACCTAGACAAAACCTGTTAACTTTTAAACATATCTCTATAAAGTAAGTATTGTCTTAAAATACAAAATATATTTAGAAGGGGTTTCTTACTGTCATGTCTATATAGTCATTTGTTTTATTTCCAAATATTTGAAAAAGTAGTAAATGCAGAGTATACTTGGCAAATTCAGAAGCTTCTAAAAATGCTCCAGCACTTAAAATTGTTTAATTTACTGAAAAGAACAAGAGGGATTCTTGTTTGTTTTGCTAATGGCAAAATGGAAACGGCCGTTATAGATTCTTTGTATTTTCTTGGAGACACCTATAATCCTCCCTTTTTGTTCAAAGGTAATGATTAAGTGTTCCTCCCCTTCCCAACCACCGAAAGGCAATATTTCTTTGCCCCACCAAACCACATTAAGTCCTCCTGGGTGTCGAGAATTTTAAATGTTTTATTTATCTTGAGGGTGCCAGAGTTTTTCTTGAGTTTTAGAAGACCAGAAAACAAACCTGGGTTAACATTGCCTGAAAAAAATAACTAAAAAGTTCTACTCCTCCAAAACGATTTAGAGTTATCTTCTAGGTATCCAAACTTTTACTTCAGTGATTCTTAAACAATATTCTTGCCATTACTCGAAAACTTGCATAATTTTCTCAGGATTTTTACTTAAATCCCTGTCAGAAGGAAATGTAATTTCTGGCCAACATTACTGCACTTTGAAGTAAAAACTTATATAATAGAGCCTTAAGTTACAAAGTAATCCATCGTCTTTATTTTTTCCTCAACAAGACAAAACACACTATTGAATTTTTTAAAAATAATAGTTAAACACTGTAAAATACCCAACCTTCTGCTGAGTGTATTGATTTGACCCTGGTCTTGTTTCTAGGGTTTTCAGGCCAGTCAGGCATTCCTAACCCCCACCCCTTCACCAAAAGCTAGCAGGCTAGCTGGAGGTCTTTTTGCTTCTTACTAGCTGCTGGGAGCTAAAGGAGAGAGAAGGAGGCATTATTGTTCTTATTCTGATTGCCCCCAAGCTTTCAAACATAGCTACACTTTTTTTTTTTCTGATTAATAAACAGCACCAAGGGCTTCACAATTTACCTCTAGAACAGGAAAAACTTTCCTAAACTCCTCTGCAGTCTTTGTCTCTGTTTTTTGTTTTGTTTCATTTCATTTTAATTCCGGTGTGTGATGGAGAGGGTAATGGGTAATGGAGTAAGGTCCCAACAAGAATGATTTTGCATGGTTCAAGGAATGTCTTTCTGAGTATTTTAGACGAGCTAATAAATACACAGTGAGAAGGAACTTTCCAGCATGTAAACAAACAAAGGGGCAGCAAGTTCAAATTTAAGGCTCCTTGAGGGCTTTCAGTCAGTTTGATAGTAACTAAAGAATTCTTGCTAATTGTGCATAGCCTGTGGAGGTTAGCATCACAGGTTAGGAGAATGGGAAGCCATTGAGCCTCCTCTCTTTGGGGGAGAAGAAATGGGAAGAGGGTGGTCTGTTGTTTGTCTGTAGAACTTTGTTGCTACTATTTCTTTTATATTAGGATTTCCTTTAAACCCAGTGAAATTAGTCCTCCCAATATAGCATTTACTTGTTTAATCAGTTTGTAGAAGGAAGTAATGCGCCCCAACACCTGAGCTATTAAGGAGGCTGCGGGCTTTACAGGCAGTGATCACTAGGGCTGGTTGGTTTAGGCCCCAACAACTAACGCTGGGGTTTTTCTCCCACAGGCCTCAGAGTTTTGTCCCTCTGGACTGCGAGGCTACAAGTCAGGCCGGACTGGATTGGAAAAGAAGTTTATAAACAAGAAATTCAATTTCTCCAATCTTTTCGTGAGAACGGCTAAACAGATAAGCAACAAAAAGACAACAAAGTTTTGCTCATAATTTACAACGGTGTTACTGAAATTTGAAAGGAGAGCCTTTCGAAGAAGACACCACAAACGTGCTATTTTGTGCCGCTTGGATAACGCGCCAGCAATGATAGGGAGAAACTGGTTAGTGCGGTTGGCTGATTAGCGTTTTGCCGCAGTCCCCAGACAATTTTAAAGTCATTTTGTAGTCACAATAAAAAATCTTATCAACACATAGAGCGGACTATTTCCTGAGGGTACCCAAGACGTTTAAAGTAGTTTTAGTGTTATTTTCAAACTTTGTCCCTTAAGCGATTCCATGAAAGAAAGGTCGATAATAGAAATTCAAATAACACGGAGCAAAGAACGAGCTCATAGAAACAGACAAGCAATAGAGGTAAAGCAAAAACCTTTAGCCAAAAATCTCCGTAACAGAGTCATTTATGAATGGTTACCTTCTGAATTCCGGCCGACCTGCGCGGGCTCGAGAGCGCCCCGCGCGCACCCGCTGCCCTCGGCCACCTCCGCCGTCTTGGTGGCGTGGCCCCCGCACCTGTGGCTCTGACTGACCCCCGGAAAGGGGGTCCCGACGCTGGTGTAGCAGCAGAGGCGCCCCACCTCGAGCACTATTCGTTTGCTGGAGCAGAGCAGTCATTTAACGAAAACCCAAAGTGAAACAGAAAAGCTGAAAACTCCCCCGGGTCGGGCTCTCCATCTCTGTTCTTGCTTGCGAATCCCAAACAGTTAAAATGATGTTGGCAAAGCTCCAGGTGATCGAATTCGGCGCAACTGTTTTAGAGGGGCTGGGGGCGGTGGCTCCAGGG
>NW_022900916.1:43989005-44046793 GCF_012274545.1 Fukomys damarensis | reverse complement strand
GCCCGAGGTCGGGCAGAGCGACGCCGCCGCCGGTCGGTCCCGGAGGCCCTGGGCTCTGGACCGTCAGTGCCCTCGCGGTCCTTGCCGTCCCTTCTAGGGCGCGGTCGCGCTGCTTCCTCCCCCACGGTAGCCCCTCGGTTCCCGGGGCGGCTCCCGAACCCCAGGAGGGGAGAAGGCGGAGGAAGCCCCGAAGTACCGGGGAGGGCTGTCGGGTCCGGTTAGAAAGACCGAATAACAGATGGTGGAGAGCTCGTATTGTGAAGTTTTTGAGCAGAACGATCGCTAATAGCCTTGCTTGGACGTCTGGGGTGTTACTGAAGGCCCATTTAATCTAGAGGTCAGGTGAAAGAAAACAGGCAGGAAGGTGTGGCACGCCTTGGAGGGAGAGCAAATAGCAACAACAATATTAGTTTTGCCTGTCATATTCTTAAAAGTAATTTGAAAGGAGAAGTGGCACTTCTGAGTACAGGATATCCTCCAAAAATCTTTCCTAGGCATTGCTGTGTGTGTGTGTGTGTGTGTGTGTGTGTGTGTGTGTGTGTCCACCTCGGGCCCCAAGTGAATTCTGTCTTCCAAAATCTCAAGTCTGTGCTTAGAAGCAGTTGGTGCCTCCCATGGTCCCAGGGAAAAGATGTGAACTTCCTAACTAAATTCTCCTGTTGAAGTCCTTTTCCTTCTACCTTTCTGTCCTGGCCTCATACGAAGCCCTTGCATTCCGATTCCTGGGTTCTCTTGCTCTGGTTCTGCGCCTCCTCCAGAAGAGAGGCGATGACGGTGGGGGGAGGGACCCCGCGGCCACCTCCAGCTGCCCCCGGACCCTTCCCGCGGGGAGGGTGGACACCTTTTCACCCTTTTGCTTTTCTCCCTTCCTTCCTCTAGTCCTCTCCCGAGCAGGATCCTGTGCTCGAGTTCTATATATTTCAAGAGTTTAACATCCACTCTAAAAAAACATCCCGACGAAAGACTTGGTCCGGAATTAAGAAACCTTTCTAATGTTACAAATACTAAGTTAAAGCATTGTCTTCTTATTTTGGTGTAACTGGAAGTTATTTTTTATGTTCTCTTGCCACAGATAGCTCTATATTCAAGTTAGGTTAATTTTGAAATTTTCACTAACGCTGACTGTCTTCACTCTAGTCTCACAGAAGGAGAGGACTGGAAACACCGCGAAGCATTAAGCGCCCCGGCCTGGGCGGTGACGCAGGCGGCAGTGGCCCGCGGTGACCTCCCAGGGCCTGGCCTCTTACGTCACGAACCGGCCCCAGGCCGTGCCCCAGGCCGGGCGGTCGCCTCTGCCCCTGCAGGTTCGCTGGGTGGAGGGTGGGAAAGGGGAGTTTTATCCCGGCTGGAGGAAGAAATGAACAGGACTGTGAATCATTCAGATCTTCAATGGGGTTGCTTGTGAAGGCGGGCGAGGGGGGGTTGCCTCCTCTACCTAACCCTGTGATTCACAGCTTCTCAGAAATTTACATAATACAAGGGCGTAGATGTAAACCTAAAATAATAAATAATAATTCGACAGCACATATTCCATTTTCGCACCACGGGCCTGGATATGTTCCCGGTGTTGGCACATTAGCTGCTTTTCAGAGCTTTTTGCTCACAACGGAGAACATCTGAACTTTCGCACCACTGTTGAAAGGAGAAAGAGAGAAAAGAGAAAAAGAAATTGGCTTTAATGACGCTGATTTAGACTTCTGAGTAATGGCAAAGGTTTTAATAAATTAAGAACATATGCTGTGTACAAAAGGCAGCAGGCATGGTAATAATTGGGGTCCCTCACTTCCCAAAGTACTCCCCTTTTATTAGGCTCAATATTTTGTCCTAAGCAGTTTTTACCCTTTAGTACTAATAGAAAATTCCAATTTATTATTTCCCTAAATAAGTGAAGGCCTTAACATCTACTGAAAGAGATCCTGTTGTCAACCGGGCTCCCCCTGCCAACTCAAACATAGGGTGGAAAAACATAGGGCAGGTACAAAATACACTTGATTGCTGTCAATACCTTTCAAATAAGCCCCCCCCCTTAGCCCTTGATTCAGATGCCATCAGAAGACCAAATTTGGGAGTCCCAGTTGGGCATTTTCTTAATGAGTCCTTGGGAAAAAGGTAGAGAAAGGAAAGCTAGGGGCAGACATTGTGAGAGCCCAGAGTCTTAGTATTTTGGCCAAGAGGATTCTGCACTGTGCCTTTCGCAAGTGAGTCTGGTGTCCACATCACTAGAAAGCTCAAGGACACTGCTGTGAGTATCCAGCAGAGGCCCTTCCTCTCTTTTTGTTTAGATGCGAGGTTTCCTGGCCATTGGAAATCAGAAACGGGAAGTTTTTCTTTTCCCCTTTTCTGCCATCTATATTTTACTGTTGTCCTTTCCTGAAAAATCCCTGTGCAAAATTGGTGGTATTCCTTAACAATCTAATCCCTCCATAGTTTGCAGTTTATTTCAAGTTAATTCCTAGAGTTTTCAGTAAAAAATTTACAAGTAGGAATTCCAGAGAAGAAAATATCTTCTTTCTCAAACGCTCACAATAGGGGGCCCTCACCACACTCCTAACCCCAACTGCCTCCAAGGGTAAAATCTAGTACCTCTTTTCCTTCCCCATTTCCATCCTCTTAAAGTTGAATTCTCCAATTATCTGTTGAAACCAAGAAAATCTTTTCCTTCTTTTTAAGAAATGTCTTCGTAAATAATCACAGGACCAATTTATCTGGGATATTTTGGGTGCTGGAATAAATGATGCCAATTTCCTGACCAGTCTTGGCCTCCTAGCCTGGGTTCTCAAGTCAGGGAAGCTCACACATCGAGTGGACCCCTCCTTGGGGAATGGCTACTGTGCTTCGGTTCCTCTTTGCTTTCATTCCTGAGAGATGCTAGGATCAAAAAGAGATTTTAAAATAAAACTACATGCAAAAAGCTCTCTCACCTTGTTAAAAAGCTAACTATAAACTTTTCCAAAGTTTTAAACAACTACATTTTAATTAATGTATTTATTTATTTGGTACAGGGAATCAAACTCTAGACTTCATGCTTGCCAGGCAGGAGCTGCGTCACTGAGCTACATCCTGGCCCAACAACTACAATTTAAAACATCCCTCTGTGCGATGGGAGATTTTAGGTTGAGTACTTGGAAATGTTCAAGTACACATAGGAATCACATTTGCTAAATTATATTTTCACAACCTCAAGGACTTTCCTTGTACTTGGGGGCACACTTTTGTATATTCAGTCCTAGTCCTATGTTCCTCAGGAATACCTGCTTTGTTCCTGCAGATTCAGGAAAAGCTTTTTAAAAAAATATCTCAGTTTGATGAAAGCAGATTTTATTTCTTAAGAAACAGTTGTTTATTTCTTAAGAAGCAGTTGTGTATTTCTAAAATTAATCGACTTTCACACATACTATTCTAGTTTTATAAAATACACACCTAGTAATCACACAATGTAACAAAAAATTGTAGCATTTGAATGAATGATAATGAATGAGCTTCTTCAATACAAGAACTTTAAAGTGTGTTAAAAAAATTATTACCAAGCCATGCAGCCTGGAGAACCTAATAAAAACCTCACTCTCCCACGATCCACACCCTCACCTTGCCTTTCTGGTTTTCTCTTTCCAGTTTTGGGGATTCAGTCCCTCTGGGCTCTGACCTCTTGCTATGTGACCCTCTGTAGTGAAACTTGCCAACTTCCCTACAAAAATCTCTTTCAAAGACAAAATTCAGTTTGCTTGTTTGGTACGTTAAGGAAATGCTCTAAAGAATGAACTTCAGCATTTAATCAAGTTTTCCCGCTTTCAATCATACCCAAAGGGATGTTCCTGTAGGGCTGGGAAAGAGAGAGAGCTGGTGCTAAAGGGCAAACCAGAGTTGATGGAGAGAAGAGCATGAAATGATTTAACATACTGCTTTTAATTCTGGTGTAGGGACGGACTGGTGCCATGTGAAGGAGTAGTGCTCTATAAACACAGATAAGGCTACGGAAGAGTAGCTGCTGTGTCTGATGGGCTTTGAACAACTTTTAATTTGAAATCAATTTGTCACTGAAGAGTGAGAATCACTGATCCTGGGGGAAGATAATGTAGATGGAGACTGAGGACAGGTGTAAAATGTTTATTTGTTGATTTTGTTTTCTGTTGCTCAGAAATAGACACAAACACAGCAATGCTCACTGTACAGTTGCAAACTACACAGAGACTGAAACGTTCCTAGTGTCAGAGTCCCTAGGTCTGGGATTCAGAAGCTGAAGGTCAGCTACTTTGAAGGAGTGGCTGGGTGGCACGTACCCTTCGGGTTAAAATGTAGCTCCTCTCCAGGCCAAATGTGGGGCACCATATCTTCCTCTCTCTTTAATTCAGTTAGAGCCTCCTCAAGGTCGCGAAGCAAATTGCCTCAGTACTGCCAGGGCCCACAACTCTCTTGCCACTGACAGGCTGGATGGGGACAGGAGGGGATGTTCTCTGCCCCTTACTGGGCCCCTTTGCTATTCTAGTGTTCATTGCACCCAAGAAGTGCTGCTGGGCAGGCAGGGCTAAACAGTGATCCACCCTAAGCATCCACAGTCTTTTTTGTACTTGGTTGCTGTGGATGGAGCCATGCTGGGAAACATTAGGCAGCTGCAGCCTTCTCTCTTCACCTTTGTACTCCGCAAGTGCTTCCTCGTGTTGAATTCCTGTTCTGGGAGGCAAGGTGCCATTCTAGGGCCCTTACACCTTGGAAAATGTCTGAGCAGCATTTCATCCCTGAAATTTCCTTGAACTCAGTGTGCTGGCCACAGGCTGAGGTTTGGGATTCTTCAAGTGTAGTCCGGCCCCTCCTGGATCCTCCTGGTCCCCTTTTGGTGTCCCTGACCACCACCATCTCCTAGAGGACTCAGTGTGCCCTCCCACTGCCTCCCTTCCCTATCAGCAATGCCAGTACTTTCAGGAGACCAGAGCTGGTGTGCCCTTCCCTCTCTCCTCCTCTCTTCTCACCATCCTGGCCAGCTGTATAACCTAGAAATTAGATAATTCTAACCATGCACAGACGCTCCAGGGCTGGGCTGGACATTTGTAGAGCTGAGAGTGATCCAAAAGGACCTGTACTATCCCCGGGAAGAATGTGCGATGAGACCAGTGGTTTGTGTTGGCCCAAGCAGGCCTTCCACGGAGTTTCTTTGAATCTGTCACCACATTAAGACAGAGTTAATAATGGCTATTCTTCTTTATATGTCTCTAATCCTTACAGCAATCTTCCCTATTAAATGTCCGTTTTAAAGGAAGGTTAAGCAACTTCTCTAAAGACACGGTGCTCAGGTACACAGGAGAAGTGTAGCTCTTGGTATTCAAACCTAGACTTTCCTAATTCTAAGGCCAGAGTTCACATGGTAGGCTTTGAGGTGCACTCTGGGAGGCCAGTGCAGGAAGGTGGCAAGTTCAAGCTCAACCTGGGCAAGTTAGCAAAAAGTGTCAAACTAAAAAATGAAAGAGGGATGAAAATGTAGCTCAGTGGGAAGGCCTTTGATTGAATCCTTAGTATAAAGAAGAAAAGAAAAGAACACCTGAAAGAATTCTTTTAGTGACCAAGCTGCTGTGAGGTGCAAACATTTCTGGTTGGGCAGTCTTTTAAATCAAGGGGTTTCTTCATTTAGGAACAGACCAAATTCTTGCCTCACCTCCTCTTCCCTGGTTGGTACACACTCACACCCCAGCACCCACTTCTACCAGCAAACAGTCACACGCTGTATATGGACAGCGAGTTTGTGCTCAGCTGTCTTTTGTGACTTCTGGAACTCAGGCTTGGAGCCTTGCACTCAACCTGAACATCGCTGCTCCTTACGTGTCTTAGTCGATGTCACAGGGAAGGCAGCTTTAGGCAACTCTACGTGCCACTTTCCCAGACAACGGGGCAGCCCAGGGAAAGCTTCATTCCCAGCTCCCTGTGGAGGGGCACTTTGTCCCAGCCAAGTGTTTGATGGGTGTCCCCGCTCCCAGTCCCTCTTGGCCACTTCCCTGCCGCTCCAGCCTGAGGGCTCTTTCTCTGCAGGGAAGTCAACCGCAGCCGCAGGCTTCCTTCCCCAGGGGTCCCGAGAGAGGGACAAGAAGGGAAAGGGAGATCACTTGCCAGCTAGTCCCCTACACACTAGTGGCGGTGGGGACTCTGGTAAAGACAGGGTGAGTCCAGAGATTCCACGTCCGGCTTCCAAATTCTGCACAAGATGGGGCGACGAGTGGAGGGCTGCGGTGGGGATTTGAGGTTTCTGCCCTGAGGGCACTCGGCCGCCAGAGGTGCCTGAATGTCTCTCAGGAACGTCGATCAGTCATTTCTCTTTAGGGACCCAGACCGGGAAATTTCCATTTTTTTGTTTTGGAAATAACAAAAGCGGCCACGACTTTTGCTCTGATCTCCCTCTCGGGTCCTTCGGGCTGGGTTTGGAAGGTCCTCACGATGCGCCCTGGGCTTCGGGGTCCAGGAACTTCGGGCGCTCGGCAGCTTGTGGCCGCTGCCCTCCCACCCCCGTCGAGGGTCCCAGCCGGCCTTAGCCCTTTGGCCTCCCCGACGTGGGCAGCAAACGGAAACGCAGCTGGAAAGGGCTTCTGAGCAGCGGCAACGTGTGCGCTCTCTCCCACTCGAACGCGTCCTCCAAGTGGAAGCCCTGGGACCCTGCCCAGTCGCTCGCCTTGGGTAGAAGAGGGCTGTGCCAGGCCGGGTCGTGGCCCTGGGGGCGGGAGGTGGGGATCCCCGGATGCGCTCTGCGAGGTAAAAGTAGGAGGAAATCCCTTCTCCTGAGCGAGGGACAATGAGCACCGGCTAAAGGGAATTCACGTGGAAAAATATGTGAATGCAAGAACTACGCACAGCTGGAGCAAGGTTTTACCCTGAGCTCGCTGCTGGGCAGGGCCTTTTCTTTCCGGGGGGGGGGGAGGCGTATTGTTATCTTCCTGCAACAGGTGTTTGCAGAAACTTTCCTTTTTTCCTCATTGAGTTTATCGGTACATTTTAGGTATACAGTACAGTTACATTCATTACTAGGATCCTGTACCTTTACATGCCAGGTCTTGGTTCTCATTTTTTCCCATTGTCCCTGCCCTCCCTTCACCCCTTCCTCCCCTCCCCATTTACAAGCACTTTATTTCCATTTTTTCATTTTCTCCTATTTTCTTCTTGTCCCCTATTACCTTCCCCTACCCTTCCCACTTTCCCTACACCCTTAGCCCCTTTCTTCCTATTTCACATTGTCCATTATATCATTAGGAAGAAATTTTCCTTTTGGACGGGTTAACAGATGGGTGCACTTGTTCCTCACTCAACTGTCCAGAGAAGGTATTCCTTGCCCTTTCCCAAAACTAGTTAGGAGGACACAGCTATTTCTTTTGAGTTAAAAAATTTTTTTTCACTTCAAAAATTCTGCAAGACTTGCTTGTTAGATTTTCAGCTAAACTTTTTTTTTTAAAACGTACATACTATATTTTAAAGAATAAAGCCATATAAAACCTGGCTTCCTTTAATAGACAAATGCCTGGGCGTTTGTCTTCCTTACACCTCTCACCCAGGGAACCATTATTAGGCCATTTTAAGCAATATGCAGACAGACTGAAGAGAATTTCTGGGCTACTCCTCTCCCCAAGCCACTTTTCACTCTCAGTTACTTTGTAAAAATTTATTTGTCTTTTTTGCCTCAAAGGTCAGTACAGGTAGTCCTCAAAACATTAAGAGCAGCTCCATGGTATGCCTTGATTACTATTGTTCTTGGTAAGGATGGGGGTGCAAGGCAGGGAAGGCAGCTTTAAAAATTCTCCTAGGTGTGGAAGGTAAGAGGAAAGAGCAAAATCCCGAGAGAATTTCCAAGAGGCAGCAGACAGATGGGCTAGTAGCAAGGACCTCTGGACCCCAGAAACCTCCTACACCACCGGCATCCCTTCATTGTGCCTTAATCCTATCATTTTTAAAAATGCCTTTGAATACTTTCTAAAACAGGTCCAGCAAAGTTGGGTGGTTGTGAATTGTTCACACTTTAGCACAGCACAGATCAGTTACACCGACATGAGCCATGTTAAGGAAATGGCCATTTTGTTTAAAGGAAAAGGAGACTGGGGACTGCTCAGTAGTACAGTGTATTCTTAGTATGAATGAGGTCCTGGGTTCAATCTCCAGAGTGTGTACTCACACACACACATACAAACACGCACAGAAAAAAATGGAAAGAACGGTGGGTAATTTGCAAGTATAGACCAGTTTGACCTGTGGGGAAAAACCTTGGAGAGGTACCCATAAATTTATGAAAAGTCATATTGTAAATCTTTAGAAGTAAAACATACTGGGTATCCAAATTTGTTTTCCTACGATGTTATAAATACTGATTAGGTACCCAGACTGGGCCACACATATCTGAGTTTAGGGTAGAATGGCTGGGCACCTAAAGGCTTGAAAAGGGTAGTGGGTGTGGCAATCGAGAAAGGCAGGAAGGGCACCCCAAAACCGTCTTTAAAACAAACTGACTTTGTAGAGTTCATCTCTTAACCAGAAAAGGGAAGGAAACTGTCTTCTTTCACGTTTATCTTGTTATCTTATGCAACTGAGCCCAAAGATACCTATATAAAAACTGCGGATTACACTTGTATTAACTGCCTTCATTTAAAATTTACTTGTGAATGTAGCGAGGTATGGTGGCCTCTGTAGTGTAGCCTACTCCTATGAGTTTGAGGCCAGCATGGGGAACATAATAAGACCCTAGCTCAAAAAAATTACAAATAAATTGGTGCAATAGTATAATATGCCTATATAAAGAAAAATTATTTAAAAATTCACAAATTATGAAGCATAACACTACTATCTTTCAAAGTCTTAGCCAGAAAATATTTTTAGGCAATTACTACTAAGGATGCCAACTCCTACTTAACATTACTGTACTAGCATTGTTAATAATACTCATTACTAGTTAACATTAAATGCTAATATTAGCTAATCATATGTAGTTAGCATTTTCTCTTATGAATATTTTTTGTCATGGTGATTTTCTAAAACAAATATTTGTGCCTATTAGGTACAAAATAGAGTCCATACCTTTTTTTTTATTTGATTAAAAGCAAAAACAGAGCCAAACACAAATGTCTGAAGTACTGCAAACATCTTTTACTGCATTTAATCTATACAAGTCTAATAAGTACAGGCTGTTATGACCAAATGGATTTTTATTGCCAGCAAGCTCTTATACTTAGAAGTAGGAGTACGGTATGTTGGTGGAAGCACACCTTGGGATTTCTTAAACTTAAATGTTCAGAATGGAACAAGACACAAGCCCAATGGATAATCTAGTCTATATTTGGGTTTGGTAGTCCTTTAAGCCCGGGATTACACCTGCAGACAAATTCAAGGTAATGAAAACCAAGGTTAAAGTTTTTATACACATCACAACACTGGCAAAATAACTAGAAAACCAACCTGGCACATAAATTATAAACCAGAAGGTACACAACATTTTAACAAAGGGAGGGTAGAGTTGGCACAGTGATCAGAAGTGGCTTCTTCTCACTATGTTATATTATGGAAAATACAATTCACTTTACACACAGGACCTTGCTCTGATGTGAGTGCAGAAAAACAAAAGGTCAAATTTGCTTTAAAAAGAAAAAAAATCATGTTCTAATCACAAACAAAGTCAAAGCTCATTCTAGGTCAAGCTACACAAAAGAGAAGGATCTTCCAAAAAATACTTGGCATTTTTCCCTTTTAACTCTAACTTCATTTCTTTCTTAAAGAAATACAAGCATTTGATTAAGACAATAAATATAATTACAAGGACAAGGTACAAAAGACAGTGTCAATGTCCTCCTTTCTTCTCCAGCACTATGTGTCATCAGGCTTCCTCTTCTTCATCACTGTCTTTCATAGTGATGCCCTGAAGCCCTCCCCCTTCGGAAGCAGAGACAGTGGCCTCTTCCACTGTGAGGCGTCTGTGCAGAGTGTCATAGGTCTTACTGTTCAGTGTTCCTTCCAATACCCCCTGCAGTCGAAAGTCCCTATAAGTTTTCTGGAGGGAGAAGAGAGAATTTGCTCAGGTGAGTTAGACTACATGATAGATATGAAGTGTGATCAAAATATATAGTGAATGTTTACATTACAAATTTTATTTACAGTGAAAGACACATTGCCATTAATCTCCCTCAGTTTACTCAGTTGGCATTTGGAAAAATCATCTTGGGTTATCCACTAGTGGATTCAGATTGTGGCTGCCCACATCAGTCACCTTGGTGATGTACTTCAGGAATGTACATTTCTGGAATGAGTGACATTGAATAGTAGTACTCAGACTATAATCACTATGAACAGATCAAAACATTGTGACTATCAGGTGACAAATTTATTCCCTTCCTCAAAACTTTACTTGTTGAATCCCACAGGATTTACTGTTTGAATAATCTGTAACAAAGATGATTTGTTTGTATATATTTATTTTTAATAAAAATATTCTTAGTATTTCAATTGAGGAGTATTTAAATTAATACTGTAAATCACACTTCATTTTGTAAAATGCATTATTTTGGGAGACAGGTGTATTGAGGGAGAGAGTTAATCCTATTGTCAGTAAAAGAAGTTCACACTCTTAAGAATTTGTGAATTCTTTTTTTTGGGGGGGTACTGGGGATAGAACTCAGGTCCTTGTGCTTGCAAGGTAGGCAGTGGAACCACTGAGCTAAATCCCTGGCCCAAGAATTTGTGAATTCTTAAATGTATTTGCATATACACTGGGTAAAAACTTTGTATATCTAAATGCCTGCAGAAAATTTACCCTATTCGTTGAAATCCCTTTAGAAGGGGAAGGGATAAATTCTGGTATAAGACTTCCATAGACAGGATAATGAAACAAGTATTTGCAATTTTATAAAGTAATAAAATTTGTATGTTGTAAATATAATTTTTATAACAAAACCAGAATATATATTTCTTTTGACAGTGATTCCAGAAACTTCTGTGGCATTTAAAATATGTAAGGCCTTCCTTATGTTTACTTTTTAAAGGGATTATCTTTACATTTTCTATGACTAAGGAAGACTGTTATATTATTACAGGTATTATTCTCAATTTTTTAAAGTTGGAGACAAAAATCTAAAGTTAGTTAAATGGAAAAGCAAGGAATGAGTGGAGTTATCCTGTTCTGTGGAAGCACTTTGAAGGCCTTTATTAAAAATTTTCTTGAAATGTTGTCTTGTTATATTGTCCAGGCTGGCCTTGAACTCCTGGGCTCAAGTGATGGTCCTGTATTAGCTTCCTGAGTAGCTAGGACTACAGACCAATGCTACCATATGGTCTGTGAAGACCATTTCTAATGCTGAACATCTTTCACAATGCTCCTACAGTCCTCTGTTATACTAAGAATATTAAGCAGCCAGACAGACTTCAATGGATTGGCTCAAAGAATCAGTACATACCAATATACCACTAATCTATTCTAAGTGATTGTTGGAGGTCTTCCCCACCCGACTGCCCTGGCCAATATTTGAACTTAATAGATGAAAAAAGTCAAATAAGGAGGACTATTACACTTTATGTCTCAAAATCCTAACTCCAGTACCTGGAAATTATTAATAAAAGATGCTTAATTTCACTGAACACACAATGTGTTCCTAACATTTCTATCATTACCAGAAAAAAATACCAGAAAAAAAAAATTCAAACACCTGAATTTAAGGTACTTATTCACAGGAGTTGGAATGTGCCTGTTGATCCGCTCATTTAACATGCCTACCCTCTACTGGCAACCTTCTAGGAAAAACAGACCATTATAAGGTACTGGGAGCACTGGGGCTTTTAAATTTTATCATCTTGTCTTCTCTCATATAAGTGATGCTCATATTATCACTGCAAAATTCAGAAGCAACATGTAAATGGTAAGGGTGGAAGAGTATGTATTTTTTATTTGGCTAAATTTTTGATATAAATTGCATATTTGAAAAAGCCTATTAATGTCCAAAAATGAATTGAATGTGAGGAATGTTCTGAGTTGTATCTGTCAGTGTCTTTCTTAATAATAAGTATGATTCAGATTGAGAATATTTTTTTCTGAAATTATCAAATCTGTTTTCACTTAAATTTGAATACTTCAAGATATATTCAATTTACCAGCTTTATGTGCTCTAAGTTGAATAAGCTTATGATGACAAAGGCTTAAGCTTACATTGAGTCACAAATCATGGCTACAGGGGCTGGGGACTTAGCTCAGTGGTTCCACTGCCTGCCTCACAAATCATGACTAAAGTAATATTATCTTACACCAAAACTCACGAGAGCTCATGAGAACTAGTGAAATAATTCTGAGAGGCAAATTTTGTCTAGAGAATCTAGTAGCTAATATGAATGGCATTATTGCCACAGAAATTTGTGCTCAAGACTATTATTGCCTTATAGTTAGATTAAAAATACTGGATATCAAGGACATAAAACATTCACTGACAGATGGTATAAAGTATTATTGTCTCATTGACATATATTTGGCTTTCTTTATTTATAGGAATGACTTCCTTTAAACGAAGTTGTCCAGGACAAGTTTCAATTGTAGATTTGCCATCCCAAAGACTATTTTATATACAATTAAAACAAGGTCTTTATTCTATTAGCAAGCAATAGCCAATTCACTATGCCTTAAATTCATAAAATATTATCAGCATTCAAATATCCTGTTATCCTCCCTGGCTGCCAGAATGGCTCGCTTGGCTCCTATTTAAGACAAGTGCCTGCTCCAGGGTACTGCTCACTTCTCTTCTTTTCTCCTAGCAAAAGAGGCAGCTGATTTATGTTAACTGCTTTTAAACGCCTTATGGATGCTAGTGAGAACATAAATGCAACAGCCACTCTGATTTTGGAGGGATTAATAATAAATCAATCTACTGTTAAATTCTTACACATAATTTGAGAGAGCTTGATTTTTTACATGGAAATCTTACTGGTCTTCATTTTTCCTTAGTGAGCAACATAAGTGAACCAATTAGTGTGTAAGTATCTTTATAGGGAAGTTGACTATCAATAATTTTGATGACCTGTGGGTCTCCATGGGCACAGAAGGATGGCAAAACCTATATGTAGTAAAGATCAGAATGCTAGAGTTTGGTAGCTTAGCTCTGGGTGGAATGCACCACTAAGGCAACATGCAGATTGGCAAAGAAAGCTACTTTATGGGCCTTTACAGTTATGTATCTTTGTTTTTTTAATAACTTTGCTTTTAAAAGAGGGGTTTTGAGACAGGGTAGCCTAGGCTGGCATTGAACTTTCAATCTTCCAAGCTCAGCCTCCCAAGTGCTTAATAGTTTCTTAAATATTCACTAGCAAATGATCATTATGAAAAGAACCACATGGATTCTGAAAAATGATGGATATATGTATGAAACTCAAAAAGTTTGTGTATATTTAAAGAAGGAAAAATTAGAACATTAAATTACCAATCCACCAAGAATGATTTTTTTAATTATTAAGGAGAGCTTTATGCCTTGGTTAAAGGTGTTAAAGAATTAGCTCAGCCTGGTGAATGCTTATAAAAATATAAAGCATATTTATGAAATAAGATAAACTGGATTAGGTGGCCATAGTGGCACATGCCCATAATCCAGCACTGGGGAGTGAGGCAGGAGGACTGCTGTGAGTTTGAGGCCAGCCTGGAATATATAGTGAGTTCAGACCAGCTTGCACTACAAAGTGAGACCCTGTCTCAAAAACCAAACAAACAAACAAAAAAAACTGAACTAGAATATAAAGATAAACTGAACTAGAATATAATAAAATGTTATTATATAATTTAGAATAATAGTATTATTATTATTATTACTAGGGATAAAACCCAGGCCTTCACACAGAGCTAAATCCCCAGTATGTCTGTCTGTCAGTATGTATGTATGTATGTATTTATTCGTTGAGACAGCGTCTTACTAAGCTGCCAAGGTGTCCAGGCTGGGGACTGAACTTGCAATCTTTCTGCCTTGGCCTCCCAGAGTGCTGGGATTAAAGGCATGCACTTTCCACACTCAACATAAAATCGTTATTTTTATGTTAAAATATTCACTGACATAAATATTTAAACTCTAGTCTCTTAGCAAATGTATGTATATAAATTTTCTTTTTTTTGGTACCAGGGATCGAACTCGGGTCCTTGCCCTTGCGAGACAGGTGGTGGAAACACTGAGCTAAACCCCTGGCTGAACATATAAATTTTTATTTGTCAGTTATACTTCAATAAACCTGAAAATAATTTCACTAGTGCTTGATTTTTAACTACAAGGATGTGTTAAAATGAGAAAAGGAATAATTTTGAAAAATAAATGGTGGTCATATTAAAAATGGAGATTTTAATTATAAAAATAAAAGAGCTCAACAATTTATCAGCTAATATTAACTGGCTAAATTTGTAACTTCTGATACGCTGAACAGAGTAGACCTTAGTTGAAAATATAACAATAAGGATAAGCAGCTAATCCTGAATGGATCACAGTTCAGTACAGACTGCAGCCTTCCGAGTATACTTGTTTGTTTGTTTTTTGTTTGTTTTGGTGCCAGGGATTGAACCTGGGACCTTGCCCTTGTGAGGCAGGTGGTGGAACCACTGAGCTAAATCCCCGGCCCTTCCAAGTATATTTGAAGGGTAAGCACATTACCCCAATTTCTCTGATGAAAAGCGAACTTTACTTCAAAGCCCTCCAAGTCAGACATAGAATCCAGAAAGAAACAACAAAGAACCAAGTCAAATAGAATGTATCATAGTGTGCTTTTGCTGGTAAGAAGTGTTCTGGATCAAAGATATTTTGTCTTTTAATGTACTGTAAAGATAGAGTATTAAAATTTTTGGTGGCAATAATTTTACTTGCTACTTGTGACTAACTACAATTACCATTATTGTAATATTACATTATAGTCTGGTTCTACAGTCCAGCAGATTTGTTTATTTCTGACTTTGAAACAGAACTTTCCTGTTTGTGGTTCTTTGTAATCTGTGATAACCTGTGTGTTTATAGCACAAAACATTTGTATCAGACTGCAGGAACCTAGAGAATAATGGAAAAATGTAAAGTGAATTAAAAAAAAAACTTTGAATGATATAAGAGTGGTTCTTTCTGGTGTGTATTAGAATCCTCAAAGTGTTCTGTAAAGATAGTGATTATTGGGTCTGATCCTTGGTTTGATTCCACAGGTCTGGGCTAGAACCCAAGAGCTTGGAGTTCTTACCACGTTCTAAAGTGATGCTGCTAATAATGCTAGCACAGGAATGACACTTTGAGGACCACTGCACATGTTCTGTCTACACGCATACTCATGTGGATGTGTATGTGCATTGATACGGAAGTCAAGAATTTCTGTTTAAAGAAACAGTTGATTCTCAGCAGCTTAGCAATATGTTTTCATCCATGAGATAAATTTCTTCCTAAGAAGCATTTACCTTATGATAATTTTTTTTCTACTAGAATTTACAAAAATTATGTCAAATAGCTATTATTTTAAAGCTCCTATTCAGTAAATACAATGTGTAGTTATTACCTTTTCCTTTGAAGAGCAAAGTCAAAATGTCCTGATGAACTTACATGACATCTTAGTTTTAGATGGTCTCTAACATTTAAACTGCTCATCTTTTTATAAGAAGGGGCATAGTTCCAGAAGAATTTAGCCAGTGACAATGTGTTACGTTCATACCAAGATAAAATTAAATAAATGAGATTCCCATAATTCTATTGGCAAGTACAGTGTCCTCAGAATAATACATAATACATAATAATACATAATAATACATAATATAAATTATTATAAATTATTTGTATTATAATACATAATACAAATTAAAAGTATTATGAGCAAACAATTATTTTTCTTGAGAAAATTAATGCCCAATTATTGTGGACACCATACTTATGTAAATGTGCTAGGGGATCTATGTACATTGTCTTAAAATGTGATTGCTTACTAACAACTATTCTTTTATTTATTAGTGCAAATGAATACATATTCAGTAATCTGAAGATTACTTATTAAAGTATTAAGTTATACTGTTAAGTGCTTACATTCACTTATATTTCTCATTTTGTTTGTGTGTGTGTGTGTGTGTGTGTGATAATATCTTGCTATTATTCTTTATAGCTGTATGGGCAATTCACATCTAAACACGTTTTGTTTACCTTTACAATCTTGATGAGAGTCCTCAGTTGATAAATGTGAAGCTGGAGATCTAATCTATCAGCCAACCACATGCAAATAACTTTCATGGAATTGCTGTACCATTGCTGGAAAGAAAGATGGGGGTAGAGAGGAGGAGAACAAAAAAGAAAACCTCTGTAGTATTCATTTAGCAGATTGGTTAATGAGGGGGTATTCACATCTAAACACATTTTGTTTACCTTTACAATCTTGATGAGAGTCCTCAGTTGATAAATGTGAAGCTGGAGATCTAATCTATCAGCCAACCACATGCAAATAACTTTCATGGAATTGCTGTACCATTGCTGGAAAGAAAGATGGGGGTAGAGAGGAGGAGAACAAAAAAGAAAACCTCTGTAGTATTCATTTAGCAGATTGGTTAATGAGGGGGTAATGAAACACTCTGAAATGATCACAGATAAGCACTTAAAGTCAATAATGCTATAATTTCCTGTTAACAGAATTGTGTCTTACTAGCTAAGCTGACCTAGGCTGTTCTTTACATGAATTAACATTATAGCCTTTCAGCTGTAACATATTCATGGGAAACAGTGATTTTGCACTTTGCAGCCAAGTAGACTGCTTTGTAATTTTTGGGTAACAATGGATACTAAACATACATTATGGGATGGAATAGATGGCTGAGCAGCAGGAAAAAAAAAAAACAGGCAAATTATTTTGAAAGCAAAAGTTCCCATTGGCTTAGATGTTATGTAAAAGAATCAGATATTGATGTTTTATGACGTAATAGTCAATACCTAGAAATAATATTTTAAAGGACTGAAGGCAAAAAACCCTACAACTTATTAAACAGAAATACTTACTCATACCTTTATTGACTGTTAAGAATTTGCCAAGATGTTTAAAAACCATCTAAAATCAAGATTTATTGAGATCACAGAAACATTATCAACATGGAATTCATATGTGGAAATCTTGAAACAATGTCAGTTGACTAGATTATGAAAGAAAGATCAGTTTCACTTTGCAAGTGTTTTGGGAGGATTTATACTTTTTCTCTGTTTACTACAAGCTGCAGAAAATACTGAAATTCTCTAACATAATTTCCTGCTCCTATATAATATATACGAGAAGGAAAAACACAAGAAATTTTGTTTCCTATTTTCAAACAAAGCCAATCTAACCTTAATTGTGACATTTTAAGGGATTCAGTGATTATGTGACAGAACAAGGTTTATGCAACATTGTAAGAATAATGGTAGTATATAAATAACAGAGAAATATCAGCATTCATTCATCACATAGGAAATGGCAATAGAGTTTTTGAAGGAGATCTTGTGTCTTGTTTGCATATAGAAACAGCAGAACCAATATCCATATTTTTAGGTATTTAAACACAGAAAAATATTCTCAACATTTTTTCTCCATACAGCAAAATAGTAAATTTAATTTCTAAGAGGAATCTTGAGTGATACAAGTGTGAAATATATCTGGACTTGTATTTATTGACAGTGTTCAAATACTAAGTAGTATAAGAAATGACATTTTAAGTAAAAATTAAAAATGAGTTTCACGTTTCATCATTCATTTCTATTAATTTGTTAGTATACTGAACTTACATGCTTAAGAAAATTAAAACTGACTTCTAAGTTTTAACAATCAAATAGATTATTGAAAACGTCAAGCTTTTAAATTGTGGGTTAGACTGTAATTTTTAAAACATATGTTATTCATGCACCCAGTTTTGCTCCTCCCTAATGAGTACTTTTTAATTTTTCAGACTATATCAAAATATCACAAATAAATTTTATAAAATGAAGTAACTACACTTCCAAATTCTTAAAAAATAAACCACTAATGAATTCAGTTATCTCAGCTGAAAATCTTATATATATATTGACTTTAATCTCTGATTTTATTTAAATTCCATACTTATTTCAAATTATTCATAGCTTCAACTTTTTGTGTTCAGTTTTACTATAAGTAAACACAGGCAGTGATTGGCAATTCTGAATTAAACATACTGAATTAAGCTTATCACCCTGTTTCACTCTCCAGATAATTTTAAAGTTAAAATGGATGCGAGTTTTGAAAATTATAAGGGATCGATAAATTAAGGGCTAATTTTTTTCTGTTAAAAAACAGAAAATATTATATATTGTAGTCCAGTACATTAATTTATTAGACTATGCAATTATTATATACATTGGTAAGTTTTACAATCTGAGGGAAATGAAAACACTTTCTTAAAATTACTCCATATGTTTACGTCTTTAAAAAATTCTTACATAACTTAAAACTAATTTAACTTCAGTTCCCATTGCATAGAAATGATACTTATTACTGATAACTGAAAGGATATTTAATGTAACACAGGAACTGTTAATATAACTTCTACACAGTGTCAGTATTTTCATCTGACAGAAAAGGAATCTGGGAACAAATTTTTCTAAAAGTAAATACAAAAACTGAAAAAGAGCTATCATTAAGTGAAAAATTTAAAGCTATTTGCCATCATCTTACTTTGAAGGTAAATTATTCTACAAAGGAAAGTCTCTTAGAGAAATTAATCAGATGAGAATGTACACTTTTTGGTTCCTAGGTCCAGGTATTTTGAAGGAGCGTTGCAGCTAAATCACAGACGATGAAGGGAGAGCAAAGCTGAGCTAGGAGCTTAGCCTATGCTGCCACTACGAGTAGACGAACAACAAAACCCACTACGTTGCTGCTTTCTCGTAGAGTGAACATTCCCTGCCCACAACAAACAAAACCACTCACAGAAACCTCTAGCACCTTCCTAAGTCCCAGGGCTGGAATTAATATCTTCTTTGTTATGGAGCTGAAAGCATAGTGGTCCCATATTTCAACTTGAGAAAAAGAGTCAAAATTTGGGTTAACTGAATATCTCCTGTCAGACTAAACCACACCAAACCAACCCTCAAAAACAAAACAAGAGGAAAAAAAAAAAAAAAGAAAAAGGTGAATGTGCAGTAAAGTTTGAATGTTAGGAAATGTCTTTTCACTAGGGAAAAGTTAATTTTATAAAATAACTTGGGTGAATACACGCTCTTCCCTTCAGGGGATGACAAGGGAGGGGCCACGCCAGCCTGCCCTGCAGCCGAGGGTACAGCAGTACCATTTTATTCCTCGCTTTGGTCTACATTGGAATAAAACAGTAACTGTATATTTTACAATTTTTTTCTACATCAATCCATGACGGCAGCCTACCACTTTAACAAAAAATATGGCTTTTTTTTTCCTTTTTGTGGTTCATTCAACTCCTGTAAGGGCATGCATTACTCACTTCATTTTCTTGAGGTATCTCTTTTAAAGCAAAAATAAAAGAAAAGGAAAGGCTAGGGTTGACTCTGTGAGACCCTTGTATTTATTCACACTTATTGTGCATGACTGTAGACTGGTAAATCATATTAGCAGCCCGTCTCCCCATCAAGCTGCTACTTGCTTTCCAGCCCTGGGAAGGTTCAACAAATCAACAGGAGCACGGAAAACAGAACATCAGTCTAATCTAGTGTTTAAGGTGAAGTTTTCAAACCCAATCTAAGAAGATCTTTAGAGCAAGCAACAAGCTGAAGGGCTCAGAAGGTGGTATTGACAATGAAAGAGTGTTGAAATATTGAGAAGCGCAGCACTTGTGCATTTTTAATAACAAGAGGGTCAACAAGGACACAGCTCCCTCAGTGCCAGGAGCTGCCACTGACTATGGAAATTGCCACACCAGGGCTATAAACGCTTGCAGTTCATCAGCTTTCTTAAACACCCTGAACCCCCTCAGTGGACCTTTAGTCTTGAATTAACAAACCAAAGCAATGAAAGAGGGTGCAGTCTGAATGGCTGGCATTGATCCCCAACTGTGTCAGCACTGCTACAGGCCCTGAAAAACTCTCTCCATTGTCAATAGAAATTGACAAACCTCCTCTCCTAAATAGTGCAGCTGAGCCGGGCGGGCTCCACGCAGCTGTAAAGGGCTCTGCTCTTGGGGCTGGGGAGCACTAACAATAGAACAAGCATGAGCTCTTTGTCAGTCCCAGACTCGGCAATTTTCTAACAAGGATTAAAGTTGTTTCTCCGCAGAGCTGCTGAAAAGAGATTTAGCAACATACCGTGCTTTCTTCATGCAAGTTAAAGAGAAGTAGTTAAGGAATTTCATTACTCTGTTGACTGGTGGAAATACAAAACAAATATATTAAATATGCACAACTCCCTTTTCTGGCCTAACTTATAACATTTTGAGTATGATTCCATTAAATATAACACTTATTGCCTAGGAACAAGCACTTCACGCTTATTTTGGGAGTTTTATTTTTCAAAAGTCCAGCTGCTTGCCACCTGGAATGAGGTCTCAATACATACTAATGCACAATGCCTTTAGACCCTCTGTGGTTGATATTCCTAAATCTGAATCACACGACCCCATAGGGTTTATATATCACGGCTGCTTCAAGTAAATAATTTCTGTCAGAATGCGGCTTCTGATGATGATGGCAAGGTAAAAATAGATGCTTAGCTAGGGCACAAATCTGTGATATATTTTCTGCTTAAGTGTTTAGCTTTTTATCGATTATGAATTGGCACAACTGGATGATATATTTTTTCATCAGCTATATTTATTTATTTATTTTATCAGATATATTTATTTTCTTCAGCTATGCTTGTCTCAATAGGTGAACAAAAGAAAGAAGGAAAGAAGAATGAAAAGAGCCAACACCTTTTAGTGCATTAAAATGTGGTATGGCTAAATTTTCACAATGCATATGTATTTCTTCACTTATTTCAAAAGAAATAAGCTGTTTTATGAGCTGAATCACTGTATTGAAATCAAACAATACCTAGAAAATCTCATCTTAGGAAAGACATACATTTTAAGTGTAAAGCTGAATAAAAGAACAAACAATATTTTAAAAATACTAAAGGCTTACATGGTTGAGAAATATAAGCCATCCTTAGGATCATTTAATGGCTTTAGAGACCAACAAAAAAATCTGCAAACATTGATGCCCTATAGTTTCACCACTATTGTACATTACAAAGGGTAAATACTTCATTATCCATCGAGTGCTGTTTTTGTCAACAGTATGTCTATTTAATTCACTGACTTGTGGCTCTTTTACTCTCCATTTCTAAACACTCAAATATGAATTTTGTATTAACAGTAAGTTTGACATGCCATCAGTCCCGTCCCGACTTGAGGCATCTCCCTGATGCTATCCATTCACAACACACTCCAAAAGCAGAATTTTGAAAGTTTTACGTGTGAGATTTTTGTTGACTTAGAACTGGATAAAGGGAGGTATTTGAGGAAAACCGAAAGTGGCCTATTTACAGCTAAATATTCAGGAAGTGTTCAGCCCAACCAACATCTACAGACATTCTCAACTAGGTCCAGAGATGTTCCTGGGGCTGAGAGGGCAGAGACAGCAGCTGAGGACTGCCAGGTGAACTGGCAGGTGAAGGCATGGGTGGCGGTGGGGGGGCAGTCATAGCCTTTCTTCCGCTACTCCTTGCTTGACCGAACATCTCTGTTTTCTCACCTGTCAGACGGGGGGCACTGTAGGAATCTAGCTTTAACATAAGATTCTTGTGGTCAACAAAAATATTGTGAGCTTAGATTTGACTGTTAGAGAAAAGGCATGAGGACTTGTGATTCTTGTAAAAATGAACCGAAGAAAAAAACAAAATGATCAATCTTTTGGTTTTTATATGCTTCTTCAATATAGCTTTCTTCTTCCAGAATGAAAAAAAATTCAAGTCTAGAGTTTCAGAATTTTCTACTGAGTGTTCTTCTGTTTTTAATTTATGCATTTGGCCTCAATATATATTAGAAAAAAAGTGTAATAAGGAAGAATAAGATTTATAAAGTATTGTTATTTTTATTATCCCACCTCTTCTTCCTTTTCCTCCTCCTCCTCTTTTTTTTTTTCTTTTTTCAGTACTAGCATTTTGATCTAGGTTGATTTAAGATCTTCACATTAAGCTATCTCCGCAACCCTTATTTTTTTAAGTAGTGTTTTGCTAAGTCAGTAAGTTTCCCAGACTGGGCTCAAACTTGCCTCAGTTTTCCAGAGTGCTGGGATTACAAGTATGTGTCACCTTGTTTGGCTTACTATTCATATAAATTCTGATTATAAAGGCATCTAAATTTTTATTTTCCATGGGAAGTTCAAGTGAATGTTCAAATTTTCTTTAGCTCTTAGAATAATCCTGAACTACATATTACTTCCATTTTACTTACCTGGAAGCTAAGTTTACATAGGAAGAAAACTGAGTTTAGAGTAAGTAATTTATTTATTCAAGTTCGTCCAACAAATATATTAAGTGTCAGGGTACAGATTTCTCTCTAGAGTGTCTGTAACTACTATATTATTCTACTTTCCTCTAGGAAATAGTCTGGGTTTATGATCTGTCATTAAAATCCAATTGTAAGGAGTTGTTGGATATTCACAGAAGAAAACTAAGAAAAACAATTATCATTCTTGTAGTTTCCTGAATTATGGCACAGGACGGTCTACAAATTCAGGAGATGTCTTTTGTTTCAAAGAAGCTAAATTTTCTTCCAGGTTGGAGCAATTATCATTTCCAAAGAACAAACACATCTATAACTCCCATAATGTAATGTGTAATATAAGTAATTTTTTTTAAAGAATCACACTCCATGTTAGATAACCAAATGGCTATATTGCATCTCTCTCTTATATATGCTCTTTTAAAGGTTTAAAGTGTCATATCTCCTGTGCATAAAAACACTGGAAAACATTTTATTTATTTTAGTGAAATAATACAATGTGGAGAAAAGATCCTTGGTTCATGTATAGGGACAATATACACTATGTGGTTTTAAATTTTTTTAATGCAGAAGAGAGGAGCATTTAATTCATGCCTTTATTCAATAAAGTCATACTCAGGGTGATTTTCATTTTTAACTCTACCAGGAAGTTTTGAATTCATGAGCATTATCATACTTCTTATGGAAGAGAAAATGTAAAAAGCATCAGCATGGAAGTGTTGGCATATAGTAGGTACCCCCCAAAATGCTTGTTGACTACTGAACAAATGTCTTTATCTTGGTAGTTTCATCATTTCTCCTTTTGCAAGTCCATGACTATAATAACTGGGATAATTCCAGATGAATTAGATTTCCTTCAGTTACACAGAAGATTACATAACATAACAAGACAATTTCCATAAATTGGAAGTTGCATGAGCTGTGGTCAGTCCACTACTCTTTCACTAATCTAAAATTCTCTTCCTTTCAAAATATGGTAAAAGTAATAATACATTTCCCAACACTACACACAGGGTACTAAAATTAATACTGCTCTATATTCTTATCATCAAGTAGGGACTGACTATAAGTTTATTCGGCAGCTCTTCTCCTAGTGCTAAAAAGATTAATGATTATAAACTTAAAATTTCAGATAATCACTTGTATCACCCTCCCCATCCCTACTGCGTTACTGATGACAGGATGTATGCTGGCCTGGCTGTTTTTGGGTGATTCAGGGGTCAATCCACACCAGTTTGAGAAAGGTATATCTTTTAAGAATTATTCATTTGGGGACTATGACCTTTTCATCTAGCTGAATCAATCATTCTGAATACTGTATATAAGATTTTGGTTATCTCTGCTTTAAATCAACAGCCTATGTTCTCATGAGTTATAGTGAACCCATGCAGCTGATATTAAATGGTACAATTTAAGTTTCAAGATAAAACCTAGGTCACTAAATGGGTTGTTATGTCTTTCCACTTCAGTTTTCTTACAAAAATGGGGAACACTTAAAAACTGCTTTTTGAGAGTGCCACAGGTCTTGGAATAGTCAACTGCCTCTGTCTCTAAGTTGTGATGCACTGCTGCAGGAATTATTTTGCAGCAAACTGAATGAGCCACATCTCTGCCACATATTAAGCTTCTCTATACTTGTGGATTCTCTGTCTGTCATTCCTTCAGCCTGGACTTCTATTTTCAGTGCCATCCCTGGCCAGATTCATGTTAGCCTTTTAGAGTCAGGTCATACATTATCTCTCTTCTATGAAACCAGTACTATTTCTTTTTCTTTTTTGGCGCCGGGGATCGAACTCAGGTCTTTGTGCTTGCAAGGCAGGCGCCGGAACCACTGAGCTAACTCCCCAGCCCACCAGTACTATTTCTTACCAGGGAGAATTAAGTGCTCCTATATTTTTGGCTTCTTGCACTCTATCCAGGTGTCTGTAAGGTTATGGCATAATGTAGTATGTCTGTTTTAATCTGCTGTGAGTATCCACAAGGCATTAACTGACCTCTCCTTTTACTGGTATCTTCATTCCTTAGCAAAATGTTCAGCGCACAGCATGTATTACATATTTGTTGAAGGATTAAATGTTTGTAACTATTTGTAAATATAAATGGTATATATAAAAACATTTTATATTTTGATATGCATTTTATTTATATTTTAGACACCTACAGAACTCCTATATTATATATATGTTACATATAAAATATAAAAATAATGGCAGGGCAGCTTTTCAATAGGAAAAAGATGTTTAGTAAAGCTAAATTCATTATTGACTGAAATCACATTTTATTAATAGAAACAATTTATAGATGTTTAATTGTAGAAATTATTAGAAAAGAAACACCACCACTGGCTACAGAAACAATATAGGTCTAAAATGGAGCTTAAAATGTGACAGTCTCATTCATTTTAGGTGATGAGTTAAAAAAAAAAGCAGTACTACAAATTAATACATTTCCAGATCTATCTCGGTGGGTGATCCCATCCTCGAGACACTCCAGGCTCAGGTGCTGCTTTTTCAGTGCTGCGTGGTCCTCTAAAGCCCAGTGTGTGCTTCTGTGGGTGTTGGGACACCCACTCCTGATGGATCTTGGGCTGGGGCCGTATTTGGGGACATGGCTGGCTATGCTGCATGCACATTTTCACTACTTAGTGACTTGTCCTGGGTACATTCTCTACTTGTTTGATTTGTGAGCTGCTTTTACAGAAAGGCAGAAAAGTATAGTTGCTGTGGGAATGCTCATTCTCTCTGAGGGAGTATCTTAGTTTTTGGGCAAAGGACCCAAGACAGCCAGGTATGGTTGAGTTTGAGGCTAGTCTGGGCTGCAAAGTGAAGTCAAGTGCAGCCTTAACTACATAATGAAACCCTTTCTCAATCCACCCTGCAAAAGACCCCCCAAACCCACCCCAAACCCAAACCTAAACCAAAACCAAAGCAAACCACATGACGATGATGGTGATAATGACAATAACAGCAAAACAACCACCACCACCACCACCACCCCAGGGCAGAGACATTGAGAAAATGTGGTCTGAAGTCAGCGTATTTGATATTACAAGTACTGGTACTAGGTACAAATCAGATTGATACTCAATTTTTGGCAAATTTCCAATAACTTGAAACAGAAGTAAGTAACATGGATGATCACTGTCATTTATTTGAAAGGATATATGGTTTTAATTATTTGTAGTATTTTCATTTGAAAAAAAAATCTGTGAGTAACCTATTATGTAGGTAAAAAAGTGAAACATTAAGTGGCAATTAACCATTTCTTATGAAGAGCCATTTAGTTATCAGAATGTAAGCTCCTCAGGTCAAGAATTTGGTCTATCTTGTTTAATACTGTGGTTCCAGCAGCTAGCACAGTGAATGATCTTTAGAAATCTTTAATAAACCCTAGTTGGATAAAAAATAATAAAAGGAGTTCTCTCTGTTCTAATTAGAACCCTATGGCATCACTGTGACACATGTATCAAACAATGTGGGACAAAGCCAGTCCCTCACACCCGAATCATAACATTTACCACCATGCCTTACACAAGGTAACTGAATGGTGAAATATTTGTTTTCTAGACTCTTTACATGTAAAACATCATTTGAATAGATATTCTCCATCAATAAACACATATGAGTAGGACTAATAAGAAAGCCAATAAAAATGTGGACTATATAGGATCAAAATTATAGAAGTCAGTAAAGCAAAAGTATTAGAAATCATTATTATTAGCATGCATAAAAAGAAATAAGACTTGAAGGAATCTTGTTCAGCCACATTCAAATACTGATTCCTATTCCTGACTCTGCATCCTCAGCATGACTGAGAACACTGTGACAAATTTCAAAGGGCAGCCACATAGATGATTAAAGGACTAGAAACAGGGCCTGTGAAGAAAAGTTAAACAAATAGGGATTATTAATCCCAGAGTAGACAAGTATGACAGGTGCCTTAATAACTGTCTTCATATATAGGAAGGATTATTACCTAGAGGATGCTGGCTGCCTGCTTTTTGTTCTCCAGTGAGAGGAAAGGGGGAAATGGGTTTAAAATGCACTATAAAGAATTTGGATAGGGAGGGATAAAAAATTTCCTTTTTTCAAACCAAATATTTTGCTCACATTAAGATAGTGAAATTTGGATGGTTCTCATATGGAGTTGGGCTGAGATCAGGAACTATAATGGGTCTCTTTAGAATGGTTATGTTCTTTAAAAAATATATAATTTCCTGTCAATGCATTCAATAAACACACTGAATGATGGTTTAGCCACAGAAGCTTCTTCCTTCCACAGATGTCTTTTAGTTGGATTTAGTCAATAGTGGAAACCTAGCTGCCACTGCTGTGCCCACGTGTGAATAGTGCTGACCCTGCGGAGGGGGCTGCAGAGAGGACTCAAAAAGGAGGTGGCTCACAGAGGGGAGTACAAAAAGCCACTGTAGGAAATGCCCTTAAAGCCTTATGTGTTACCAGCTTATGAAATTAGGACCGAAGGAAAGGAGAGTAGTAGCTGCCTGCTCTACGAAAACAATGCACTGGTCAACTCCTAGACACGCTGGTCTCAGGGGAGGTCTAGGCATTCTCATTAGTAAGTCACTCATGGCCAGCTGAAGTGCAGGCATGCAAAGTCCCCAGGGTAAAGCCAGGTGCTACGGGGCACAGTCAGAATTTCCAGACCACCTTAAGGTGAAATTTTGGAAATGTTCAACATGTTGCTTATAATCTAATGTTTATAAATGTGCTAGTGATAATGTTCTAATTACTTTAGTAACTATTAAGTCTCTCGCCTGTGTGGATGAATGCAAGTGCATATTTCTGCAGTTGCAATTCAGAAAAAAAAATCTCAATGAATATGAAAGTTTGGTCATCTTCTGTTCCTTGATGGCAATTTTACCATTGCTAAGAGAGCTTATTAGGTGATCAACATTTTTTTCTTATTCAAGGAAAAATTTCCAATCAGTTTGCATGTGGAATTTTAAAAAATTGTGAGCACAATTAAAGGTGAGTTGAGGCTCTAGTGAAAATCTAAAGAGCATCGCAAATCTGAGCACTGCTCAGCTTTTGAATTGCTTTTCTACTTCTCAGTTCTTTTAAATGGTTTTCTATGGCAGGAACATTTTTCTTAATTAGTCACAGCTAATTAGTGTTCTGGCATAGACAAGTAATCAGAAATGTCAGAGCTGTACGGCTACATCTCCCTAATCCTTTGATAATAATTTAGCCTCCTGGGAGGGCCCCAAGCTGCGGTAAGTAGTGACTGACAATAAGGCAAAATTAGGTGGGCAGCAGACCATTAGGATAGAAAAATAAAAAGCACTACCAAATCCTGCTGAGCACCATCAGGCAACTAACTGCACTGCCAGATGAGGTGCCTGTTTAAGCCTGTGTTGTTAATTAGCTGATTCTACCAGACCTGCCACATATGTCCAGGTGCCTCATGCAAAGATGTGTATTTCTGGGAATGTGCCAAATGACAATTGTGTTCCATGATCACATTTCAAGAATCTAAGTAAGAAGTCCACATATTTCTTGAAGATTCTTTTGAATTATCAAAGATATAAGATCAACAAGCTACAATACATTTTCTTGTTGAGTTTCTTTTAGGCAATTAGGCACGCTTATCTCAAGTTTCTCAGGTTTTAATTCAACAGCAGCTTAGATTCAAATAAGGGCCTTTGGCCTCTCTGAACAGCGTCTGGACTTGCCAAAGCTATTTTGGCATACACCATACATCAAAAGTAGATCCTTTTATAAATTCTTACACTTACAAATAATAACATTAAAATGAGGATTATTAACTCAAATGAGCCAGACAGCTATAATTCTGTAATCTGAGAGGTTTTAAAGAGAAACAAACTTTGAGGGGGGTAAAAAAAACACAAGGAGCAAGCTCTGTATAGCATTTCCTGAGGCAGATGAGAAAATATAGAGAACAGGTTTGATTATGAGTATTGTAAAAGAGATCAGACAACTTCTGTAGGAGTATAAATGTATAGGTAAAACAAAGCAGGAATATATATACCACCAGAAAAACAACAACAAAACCCCAACATCTGGAAAGCAGTGTGTTAAAATAGCTAACTCTCATGCTAAAATATGTGAGATATGAGGTGAATAGATGTTACTTCTAGAAGATACTTAACAAATAGATTATTCAAGCTCTTAAATCTACTTTTACAGTACTGAACTATATAATTAGGTATCAGGGCAGAAATATAACAATATAACAATATTTATAAATAATCCCAAGCAGTCTCAAATACATCATTAAACTTATTATCTAGCCCTTTGTATTGATGGAAAAGAAAAATAACGATTATGATACATGGGTAATATTAGTATTTACTTTTGACTGTTGACAGAAAAATCATGGTTGGGCATAAGAGACCAACAGTCAATGTTTTATACTTGTGTGCTTTTTACATAGAAACCAAAACCAAAAACAAAAACAAAACATACTGTGTAATGGTAATCTATATTAATTTAGTCTACAAGCAAAACTGTGTAACAATTTGAAAGAGAAAGATCAATTGAACAGAACTGCCATTTTAAAATTGACATTCACATAGAGAATATATCTAATTCATAGAATTGTAAGTAATGAAAGAGGGCAAAGATAGTCTTCCATTTTACTGGGATCTAGCCTATGTTGCTAGTAAAGAGGTCAATTACATAGACATAAAACCTCACCCAAAGAATACGACTGAAAAAGAACACTGTCACTTTTAAATACACATGACCAAGAGTATTGTGGAATGTTTTACCTAATTGTCCTGCCCATTCATGTTTTGTTGATTTTGACTATTTGCTGGAAAACAGCAAAGTAATACACTGAATCTTTAAGAGTAATGCTAATGTTACCAGAGATAAATAAATTTACATGAAAAAGCTTGCTTCATTTCTTATTTGGCAGTCCAGAAACAAATAAGGGAATATAAGTGCAAAATTAGTTTTCTTTTAGAAGCATATTCACTTGTAATTTTCCATTTCTTTTTTTTAACCATAGTGTAAATGAACCCACTTATATAGTTTAGGTCAATTTGCTTGAAATGTCCACTTTTGAGATTTCTTAGTAGGAAGTAAGATTTTTTTTCAGAGAAAGTCCTTAGAAATACTTTACGGAACACTGTTTGGATGAATATATCTGATTAGCTAGCATTTAAAGAACTACTTTTAATTTTACAAGTCATCATAGCAATATTTAAAGAAAATTCCATTGAGATGAAACTCCTCAACAATTAAATATTTAATCAGGTTATAACACGAGAATGTTTAATCTGCATGATTTACCAATAATATACTGCACCCTAGTGTGGCTTCCGCAACATGAAATCTATGTGATTATTTCAAAGGTTCTCGAGATGGGCAATGCCCAATACATGTACAAAGGGTTGCTGAGTTAGGCAAGGTTATTACAGCATTTATCTCAGAAAATAAAATCCACACTGTAATGTTCTTGGACCTTGGATGACAGAGGGTACTCTTGCGGCAGAAGCCAGTTTTGACTTCTAACACAACACCACTCTCTAGCCCAGAGGAGCACAACTTTGCGGGAATGTCCCCAACACCTTTCCTGACACTCGTGTCCTGGGGCTTGTGGCGTAGGGCCTGACACCTAGAGGAGTGAGCATTCATTGTGCCTGGAAAGGAGCTCCACAGATGACTTTAAAAATGGAAGCAAAGGATTAGAAAACCCTTGTCACACGTTCATATTGACGTTAGACAACTTGAAGATGGTTTTGACTTGAAAATAGTTTGAAAAGACTTGTGGCAATGGTTTCTATGTTTAAAAAGGAATCCTGGGTAAGAGAAATTGCCTACAAATCAGATCCCTGCCCCAGCATATCTCTGATTTTTCCTACTACAGGAGAGCTACCTTTAGATTTTTCCTACTCAGACAGGGCACTGATATTAATTGAAAGTAAATGTAACATCAAGGTTTTAAACTTAGTATTATGTGTTAGTACTATGCCACCTCACAGGCAAAGAGAACCTCTGTTTTAATATCCTGATCACCTGGAGAAGTGAGGCATGAAAATAAAGAATATGAGTTCCAACTACTGTTCTAAACTTGGGTTTCAGGACAGTGGTGGTAGATATACAAAATGTCACATGGAACAACTATTTTTTTTTTTCCATCTAGAACTTTATTTTTTTTTTCCAGCTTTAATTGAGTTAATTGATACATTTTAGGGATACAGTATAGACTCTTTTCTATTTATCTACTGAACTTGCTATTACTTCTTAGCCGGGACACCTTGCTTCCACTTGGCTATCACAAAAGAATTTAAGAATTGCTACCTTGAGCCACGAGACTCTTTATGCAACTGACTTAATTTCTGTCACCTCTGCTAAAAACAGTCATGAAAAGAATTATTGGTTTAAAACCTGGAAGGGTTCAAAAACCATTTGAATTTTCCAGTACTTTTACTTATGTATGCTGTGGAAAATAACCTGTGTCTGGAACAAATGACATAAACTTTTTAAAATTATCCAGACAACTAATGGCAGTACTGTGGTTGGAACTGAGGTTTCTGGATTCTCAGTCCTGGGCTATTCTCAAAGGACTATTTTATTGTTTCGAATTTTGTAATTCTTGAAGTATGGTTGAGACAGCAAGAGCTTTGATAAGTGGACTTTGAAGAGAGTCAGTTTCAAAGCTTGACGTTTAATAAGTCACTTATCTTTTCTCAGTATAAGTTTCTTTAACTTAAAAATAGGATAAAGTAGGGATGATGGCCAGAAGTTTGGGAATGATACAGGTAAAGCACCTAGCACATTTTCTGGTATATGGAGGCACCCAGGGAATAGGAGTGGGGACAGCTAATACTATTTTGGTATTTGTGGAGGATTAGGGATGCATCTTCAACTCAGTTATGTTTGTTAACGGCATAGAGCTGCCATCATTTATTTATAGTATTTGAAGTTATTTCTGTTTTAAGCAGAAAGCCTTTCATAAGTTTGACTACTTATAGGGTAAAAGAGAATTCCTTTATATGTATTTTTTTTAAAGCAAATATAGCCAGTATTTTATTTAAATCAGTTGTTAAATCACAGTTTATTCAAGTGAACATAATGCAACATTGTTCTTAAAAGGGGCACAAATACGATGCGGACACAATCCAGTATCTATCAAAATACCATTTGGAAAGCAGAAAACTTGACTCGTTTCATTCTGTGGGCGAATGCGGTCCAACATATAAGAGCAGAGTCAAAAACTTACAACAGTCAATTATTTTCTATATAACATGAAAAACATGTATTTTATTATTACTTTTAACTTTACTATTTCAGAATTTGACAGAAAAGTTTAATTTATCCTATCTGTGGCTTTAAGATTACACAGATTTTCATCATTTCCCTCTAAAGTGCTCTGAGGTTAAGAAGCAAAACAGCTCTTCCATGGAGGCTGGCAGAAGAGCAGTGTAGGATATTCCAGCTACAACTTTCATGGTGTCTGGCTATGCAGGTTATACATGAAGAATGTTATTGTTGATGTTTCAAGTTGTCCCAAAGCGCTAGACACACATTTAGGGCAACTGTCTTTTTAATTTTTTTGGCCATTTAACTGATCACAAATTTTAGAGCTATGGACATCATAAGTAGTTAGGGAAGGTTTCACAGACTTATCAATAGCCTCTTCTAGAAAGAAGATTGTTTAGAACACGTGAGTTCTTTTTAAAGGGTTTAGGCCAGGATCAGTATCTTTTCTTTCTCCTTCCCCCCCGCTTTGTTTTTGGTACACATTTACAGTATACAGTAAATGCATTTATTGTGGGGAGTTTGTACATATACATAACACATCTTAATTCTTTTTTCATCCCCTTCTCCCCTACTTCTGCTCACGCCAACTCTTGTTCTCCCTCCCATTTTCAAAAGCTCTATATTTCCATTTTTAATCCAGTTATCTCTTTTTTTCCCATCCTTATTCCCTCCCCTCTCTGTCCTCTCCAGAATAAATGTCTTGCCGGCTCATTATTTTATATAAAAATAGTGTTAGATCTGATAAGTGTATTTCATCTAGGTAAATGCTGCGACATTCTCTAAGAGTTAAGCCTTCATACTGCATGAGCAGAAAGTACGGCTACGGGTCCCTTATCGGAGTTGATCAATAATAATGATGTGTGTGTGTATGTTTTCTTCTGCATCTGAACTCAGGCGGATCAATTTACTTACTTGTATAGGAAGTACTCTAATTGGAATAACAGAAAGTTTGTCATGATGTTGAGTGCAATTGTTCTGTTCAATCTTTTATCTGTAATAGGCTAAGGTTGCTAACAGCATATTTAGGGTCATTATTTTCAACTGTTTCTTGACACCTAACAATATTATTTTAAGCTCCAGCCAAGTGGATTTCCAATAATTATATAATGTCTCTCAGTAATGATCTGTTGCTTAAGATACACATTCTACTTTACCTTTCAACACATACTTGATAACCTCTCATTTACTAACTGTAATTGAAGCAAATTCAGTCTTGGCTAATTAGGGGCTCTTTGTATCTCCTCATACACATTATTCTTGATAACATATCAATGGAATTAGGGTCTATTTTTATTTTAATTAAAGTAACAAAAATGTGCAACTTAAGTATTAGAATGTTTAAGGACATTACAATTATTTTACAAATAACAAGTCCAGTGTTCTACTGGGGTATGTGAAGTGACAAAACCTTCAGGACTAAAACACCATAGTTTGGAAGCAAACTGACAGTCATACTGGATGCTTAGGTATCAGAAGAGAAGTATAAATAAGCAGGACATCAAACTAGTGCATTATTTGAATGCTGGCCTCTTTGGAAGTAATTTAGTCCACTCCATTTGTTACTGTTGTCACATACATGTTCTTACAAAAAAGTTCACAAAGGAAGAGGAGTTTCAGTGGGGTAAAAATTTTTACATTTGTTATGAACTGATGGCAAGAACAGTTAAACTTTGTAGGTCACTAATAGGTCCTCCAGATAAAGAAATGAAGATGTTAAAAAAAATCCTGTTTCCCATTCCCCATTCCCAAGAAATCTATCTCCAAGGGTCTATTTCCAGGATTTCTCTAGCTTATTTTCACCATAGAATAGGTGCTTTCACTATACTGGGAGGAAACACAATAGAAAAAACGTCAACCCAACTTTTGTTTCTGTTCAACATTTTTGAAAATCACCACATAAGCAAAAAAAGTAAAAGAGAACTTGGAAAAGAAACATATGCTTACAGAGCAATAGCAAATGGAAGGAAAAGTTGCTAATATGGTTTCAGTATTTTGTAAAAGAGCCAGCTGGATGGATGATAATTTTTCTACCCCTGCAGGGCATCAAAGCTTTTAGGAAATCATTCTTTTCACACATATTAACACTTAGCTTATTAAAACAGATGATACTTTTATTGTAAAATGGCCCGGGTAGAGGCTGGAAACATAAAGTCAGAAAGATAAGATTCGTTTTGACCACCCAATCTGACAACAGTGAACACGGACAGGACAGACCATGGTGGGTATGATGACGTCGAAGACCTTCTGTAACTGCCACAGCTGGACTGTCACCAGAAAGCCCGTGAATTGCTGTTATGAAAACATTTGCAGTAACTTGCATAATTAAATGAAACTGCTGGAAAAGCATTTCTAAAATGCAGAGAAGATGTACATAAATAAATACACTTTGAAGCAAGCAAATACTGCATTTCAGAATCAGCTTTGTGGCGAGTTATGCAAAGTTTTGTCTTAAGCAGAGTGCCATTTCCCTTGAAATGACTGTTAAGTGCAAGTGAATGAAGACATTGTTATTTAAATTGATTGCTCCCTTAGTTACTTCTTATATAGGAACTCTCAATAAACAAAACTTGATAATTATGGTATCTAAGACCATAACTCCCCAGGTCTCCTTGTCAGGCCTAAAGGAAGGCTGTAGTATATTTTTTTTTAGCACATATCAGTACTTTACATAGAGATGAAAATGTTCAATAACAGTGCGGCGGCAAATATTAGACTTTCCTGCAGTGTTTCTTTGTTTAACTGAAGAATATATTGACTCACAAAAAAACTTCTACAGTAGGAAACAAATTCATTTCCACATGTTCTGTTTATGGAATGCTGCAAAGGCAAGTGAAATGAAGCCGTACACAATGGTAAACTGATTACCATCCTGCTTGTTAAAACTAACCTCCAAAGGTTGTTGAGACTCTCATTGTAAAGGTGACAATTTTCATGTAGAAAACGAAGCTAATTAAGGCTTCTATCAGTAGTCAAAGAAATATAAAAATTATCCATATTAGCTGCATAGAAGCAATACTATCAAGGAGAACTTGCTCTGCAAACATAACATCAAAATGCGACTTTTCTTTTTGAAGTACATTTGTAACACCAGCATATCTTGCCAGCGTTAACTACTTACATCAAACAACTTTTCTATATACATTTCTTCATTGACCTTTTCTCGAAGAATGTCCTGGTTTTGCCGAACAAACATAATATAGGTGTCTGCGAGATCCATTCCTGGCTTCTGTTGTAAGGGAAAAGCATAAGGAATAAAATAATATCAGGTTTCATTTGGGAAATTATTATTTAATCATTTCCTGAAAAGTAATTTTGAAAATTGCTCTAGTGAAATAAGATGGAGACTAAATCAAAATAAGAAGCTTCAATAAATTCCAGAATTAAACAGTTTATGATAGATGGTCACTCTTTGAGGTCATATTTGTTATATTAAGAGATTAGAAGCACATGCTTCTAAGTCTGTAGATATCTTTATTAAAGGGCTATTTGAAAAGTCAGTGTGCCATGAAGCATAAATGAAAGTTTTTCAAAAGTTTCTCACATGATAATTGATATTGTATAATAGGAAGAAAAGGTCTAAAGGTGTTGGGGAAATGGGAGGAGTAGGGGAAAGGTAAGAAGGGAAAAGAAAAAATATGAGAAAAGGCAAAAAATTGAAATAAAGTCTTTGTAAATAGGGAAGTGTGGAGCTAGGGGAACGTAAGCTAGGGGAATGGGGAAGAGTAAGAACCAAAATACGTCATGTAAAGGTACAAGATCCCAATGATGAATGTAACTGTATTGTATACATAAAATGTACCAAAATATATTAAAATACATATTAAAATTTTCTCATATGAAATTATTTCCTAACTTCAAGTACAATTTACTTTTCATCATCTTTCACTGCTTTATCAATGTGTACTATTGAAATACTAGTTTTCTTTGGACTACTTCCTTTACTATGGATATTCAGAGGAATACAAACAAAATGTTCTCATTAATCACAGTAAAATCGTATTAGAAAGACAGAACTGCTGGGCATGGCGGTGCACATCTGTAATCCCAGCTACTTGAGATACTGAGGTATGAGGATTGCAAGGTCGCCAGTCTGGCAGCACAGCAAGATCTTGTCTCAAAATAAAAATTAAAAAGGGCTGAGGAGCTGGGGATTAGCTCAGTGCTGCTGCACCTGCCCTGCAAGTGCAGTCTTGAGTTTGATCCCCAGTAATACACACACACACACACACACACACACACGGGCTAGGGACAGAGCTCAGTGATACAGCACTCTTGGGCTCAATTCCCACTCCATATCATTCCAATTTTAGTATATGTGCTGCCGAAACGAGCACTTGATTCCCACTCTGAAAGGGTGGGATAAAAACATTTAATATATTATGAAGGGAAACATAAAACATGTTGCATATTGTCCACTGCTTTTACTTATTATTTATCAATACTATTGTAAGGATTTATTTCAGACATGCAATAAGGATATCAATGAACTAGTCTTTTATGTAGAGGTGAAGAGGTGAATTTCTAAAGTTATTTAACATTTGATATCTTCCAATGTTAGAGGAAGTATGAGAGTTAATATTGTTTTTCTTTGCTGTAGAGTAGAAAATCAGTACTAGGAAGGTATAAAATCCTAAATGGCTGCTAAAGAGTCTTCCTTTGCAACGTATAATTAGTTTTCTTCTTGCATTTCACAAAGCATTGCTAGCCAATGAAAATAAATATATGCATCATCTATATCTGGGTTTAATTCATACTCTGTATTGTTATCTCATTAGAGTATATTAGAACAAAATGTGGGAATCGATGCCCAATTAGGATAGCCTCACATCGTTTCATGTCTATACGATATACTTGGAACCCTTGGAAAGGAGTCATCTACAAAAGTAAATATTACAAGAAAATCAAATGATAAAGAGCATAGACCATTTCACTATCACTACTTCTTGAGAAACAACTCAAGCTATACATGTGAGTGATGCTAGCACAGTGGTAACATTTTCTTAAAGGACAGAAAGTTCTTGCCATGTTTTTTGGAGGGGGAGGGAAAATATTTTACAGATCATAATAAAATTGGCGTCTCTTAGCCAATATGTAGCATAGGCAAGAAGCTATCATACTTATGCCATTTATAAACATTAGTTTGATTTTCTGTTAGAAAATTATTTCTGTGTGCTAAGGATCACTGCAATTTCTTACTGTTCTTATATTCAGCCTAAATTTATATACCACATAAATTATAGGATCTTTATACCATAATACTGTACAACAAAATTAGTTAAAATTTGAAATAACTTTGAGTATAAATGTTCTTACTGGTCTCTCCTTCAGAATGTCCATATATAACATAGCAAATCTAAAGGAAGCAATTTAATAAATTCACTCCTTAACTATTTTTCTACAAAATTCTTCTAACCAGCATTTGAAAATCTAAGTAACTACAGGGAGAAAAACATGGGTTTTGTGGGGGGGGAGTTATACATAAAAATTTCAAATGAAGAAGCAGGTTAAATGATACAAATTACTGGTATTGATATTCGAGGCGGGTAACTAACCCATAAGATAAGTATCTGTCTGTGCCTCTCAAAATTTGTCAAAACACTGAAAATGAGAACATTCCGAAAATATACTGCCACAGAATGAAAATGACATGAAGAGAATTTTCTATACTTAATCAAGCTCTCTCAGCGTCTGAGTTTCCGGCAGGTGCCTGAAAAGAAGATACGCGACACATAATTCCGAGGCACTGGGTATGGCCATACTGCGAGGAAGAACAGACAACTGAGAGTCTTCCCTGCACATTTCTCCCCACCCAACTCCAGTTCTATTTCTGCTTTTCAAAGGAAAACTATGCTTGGAAATTTAATCCACTCAGTCACTTGACCCATCAGACTCAATGGAAAGGAAATTCTGGCCAGGAAGAGCAGAGAATAATGACTTTATACATTTGTCACAGACAAAAGGATATTTCTTTTCTATTTCCTTGGTCTATTTCAAGATAATATTAGACAACATGAAACATTTTCCAGGAAGAGTTTATTTTTTTTATCACCAAGCTCCAACAAATACTTTACAGTATAATCCTACAAGAAAGTTAAATGTTATTTCCTGATGGCTGACTCACAGAACAAAATACTGAAATGTATAAGTTGGGAATTTTATAACTTTCTAAGGACACAAAAGTCTCTGGTTGAGGATGTGAAATAAACCTCATTTAAAAGTTTGTTCCAACAAATTAAGTGTTTTTCTTTTTGAAACTGCATATTCTTCTTCTTTAGCAAATTAAGATCTACTTGCCTGGAAAACAAAACCTAGAATTCTTACATTCCTCATTAGCATTATTTCTTCCTTTATCTTTGAGCTGTTTACCTATTCTTGAAACTGTGACATATGGGAATTTCACACCTAGTGAATATATTTTCATGTAGCTTGTGGCATGAGACTATAATCATTAAAAGAATATACACAAGTAAGAGTAACTGCAACAGCTGGTGACATTTACCAATTAGAATTATAGTTCTTTAAAGCACTTTATCCTTCATTTGGTATATGAAGGGTAATTATCTCTGATAAATTGCTGAAAAAGATGTAATTTTCCTTTTAAACAGTTTCTACGTACAGTACAAATGTGTTTGGATAGAAGACATTATCACTGGTTCAGTGCTCCTCTGTACTAGGACTCTTGTTTTATGGCAGTCAAATTTACACACTTTTGGGCCAGGGATTTAGCTCAGTGGTTCAGTGGCCTGCCTTGCAAGCGCAAGGACCAGAGTTCAATCCCTGAAAAAAAAAAAAAAAAAAAAAAAAATGTACACACTTTGAAAGTCACTGCATCTAATTCTACCACTAAGTGTTTATCTTATTAGGAAAGGATGTCTACTGAAGAAAAAAATCAAACTAGGCACAGTACTAAGTTTTTGGGTATATCTTGAAGTTTAAACAATGCATGTGATTACAGTGTGGATATAAAATATATAGCTACAAGTCCTGTTATAAAAGGGACGGCCTGTTGAACTTCAATATTGGTGGATTTGGAAGAGATTTTATCAAGAATATTGTATCCTAAAGAGTTATATTTAGAAATCTTTTCTAAATTGGCAATTAAATTATACCTTCCTTAATGAATATGAGAAAATAGCAATTAAAAAACCACACGGCTAACACTCTCATATATTAAACACCGTTTAAAGAGAATAAATGATTGTTTTTTTCATACTCATTTAAACTTCTGAGATCTTCAGCTCACTAAGCACTAACTTTTCCAATTTATTTATTAATGTAATCATCTCCAGATCAAAAGAGGAGTTCCTAAATTACTTTAAATCTGACCAGAAAAGATCAGATTTTGCCTCTCATAGTTATAGTAAAGAGACACAAAAAATCTAAAAAATTTCCCCCTGAGCATAAAAAAAATAAATCACTGTGGAAGGAAATGAACTATGTAAAGGTGAGTTCCTCTGACACCGGCTGGATAAGTAATCGAATACATCATGAGTGAATGAGTTTAAGTATGGGTGCAGACTCCAGCAATTTTTTTCAAGCGTTAATTACTAGTTAACCTAGCAAGATGAACGTGCTGCTTAAAGAGAGAGAAAAAAATTCCTTGTTAATTATATGCTGCAAACGCTCTTACTTCCTGCTGCTGCACCTAATCCCACAGGTGCAAATCTTCGCCTTCCCTATTCATGGGTAGGTGGGTGCAATGCTGCAGTCATTTTTCACAGCAAAAGATTTAGATACAGAAGAAGCCGCTTAACCTTCCACTGGAGGTTAACGATACACTACACAAACACTGTCACGGTGTCTGTTTAACAAGGAGTCAAAATTTAAAATGTACTATTCTAGTCTCAAAGATTAACAAGAAGCTACAGCATAATTGACTTAATTTTAAAGTGCACTTCTAATTTCAAAAAACTTGCTTTTAAGAAGCAATCAAGAGTGAATCTGTGATATCCTCATTCCTGATGATCTAAATGCTTCACAAATGAAATACATGCACCTGGTCATTCATTACCATTTTTAAAAAGTAAGGTGTCATAAGATCACATCATCTAAACTTGAAATTGCTATGGGAACATTTCATAGTTGAGCTAAGATTCAATATTAGTTTATCACTGATCACTGGGCAACAAAGGATATAAGTCTACAAATAAATAATCTATCTCAGACTTTGGAAAAACCAGTATTTTCATGGTTTATTACATCTTTTTTTACTTTGGCATTTATGTATCAATTTCTGTATTTTTGTATTTGAATAAAAATATTCTAAAAAGTTAAAATAAGCCAATGTTCTCAAAACTTAAAAAAACAAAGTTTTACAATACCAATAATGATTACATTGTAAAAATGCATATATATTTATGAAATTTTCTACCAGGGAGAATTGTTACATTGCATTCATGCAGAAAGCCAAAAGAAACTACAAAGAGCTAAAGTCTTCAAATTAGATTCAGTCTGATGGGAAGAGAAACTGTTCATTAAAAAAAGTGGAGGGGAGGAAGTGTAAATGAAATTTATAGCAATAGGGAATTCTCAAGGTTTTCCAGTAAATTTTATAATTTTTTAAAGTAGCGAAGGAAAAAATTCTCATTAAAAAATTACACACACAAAAAAATCCCAAACTATTATTCCTAAAATGCAGTGGCCACAAATTACTTTTTTTCTTTGTTACATTGAACGATATTCAAAATTCTATTAACATTATTATATATTTGTTTTTTACTCCAAATCGAGAGGCAGGAAATTCTGAATTAAAGATGGCACATCCTTTTGAAAACACCTTTGGAGGGTATAACATGCATGTTTTAAGCATGTACATTTCATTCTGCCCTTCATTGGAAAGGAAGAGAATCCCATTACCCCAGAGTTCTTGCTTTAGATTAGGAGTCTTCTGTTGTCTGAGAAGTCTTTATGAGAAATCCTTCTGTAATGCTATGAGAGTGTCTGATAACAAAATCCGATCTAATTAGTGCTCCTATAAATTTACATTCAAACCAATGTTTTATACCGGTTCCTCTGTGTAGTCTAGAAACAACTGATACAAGCATTTGTGGGTTCAGATACTTCTGTATCACTGGGGAAAATCCTTTCCAAAGGGGGCGTTATTATTATTATTTTTTTTGGTACTGGGGATTGAACTCAGGACCTTGCACTTGTGAGGCAGGCATGGCACCATTGAGCTAAATCCCTGGCCCAAGGGGAGGTCATTTTAAATATTAAAAGGAATATTGAATGGTAATTTAAGACATTAGCCTGAAAGAGTTAAGGAAGGGAGATTGTTTCTTCATTGAGATTTATTAGGCGTATTATTTATTAGGCTTATTATGCTATGATCAGCTAACATCATTCTTGCTATTTCTGATCTATAATAAGGATTACTAACATCTCAATTTGAGGACGTGCTGCTGATATGGCAGCACCAAACAAGGAATAACCTAGTATCAGATAAGCTTCACACCTTACCTATAATGATCTCAGGAATAACAAAGTCATTAAATCTGTCTGTTCATTAACTTTTCCCTCATCTATGTGAGGATTTCAAGAAGTAAAGTTAAAATGATGTGAATATTATTTAAGATTTTAATATTTGGAAGGACTGTGACTGATTTACTTGGTCCAATTTGGAACCTTATATATTTTAAATTAAGGGAAGTCTGAGTGCTACTATGCCAAGGAGCAGATAGAGGCAAGCTGTGAACCGACCTTTGGTGAGAAAGAAGAGCTAGACAGACAAATACTGGGGATAAAGGTAGACAAGTAAACACTCATTAGGAAGCACAATGCACAACCCCCCATCCCTGCCTGTTCCTTTCATGACTAGATTATGAATCTGGTCCTGGTGTGTACATCTTTCTCACCAGGTGACTCTGTCCCAGTGGGCAGCAGCTCCATTCCCCAAGTTCTGCAGAGCTCTCATGGTGACGTAAAGCAAGGAGTAGTCAGGTGACCTTATCTAAGTACTAAACAATATCAGAAGCAGGTAAGCAAAGCAGGGAGGAGAGAAACACCAGTCAATACTGGTTTAAAAGTCAACACTGAAAAGTGCAAAGCGCTTACTACTCTAAAATGGAGGGAAATGTAAATGAAATGTAGTATTTTCATTTACAGTATCTTTAATTTTCGAAGTTTGTTGTATTCTAGAATTTTTTTTTTTTTTTTGTACCGGGGATCGAACTTGAGACCTTATGCTTGCAAGACAGGTGGCAGAACCACTGAGCTAAATCCCTTGCCCACTGGTTGTGTTCTGAAATTGGGCTGCAGAAAAATGCATGGTCGTAGGAGGCATTACTCCGAATAGAAACAACAATTCCACTTATTTTCATTGTGCTTTATGTGAGGGAAACCAGGCAGGAATTATATTACCGGGGATCGAACTTGAGACCTTATGCTTGCAAGACAGGTGGCAGAACCACTGAGCTAAATCCCTTGCCCACTGGTTGTGTTCTGAAATTGGGCTGCAGAAAAATGCATGGTCGTAGGAGGCATTACTCCGAATAGAAACAACAATTCCACTTATTTTCATTGTGCTTTATGTGAGGGAAACCAGGCAGGAATTATATTGTAATCCTTACTGCATAGGTGAGAAAATGGAAGTCCACTGGTGAAGTAGCTAGTAGAGGGCAAAGGAGGGACTTGAACTTGGATCCCGGATTTCATACTGTCTTTATAGCACAGAATTATGTTGAAGCCACATAGGGCACTGTTTCAATGGGGAATGGAAAGATTAGACATTCTTGGCAACTATCATAAAGAAGAGAGACTATCTGAAAGAATTACTAACAAAGATTAGAGAACACTGATATTAAACTTGGCTATCTTGTCTCTTAGACTTTCTTCTAGTTGTGGTAACAGAGTTTCTTTATCCTTTGAGTCATTATTGTCAGATAAGGACCAACATTCTATGATGAGACCTTAACTATCCTGGCTGCTTTCTACAGGAAGAAATAGAAAGGTGTATTGTTTTAAAAAGAATTGTGTGGTGTACCCACACAACGCAGATGTGATCAACAATCTGGAATCTAGACACTAGATTTTATTATAATCAATAATGCAAGATAAAAAGTATTTACTGAGCACTAATTCCACTTTAGGAACCACAGGAGTATTCACAATAGGCCTGTAAGAGGTACAATGATGTCTCCACTCAGTAGATAAAGGAATTGGTGTGCAAGGTCACACTGATCATAAATAAAGCAATGGAGCAAAGATTCAAACACAGTCTGGTTCTTCAGCTTGTTTATAAACCTTCACATGCAGCCTCTACAGATCCATCTCACCTGATTAAAAAAAAAAAAAAGAAAAAGAAACCACCCCACATTATTGTTTCACATGATTTTTCACAAAATTTTAAATATATATTGCTTTCAGGTACATCCTACCAATCTTCTATGAAAGCAATTTTTTGTTTTCTGTTACAGTATAATATTCAGCTCTACTGAATTTTGGATTTTGGCCTAGTGTACCTGTCTATAAAGGCAATGTGAACATTTCCATCCTGGTCCTGTATTTAACATAATGGCTATACCTGTCAGGTTTGGGTTGGTTCCCTTGTAAATTACTATTGCTACAGATTCACTTAGTACAGATCTTGTACTTTTATTTAAAAAATTATTAGCTCACATTTGTAACATGAAATGAATACATTTATCACTGGGAATTGGAACCTTTCCATATCACATCTTGGTTTACTTCCCCTTTCCGTCCTCTTCCTCCTGTCTCCCCCATTCCCAGAGTCTCTATCTTCACAAAATTTATTTTCCACCTCCTATCATCTCTCTTATTTTTCTGATTAAAGTATTTATTCTTTAGTTTTCTCATTTAAGAGAAACCATGAAATGGGCCAGAGATTTGGCTCAGTGGTTCTGCTGCCTCTCTCGCAAGCACAAGGACCTGAGTTCGATCCCTGGTACCACACACAAACACACCAAAAAAAAAAAAAAAAAAAAAAAAAAAAAAAAAAAAAAGAATTCATGAAATAGTTAACATTCTTTGTTTATTTCATTTAGCATTTTGGACTCAGGGTGCATCAATTTTCCTACAAATAGCTCCTATTTATCCTTTCTGGCTAAAATTTTTAAAAAACATGTCTAAGGTCTTCACTAAGATGGACATTCTGATCCCCTGTGATGGATTCATGACCTGTGTAACTCTGAACGAGCTCTCCAGAATATGGTTAGTGAATCATGCGTGAATCTACCAAACTACCCTGAAGGGAGCAGCTCATCACCTGTTCGGAATGACAGCACAGGGACTCTACCAGCTCTTTTGCCAAGAAGCATGAGACACTAGAATTTATTTCTGTCCAGGAATATACTGATGTTTTTCCTTTTGTGTATTTTTTTTAACAAAGAAGTATTATGAAAACTAAATATTATGGTGCATAGAAACATAAGATTATGTTTACAACATGCTATAAATTGTTTATTTTGTTATTAATTCTTACATATTTTCAGTTGTACTATAATAATATCTAAGTATATTTCAGGACAGAAATTTCTCCTTTACAAATCAGGAATACCATTTAAGTTCACAGGTAATTTTTACTTTATAGAATCAATGTATGCATTTATTTGCTTTTAAAATAATTTCTAATTGACAGTATCATGAAAAGGTATTATCTTCTTTGCCACAGAATTATTTCTAGCTCTTTATCTTCTTATCATCTTATAAAGGACATTTTTGGGTTCTACTGTCTCTTGGATGGACTTGTATAAACATCAAGAAGTCAAACATTGACAAACAATCACAGTTAGAAGAACTAATGCTGCTTATATAACTAATTGGCCCAATTTATAAATGACTAAACTGAGGTCACCTAAATGAAATGGTGCCCACGGCCAGACACTCATTCCATCAAATTACATAAAAGGAATGGAAACTCAGCTATTATTAAATTCTGGCCTACTGCTACTTTTATTTATTTATTTTTAAAAGACAGGGTCTTATTATGGTGGCCCAGGTTGATTCTTGTGATTCTCCTGCACTGTTCTCCCCAAAATAGTCTTGTGCCACATGCCTGAACAATACCCTTTTTCAAAAATAAAATTTTAATTTTAGAATCATTTTAGATTCATAGAAAAATCATGAAAATATTATAGTCACATATCCAATTTTCCCTTTTATTTCCACCTTTCAATAGTATGGTACATTTGTTACACATAATAAACATATATATTTATACATTATTAGTAATGGAAGTCTACACTTTATTCAGATGTTCTTAGTTTTTACCTATCATCCTTTTCCTTTTCCATGGTCTTATCTAGACACATTACATTTAGCATTATGTCTCCATGGCTCCTCTTGACTGTGCCAGTTTCTCATATTCCTATGGTTTTGGATGCCCTTTAGAATTTTAAGATATATACTACCAGATATTTTGTAGCATATCCTCTATGGAGATGTGTCTAATTTTTGTCATGATTAGACTAGACTTACAGGCTTTCTGGAAGATTACAGGTAAGGTATAATTTTCATTGAATTAGATCAAGTGTAAATATCAACATGGTTTATCACCCACTTACTTGGGAACTATTTGTCAGATTTCTCTAACGCGAATCTATTTTCTCCATTGCCCTGTTCGTACAGAGTTCTTTGGAAGGAAGTTGCTATGTACAGCTTACACTTAGTGAGTGGGAAGGTCTGTTTCACTTTCTTGAAATGTTTATATAAATGATTTAGAACTTTTCTGCATTGGAGGTTTGTCATTTTTTCCTATTTATATATTCAATCACTTATATTAGTATGGAGTAATGGATATTTATTTTATTATTTGGGTTATAATTCAATACTATTTTATATGGTTGCTCAAGTTGTTTTAATTTAGGCCATGGAGAATTCTTTTAGGCTTCTGTGTCCCTCTGATATAATATGTTCACTGCATCACTGTGGCATTTGTAAATACTTCCTTACTTTCTGTCAGTACAAGATGCTCCATAGATATTTTGTGTATTTTGCAGCACCAGTCATTTTTCCAAGGAACCCTGGTTCATTTTACTGGAGATTAGAGACCAATCTCTGGGTACTATGTGGGCTTGTTGCTATGGGGATGGCACTGCTTCAGTGCTTTCTCAACTAACAGAGCAAGGGAATGCATGTGAGCACAGTATTTTACACAGAGCTATTTGTGCATTTCTAAAAATACTGTCATATGGAATCAGCATGGCAGAGAAGGAATGAAGCACTTTCTACCACTTTCAATTCTGAAATTCTCTGGAGTATAATGGACCCATTACAGGGTCAAATTAAGAACTTGAGAAACCTCAAGAACACGAGTAGTCATGGTGTCTTATTCTGTATGTAATTCAGAATAAACCAAAACTATAAGATGTATGTTAGAAGTCCAATGAAAGTCAGATATATACACTACTACTTGTCTTTTCCTCTTTAAGACATCATATCATATATAAAATCTTCCTTTTATTTCTTGTTTTCTCTCTTTTGTGCTGCTGCTCTGCAAGAGACTAAGTGTGTGTTTGATTCTGTCTACTGCCAGTACTGATTTTCTGATTCTAGGTACAAGACATACAAAACTTCTTGGTGGTAATGTTAAAAAAAAAAGCCCTCTTCCAAAGACATTCCATGAAAAGGCTGTGATGTCCAGGGCCTCTTAATTTAAAATGTCCATTAATGACTACAGCGGCAGTACCACCAGGGACAAAATGCAAGTATGGAGTCTAAAATAGCATCTGTTTACAAGTGACACCCAAGGCTTGCCAGGGCTCAAACTTCAGCATTCAGAATGATGATCTAGATATGCAATGTTCCTTATGTATGAAAAGATGATTTAAATTTTGTTTAGCTTTAAACTTTAAGGCTTGTGCTCACTTTGGCAACACATATACTAAACTTTAAGGCTTTTTTCAGTGCGCTAGTTCTTTAGCAAGATATACATATGCCAAAATATATAATTAAACAGAGTCCCTTTGGCCTTGATCATATATAAATGTATATGGCATGGCAGAATTTAAAACAAAGGCTAATTTGATATGATGATCAGTTTAAAAATGCTGTAGTAACTTCTTGGTTATATGTATCATGTGAATTTTTGCATCATAGCTAAGTTTTATGACTTTCACTCATGGCATCTTAATTTAGAACAAATTTACAGATCTTGATTTTTTTTCAGGAATTATAAGAAAAACCAAATATTAAAATAAGAGATTCACATTGTTTTGTAAAACTTTTGTATGTAGAAAATGAGATCTTTGATTTAATTAGTTCATCTTCATCATTATTTTAATTCTTTCTTTTTTTTTTTAAGACAGGATCTCTCTTGGTAGTGCAGGCTGGCCTGGAGCTCACTACACAGCATAGGCTGGTCTCGAACTTGTGGAGATCCTCCTGTTTCAGCATCCAGAATTCTGGGATTATAGGTGTTCATCACCATACCTGGATTTATTTTAATTCTTTTAAGAAACCTGTTACAGCTTTCATGTGGAGGGAGAGAAGAGGAAGGATCTTTTTCTAGCATTTGAAGGATTTTCTATACCACTTTTAAAAGTGCTATATAACTTCCTCTGCAACTCTGGTTTCATGTTCTCATGATGATTTAAGTTTTTTTCCAAGGAAAAGGGAAACAGTGACAAAGGGAAAGAGTACACTGGAATCATGGTTCCAACCTTTATCATGAGGGTTAGTGCTTGCTTAAGGAAAATAAACTCCTCCCCAAGGGAATGGTATGGCTTAAAGACTTGAAATAAACCTGTGGTGAATTGTACTTATTTAAAATGGGAGACAGAGAGAGAGAGGGGGAGGAAGGGTATAGAGAGAGAATGTGAGAATTACATATAGTTTGAAAATGCAGATAAGAAAATACTTACAGGAACATCAACATATTTTGCTGCTGCTTTCACCTTAAGTAGGAAAGAAAAGGGTAACTGTGAGAATTATACTTTTAACTGTTATGTACCTACTGTGATACCAGTTAAGAAAGAAAAAGAGAATTTATTCATATACTTACAGTGAATGACAGAATGGATGAAAAGAAAGAGCCTTCATCATACCTTGACAGCTTCGACAGCACCCCTTCCAACACTGAAACAAACTACAATGTAGTTTATGGTGAGTATTTAAAATACTTTTCTGCATACAATCTGCTAGCAGAACAAGCAATTGCTAATCCAACTTTACCCAACATAAAAATCCACAGTGATAAGCTGACACCTGAGGTCAGCACAATTTGTAATGTTTACTCTTTCATTCCGAACATAAAGCCCAATGCCTCTTCCCATTGCAGAAATGACACACAAATGAAAAAAAAAAAAAAAGCAATAGTCTAGTCATCCTAATGTGAGATCATTTAAAAACCATTAACGAATAGCCTTAGGTTCATGAGATAATTCCTTAAAATAGTTTTCAACTTCCGTACATCTGTACATCTTATTGAGTAGAAACATTGACATCTGGCATGAAGATCAATGGATAAGAGAAACTAATACACTACCCTACATATTTCCTCTATAGAACTAACATAGTATGCACTATTGACAAATTATACCTTCCCAATGGGAAAACACTGACAAGGTTTTTTAAATATGAAAAGGGAAATTAATCCAGGCTGGATTTTGTTCACATAGCAGCTTCTTCAACAAAGTGATAATCGTTCCAGGGACACAGCTTATTGGTCTCTGGTGACCGCGGAACTCACTGTGAGGGCACAGAAGACGATCTTTTCTCTACGGCTGATCAATTACTGCAAAATAGTTTATGCAGAAGAAACAAAATCTTCCCTATTAGTTTCTTCATAATATCATTTATGACATGATGTAAAAACACAGGAATTAAATCGTGCAGACTGCTCACTAAAGTTTTATTCTGTAAAGAATTATGTTTGGCTAAAGCATTATCCTCAGGGATCTAAACAGTAAAAAATCCACAAAATTATAAGTTGTTCACTACTAAAAGTCAACCTAGGACTCTCTTCCTGCCTATTAGGACCTCTTACCAATCACAACTGCCTAACTCAACTTGATGTGGTTCACAAACACCCAGAAGACCAATACTCAAGGGTTATGTCTGGCCAGGGGAAGGGAATTCCAAACTTAATGGCCCTCTGTGGAAAATGCCTTGTCTCTTTTAACTCAACTCGACAGAGTAAGTGTGTACTGGGTGATCTCATTTGCCACTAGGAGAGCGATGATTGCTATGGTTACCAGACAACCCGAAGCACTGAAGGCACAAGCAAAGCACGTAGTTCTTATTGCCTTCTATTGGATCTCTGTGTGTACATGTGAACGGAGTGCCGAAAAGGCAAGATAGAGGCAAGAGTCAGATTAGAAGACAATGTATGTGGTCAAGTTAAAATCCTGTTCCTGTCTGACCTCTAAGATAATGCCAAGTCATTTTGTTTCTCTTTCTTTATTACACTCATCAACAAAATGGGGAAAATGAATACATCCTGCTCACCTTACAAGAATGGCATAAAGAGTAGTGGTGATGATTTATGTGAAAAGTCATGATATTAAAGAAATGTAGAAATGTGATGATATACATGTGTGTAGCATATAAGTCCTCAATAAATGTAATTTATTATTATTATTGGGTACCTTCGATAGGAAATACAAAATAAAAGAATCTCAGATCTTTCGCTTCAAGAATATACAAAGTAGAGCAAGAGACAGACATGAATACCACAGAGCATGTCAGAAAGCAGAAGTACAGGCACAGAATGTAAGTGAAACTGGAGGAGGGAAAGAAGAGTGCTGGAGGATCTGGCTAAGCTTCATTTATCAGGGTGCACAGGAGCTGGTCTTTAAGAGAACAGAGGTGGAGCAGACAAAATGCTACTTAGGGAGCCTATTGGCAGGAAGCTTAGGGTAGAAGCTTCTCCACGGAGGCATCAGGAAGCCTGTTTGCCCCGCTCTCTCTTTATAGTATAAAGCATCCAAGAAAGTTGTATGTGTGGCCTGTGGTCTGCTACAACAAACCACAACGTCCTTTGCCTCCATTTCAACAACGGCAGACGCTTCTCTTTGGGTTACACTCTGCAGTGGTCCCTGGGGAGCCCAATCCAGCAGAGACTAAGTGCTTACATGCTGTGAACAGCCACTGCTCCTCTGGGACCAACCAGACGAGCCACACAGTTCATACAGGAAGGTTTTCTTTGTAAGAGTTTTGCTGAGGCCCAGGTGGTGGAAGAGCTACCTCCAAAACCAAACTCCATTAACATCAAGATTAATAACGGTGTATTTTCCATTTGACTTTTAACTGCAGGGAAGAGCAAAATTCCAAAGAAATCCAATTAAATGCTGGATGTCATTGCTGCATATTTAGCTGCTTCCTGTGAACTTTCTCTGTATAGCTCAGGGAGTATATAAATACTTATGGGTTTGCCTTGTGCTCTCCGATCTCCTGAGGGTGTTGGGTTGGAAGGAAACACTGTAATCTCTTTGTTTCCCTGCTTTCTATTGTGGATGCTGTACTGGGTTTGTTTGGATACTATTTAACACCGCCAGTCAGTTGGGTAATTACCACCTTTGCCTCTCCACACATACTCTCAAAGAAATTAAAGATTAAAGCACCCTAGAATGACTGGGAGCATAAAACATGAAGAGCGCCACAAGGAACATTGGTTTAAACTTCCTATTGAATTTTAAGGTGAAATATGAATCATTTAACAATATTTAAACTTGACATGCACGGCAGAACAAAAAGGTTTAAGAAGTGACAAGGAGAGGGCTGGGGATTTAGCTCAGTGGTCCTAGCACCTGCCTCCCAAGTGCAAGGACCCAAGTTCAATCCCCAGTAACATAAAAAAAAGTAATGAGGAGTCCAGCTATAGGCTAATGGTTTCAAAATATAGTTATTGCTTTTTTAATGAAGACATTTCATGGGGTAAACACGATATATCTTCAAGATTTGCACTGCCAGTTATAAAATCTTCAATAGAAAAGACAGTCATCTGGAAGACTGATAATAAAAAAATAGGCATTTTTCGGCAAAAGGGAAGACTAGGGATGTTTATTAGCATGTTTTGGTTTTGTTAAAATGAAGACTAACCAGCATTATTATAATTCCACATACAACCAGAATATCACAGGATACAAAAAAAAAGTTTTTCTTCCCTGTATCATTAAGCTACTTTTCATGACACAAAGTAATCCACTATCTCTTTGCAGCTTTGTTTCAACTGGCTCTAAAACAGACCACGCACATCTACACAAAGGATGGACAGCACCTGATGGAATGTGTTTATTCACATCTTATTCTGCAGATCCTCTAAGACAGCTCATCCAGATGTTGGTGAATTCACTGTCTTCTCTCACTGTGTCTTTTCTCCATTCAGAGTGACCTATCTTATTTTCTGTAACCTTTCCACTGTGGCTCCTAATACTTTGTACCACTCCTTTTAAGCACACATCTTGGAAAGGAACAGGTGCCTTGTGAATATATGGCCTTGATCCAAACAACTAAATTTAATGAAGTTAATTTCATCAGGCTGAGTTGGCAAGACAGTTTCATTACCTCCTCTAGGCAGTCATGTAAGATGTGTTCTCTATGCTAGTCAAGAGAAGTTCGGGGGAAAAGATTCTAAATTATAAAAAAGGATATGTGTGTGTACGTGCATATACCTATACATCTGCATCTGCATAGTCAGTGAGAAAGCGTCTCTTTTTTTTCTAAACCCCCTCTCCCTTTTCTTTTGTTTTAGCAAAAAAGCAAGTATACAGGAAGTTGAGCATTATTGTGGTGATTTTTAAATTCACAGCCAGAATCGACAGAACCTCAGCTGTAGGAATGTGTTATAAGAGTTGTCATTTTCTCCTTCTTGGCTCTGCTATTTTCTCTGACCAATAATTCCCCTCTGTCCTCCAGTTTTTGTATGGCACCTTCATCCCTCCCTACAATGAATTCCACTCTCACCCACCTGATTCACAGTTGCCCTGCCATCATACATTCCCAAACGGGGCCTGCAGCATGCATACCTGAGTATGTATATGTCACGCAAGGACACACAGACCAGTCCATACAACCTGGACAGAATGAGGGCATGACTGCAGGATGAAGCCACCACTCTTTCCCTCTCCGGTCTTGTTGTATTATGACAGGTTACAATCTTAGGGGCCACCAGGGTCAACTTCTGGCTGTGCTGCTCTCTGTCCACCTTGTGACCTGGCATCTCTATTTTCTCATTTGCAAACAAAGGGGCAGAACTGTGGCAATCAGGCCAACTTAATTAAATTTAATATAAGGTTACAATATAAATACGCATTTCTTTTCTTTTTTTTTTTTTTGAGACAGGGTCTCACTATGTAGTTGAGAATGACCTGGAACTCACTATGTAGTCCAGGCTGGTCTCGAACTCACAGTGATCCTTCTGCCTCAGCCTCCCGAGTGCTGGGATTACAGGTGTGCGCCACCACACCTGGCCAAATATACATTTCTTATATCCTTTCCTTGACAAGATTTACTGTCTTTCCAATTTTTCTTGGTAAAATGATTAAATTCCTTTCAGGTTGGAAACAACTCTGGTTTACCCCTTTCTTTGAAGCTGCTTTCTATTTCTTTTTCTTCTTTTTTTTTTTTTTTTTTTTTTTTTTTTTTTTTTTTTTTTGCTGCTATTCTTCTGTGAGGACTCCAGTTACAGCACCTCAATCCCAGAATAGCAACTATAGACACAGAATCCTTTCAATTATTGAAATTTTTATATCTTTAGTAAGTTTACTGGTATGTTTTAGGTATACAATACAGTTACAGTCATCATTGGGATCTTGTACCTTTACATGATATCAGTATTTTGAACCCATCTTCCTCCTGAACTCAAGATCCAAGTATCCAAATGTCTCCTTTGACATCTCTTCCCTCAGATACCTAAAGGTATCTCAGTCTCAACAGATAAGTCATGTCAACCATGACGTCATGGCCTTGACCTCAATCTCTTTCTCTTCTAGGCACCTGAATTAGTAAATGACATTATTATCCATTCCATGTCTCAAGCCATAGATGTAAAAGTAATTGCTAATGTTTTCCTTTACTAAAACTTTTTAGGTTTTAGTACAGCACATCTTAAATGCCTTGGATTAGTTTATGAGAGACCAATGTAATGGCTTCTAAAATAACCACTCTCTAATGTGCTTGAATGTTCTAGTCCACAGCTGATTAATTCTTTCCCCAACTCTCCATCTTCTCCATCCTTCAGTGCCTTCCTATTGTTCTTAAGTTGAAGACATCAAGCTCCTGAGTCCATCCTACAAGCTCCTCCCGACCTCCGCAGCTTCATTTTGCACCAGGTCTAGGGACCCGCAAGTTCTCTTACCTGACCACTATTTTCATCCGTCTTTTCTCAGTTAATCCTTTCATCCTTTGGAACTCAGTTTACACTTCAGCCTAAGAAAACTCTATCCTCCAACTAGAGGAGCCACACTATAATACATATTTGTGATACATTTGTTTAGGGATACTTTATGTTTGTTAGTGACTCTTGCAAGGGTCAGAAAACTTGCTGAGGGCAAGGACCTTGCGTGTTCTGCTCAGCACTTTCTCAATGGCTTTGAACATCCTGCCTGGCATACAGCTACATCCTGTACCTCTATGGTGCCTCAGGGTCATGAATTTCAATCTATTTATTTCCCCTTCTTCATTAGAGACTCAGTCATTGTATAGAATCCTCCCCTCTATATAAAATATTATATTAAATATATACTCTTATGCAAGTTCTGTATCTCATGTTCCAGTAATAATGTCAGAGCAAACTTTTTAGCATTTTCCACATTTACTGTCTTCTTCTCTTATTGCCATTCACTTAGCAAACACTTTGAGTGCTTGTTACATGAACAGCAGTGCACAAAGCATAATGGGAAAGAGACCAAGACTCCTGCTCTCAAGATGTTCAGAGACACACATGTAACCATGTGGTAAAGTATAGAGGAAGGCACTAGGGTGCCTAGAGGATGTGTCCAGTTCAATTTTCAGAGAAAAGGAAAAAAGGGCACCCCAACAGGGGACAGGTTGTGAACAGTACAGAGGTCTGGGCAAATATGAAACTACTACAATGCTGGAAGTGCTAGAGCCTAGGATGTGGGTGACAGTGTTGCAGAGGCAAAAGCAAATAGACTGTGGAGGGAGTTTTAGGTGATGCTACAAAGTTTTTCTTATGGGTCAACCTTTCATAATCTCCACTTTAAGAACTACTATCTCCTGTAAGACTTAACTAGGAATTCTGTAGAAAAGGGTCTTTGGGCTCATTAAGTGTAGAAATACCACATCTTTAAAACCTGCACCATTATGAACCTTAAGGAATCCAGTACTCCCCACATGCATCAGCAAGCTCTTCTCACAGCACATTGCCAAAACTCAAGAGCACAGTGCTCTGCAGGTACAACTCAGGACACGATGGCAAAGCAATGGGGAGCTTCTAGAACATGACGCACTGGCAAGAAATGGTAGAGATCAGTGAGGCAAGACTTTCTGTGAAGAAGGCAGGGATGAAGGCTTGGAAGAAGATGGGGATGCCAGTGAGAATGGAGCAGAAAAAGGGAGCTTCAGGAGATCGATCAACCAAGGCCTCGTGTCTTCTTGAGAGAGGAACTTGAGAGGATTCTAGAAATTCAAGGATTCTAGGATGCAGAGGTTTAACAGTGGGGAGTCATCAGTATTATCAAGGGGGACACAGCAAATGCAGAACAAAAAGCAGCTGGGGCGGTGATATGGGACTTTACACATATATACATGAAAAATGGAAAATACGGGTTTGTAGGTGATGACAAAATGGCTCTCATGATTTTTTTTCTGCTCTACTTGCCTATAGATGTAGATCTGTGAGCCTGTCTCTCTCCTGTCCTTGCACAGGGTGTGTGGCCACCATGGTGCATTAGAGGCAGTAGTAAGGAAAGGTTGGCTTTTGCATTAGCTGCAGCATCAAGCTCTGCAGCAGCAACTCCCAATGGCTTAAGCCATAGCCTTAACAGAAGCCACATCTATATCACAGTAGGGAGTCGGGGAGAAAAGGAAATGATCTTTGTATTTGCCTACTTGGTAGAGGAACTGAAAGGCATATGTTAGTGTGTCAAACTATCAATGGAGGTAGTTCAATTCAGTATAATATTGCCTAAAAATTCACTTTTACAACTTTGAGGGAGGTTGAAAGTGAGGTGATTGAGCAACTGATGATTTGGATCATGTAAGCCAAAGAAGTTGTGACAGTGAGATGGAGCAAGAAATGACAGAGAAATAGGGAACAAAGGTCTTGATTCAGATGAGGAAGACAACAGAAAGGTAAAAATACTTGACTAGTCAAAATGGTACAAAATGGTCATGTTTATCTCAGCGATCCAGTTATTAGGTTCTTGCCGGGAGTGAAACCTTTTGGACAAAATGCCAACACTGTGATTTAATGTTGGAAATTATTTGTAATGGACAATATGCCACAAGATGTTGTGGAATATACAAAAAATGAGACATAAGTAAAATTTTCTATAGGCACCAATAGTGATATGCAAAAATATGTTTATCATGGCACCTCACTATCCATACTAAAAGCCTATCTAGGTCTGTTGTATGTAGCAGGACTTTCTAATTATCAGAAGCTAAATGATTGATGGAGAAGTGAAGGATACAGTGTGAAAATTTTTAGAATAACAGATACTCCAGAGATTTGGTTTCCTTCAAAACTGCTTATGTTTTGATGACAAAAAGACTTGCTAAGAAAGAAAAGACTTCAACAATTTGACTAGCAGTCGCTCATTTTTTGAAAGCTTTGTCTCAAACTGTCAAGCAATTTATACACTGTCTGAATACATGACAATCGATGAACAACTTCCATCATTTTGTGGTTGTTGTAGCTTTCAGCAGTATATGCCAAATAAACCTCCCAAATGTGGTATAAAAATATATACCTTGGTGGATATGAAGACATTTTACAATTTGAATTTAGAAATTTATCCTGGAACTTAGCCACTGGGTCTTTATTCACGCAGTACATAAACCATACAATGTGAACAGACTTGTACCTATTTCAAAAAGTAACTGAAATGTCACATTCCACTATTGGTTTACTCATACTCACTTGTGTTACATCTGCTAAAAGAACACCACTTGACTAGCACAGGAACTATTCACACGAACCAAGCAGAGATTTGTGAAAAAATGTTGCAAGTTCAAAACAGAGAAATGTATAGAACAATCCTTGGATTTCAGAAAGACTGGCCTCATAGATGATGAATAGAAGAAAAGTAGTACTAATACTGTATCATGATGATAAGATTGATAGTGGATCCTCAACACGAACGAAGCCAGAAATTATAACATTTTACAACAAAACAAAATGCAGAATAGATGTTGCTGACAAGTTATGCAGCATGTATGATATCTCTCCAAACACAAAGTGTTGGCCAATGGTTGCATTTACTCAATCCTAAAAATGTCAGATATAAATAGGATCGTAGTGAGCAAAGAAAATAACAAGCTCAAAATATCACAAAGATTTTCTTAAGGAATTGGGACTGGAATTGATAAAAGATTAATTACAACAGAGGAAGAACAATATGTATCTGCCAAATGAACGCAAAAGAATTCTGGAGCATATCAGTGAACAGACAGGTGAAACATCACAAGAACCTCCTAGCCGAGCAACAAAACCAGTGAGATATCAAGTACACACACCCTAAAAGACCGCAAAATAAAATGCATGTGCTATCACTGTAAGTGATTCTTGTATATGGAACATATTTGTAGATGTGAAAACTGTTAGGCATCATAATTGAAGTAGATTATTCTTGTAGAGCTTTTATTTTCATTTTAGTTCATATAAGATTTTATTTAAGTCTTAGATTTGTAAACAAAAACAGTTGATGTTGAAACATTGATATTTATTATAAACATTCAATACATTAAAATTTAATACTTTATTTTGATAGTTTATTGTCCCGTTAAGTACACATTATATGATAAGAACCTCCTAACAAAACAATAATACCAACAAGATGTCAAATGTGTTTCTACAAAAAAAGACAGGAAAACAAAACACATGTGCTATCCCTGTAAGTGATACTTGATACTTGTGCATGGAATATGCAGTTTTCATGTGTGAAGACTGCCTAGGTGTCATGATTGAAGCAAAGATTTTAGCTGTAGAGTTTTATTTTTAATTTTCATTTTAGTTCATATAAGAATTTCTTTTTTAGATTTTTGAAAAAAATAATGTTAAAAATGTTTAATATAAATACATATTAAATATTCAAAAAAGGTAGCAATCACAACAGCCTCAAATACTATTTATTTATTTATTTATTTATTTTTGGTACCAGGAATTGAACTCTGGTCCTTGCGCTTGAGAAGCAGGCTGCGAAACCACTGAGCTAAATCCGTGGCCCTTAAATACTATTTAAGTAGCATTTACATTGTGTGAGCCACTGTTCCAAGATCTATCTGCATTAATATTCATTAATACTAATAAATACTAGTCCATACTAATAATTAACAATGGTATTCTAATAAATATTCTTACTTTATAGGTGAGGAAACGGAGCCACAGAGAGCCTGCCCAAGACAGACAGCTGCTGGTAGAGTCAGAATCCAGGCATGAAGAGGAGCTTTTATCTAAAATTTCACAATGCTTCTCATTCACACATATTCATATATTTATATATGAATGTTATATATATATCTGTGAATATTTTATATACACACATGCATAACAAAATACAAAGATTGAATTCAAAAATTCTAAAGAGACCTTTCACAGAAGATTTGATAAAGCAGAAAAAAGAATAATAAAACTCTAAGACATGTCATTTGAAATTATCCACTCACATGATCAAAAAGAAAGAGTGAAAACAGCAAATCAAATCAAAGGACTTATGCAACATCATCAAACAAACCCATACAGGGCTGGGGATTTAGCTCAATGGTTCTGCCACCTGCCTCATAAGGACAAGGCCCCAAGTTCAATCCCCAGTGCCAAAGACAAAACAAAACAACAAAAACTCAGCATATACATCCAACAGGAATATAAAAAGGAGAAAAGAAAAAGAAACAGGAAAACCTTTTTTTCATATATGTATTTATTTCAGGATAGGGTCACGTTAAGTTGCCCAGGCTGTGCTTGAAGTTGTGATCCTCCTGCTTCAGATTCCCAGAGTGCTAAGATTACAAGCATGTGGTACTACACCTGGTGGGGGGGGGAGAGAGAGAGAGGGAGGGAG
>NW_022900916.1:43981167-43988993 GCF_012274545.1 Fukomys damarensis | reverse complement strand
GGGAGAAGGGGGGAAGGGAGGGAGTGGGGAGAGAGAGAGAGAGAGAGAGAGAGAGAGAGAGAGAGAGAGAGAGAAACTGACCAAACAGACCGAAAGCCCCCAAATATGAGGAAGAAAATGGACATCCATAAGTGTGATGCCCAAAAAACCCCAAATAATTTGGACAACAGAGGTCCAGTTAAGACATACAAATTATCAAAAGACAATAAAGATGAGAGAATTTTGAAAATAGCAAGAGAAAAACAATTTGCCATACAGAAGACAACCTCCATAAGATAATCAACAAATTTCGCAGCAGAAACCTCAGAGGCCAGCAAAGAGTGGGATAATATATTTAAAGTGTTGAAAAATAAACCTCTGCCAGTCCAGAAAACTATACAGCTTTTGCAAATGGGAAGGGGATCAAGAAAGGGAAGGAATGGGAAGGGATGGGCAGAGAGGGGAATAAAAAAAAATTAACATGTGCTATGTCACACGTACAAACTCCCCATGATGAATGTACTCAATATGTACTATATTAATGTACTAAGAGAAAAGCTTTAAAACTAAAATGAAGGAGAGATACAGCTTCTCAGACAAAAACTCAGGAAGATCATCACTAAACATGCTTTACAAGAAATACTAAAGGGAGTTCCTAAAGTTGAGAAGAATATATGCTAAACAGCAACATAAAAGCATATGAAAGTGTGTCTCACTGATAAGGTAGATGTATAGTTACATGCAGAATAATATAATTCTGTAATGATAAATGAATCACCTTTAATTATAATACAAAAGTTAAAAGACAAACTACTAAGAATATATATAACTAGAATAATTTGGTAATGAATACACAAAATAAGAAATTATATTCTGATATAAGTAACAAGTGGATATATGTGTATGTGTAATAAAAGTATAGTTTTTTATGTGGTGGAAGTTGTCATTAACTTAAAATAGCTTGCTATAAGAAGTTTTAGATGAGTTGTGGTAAACAAGAGGAAAACTTGTTGGATTAAAAAACAGCAGAAAAAATAATCAAATATTGTTACGGCTTGTGTTTAGATGTCCCCCCAAATCCTCATGCTTCTTCAGCGGTGGCTGAGCCTAGAGTGTGTGATTGATTCATGGTGGAGCTAGACCAGAGGGCACTAGGATTAAGGGTATGAGTGCTACCTGCCTCAAGTAGTTCGAATAAGATAAAAGGGTTAGAAAGACACTGTTAAGGCCTCTTCGTTGCTTTTGCTACTGTATGGGCACCATGAACTGTTTCTCCTTTGCCATGTGCTATTCTGCTGGAGCCCCTTTAACTTTGGGTGTTAGGTATTTTGTCTCAGCAATGAGGGAAAAGTTACTAAGACAAATATATCACCACAATAAATCATTAAATCACAAGGTAGACAGAGAAGAAGAGAAGAACAAACAGAACTAAAACCAGACTGAAAATAATGAACAAAGTGGCAATGTTAAAGTATTAGAATATATAAAGGAAGTTTTACTTATCAAGAATTACATTAAAGCAAATGAATTAAATTTATCAATCACAATAAAGAGAATGGCAGAATGGATAAAAAATGAAATGTAGAGCCTGGGGATTTAGCTCAATTTACAGAATATGCTTAGCATGCACAAGGACCTGGGTTTGGTTTGTAGTTAAACAACATAAAACATAAACAAAAAAAAAAAACACATGAAAAGAAGAGTGTTGGTGAGGATGTAGAGAAAGAGAATATTTGTACATCTTTGATGGGAATATAAATGGTGTAGCTACTATGAAAAATGATGTGGAACAATTGCAAAATATTAACAACAGACATGATCTAGCAATCTAACTATTCAATATATATTCTTATTCTTTTTTTTTTTTTTTTTTTTTTTTTTTTTTTTTTTTTTTTTTGGTACCAGGGATCAAACTTGGGTCCTTGTTCTTGTGTGACAGGTGGAGGAACCACTGAGCTAAATCCCCAGCCCTCAATATACATTCAAAGAAACTGAAATCAGAAACTCATAGAGATAGCTATATTCCTATGTTCAATGAAACATCTTCATTTGCAGGACTGGGAAGGAACTTAAATGGATAATGAAAAGATGTACATATCATATGGATCATTATTCAACCTGAATAAGAAGGAAATCTTTTTATTTGGGTCAACGCAAATGAAACTGGAGCATATTGTATTCAGTGAAATTAAGTCGGACACAGGAAGAGCATTACAAATACCAACTCCATGAGGCATTTAAAAAAGCGAAACTAATAGAAGCAGAGCATAGAAGAGAAGAGTAGTTGCCAGGATCTACGGCAGCGAGGGCGAATCTCTTAGAGCTTTCAGTGATATAACCAGCTTGTTGTGGCACGTGTGCCACAGGTTTGGTACCACTGGTCTATGGGGATGAGAAATCGGAGTGGTGTTTGTTAAAGTGTGGTGTTTCAGTTAGTCCTAGAGATCTTCTGTACAGCATAGTGCCTACAGTCAACAATACTATTTGCTAAGAAGGCAAAGCTTAGGTTTTGCAATCCTCTTCTCACCAATAGTAAATTAAGTGGGCTAGAACTTTTGGAAATGATACATAATTTTGTAGCACTAAATGCACTGATGCTTTCATTGAGTATATACTTATTTCCAAGGCCCTTATCAAGTTGTATATATTAAAATATGCACACATTTTCGTCAATCATATCTCAGTGAAGTGGCTTAAAATTTAATAGAGATTCACTCTGAACCAATTAGAAAACACCATTCATTTTTATCCCTTATGAATACTTGTTTGGTTCAACTTATCAAATTAACTTACGCTTTTCAACCAAAGATTAAAGATAATTAATAAGCACTATTTGACATCAGGAAAAATAATCAATAAATAAAGCTATGCGTTAGGCTGATTTCCAAAATTAACCAATAACTACACAAGGCTACTTTAATTAAAGTTAAATGAGAATTCAGTTTCCCAGTCACACTAGTCACATTTCATGTGCTTCATAAACACATAAGCTAGTAGCTACTCTGAACTGTGCAGAACAAATATTTTTGTCACAGAAATTACTGTGGGATAGTCCTGATCTTTTGAATGGCTTTTCCTCACAACTCAAATATACTATATTTTTCTATTAAGAAGATGAATTCGATATGGGAAATTTAAAATTTATTAATTTGCCAGAACTGAATGTAGAGAAGATGTGTGGACTGACCCACCTCCTCTGCAGCTCTCGTCACCCCAGACTGGTTGGACTTTTTCTTAGGTGCCTCATTAACCCCACATCCTCTATCTACATGTGAGCATGCAATGGATGACGGCTGTTGTAAGTGTAAACCTCTCCAGAATGGCAGTTCCTTGGATGCTGCGCTGATGGAGAGGTTAAACCTGAATAAAGCTTTCCTGGATGTTTCAGGGGCAACGAAAGGGCAGTGTTAACTTTCATTCTAGTGCGCTGACAGCAGTGCTGCAAGCCTCTGTGTCAGAATCACTGCAGGGAGAATCTCACTATCCTTTGAAGAGCTTGATTCCTCAGTGGTTCACCTTTCTTTTCCCTGCTGGTCAGTTTTCCCGGTCTTCTTTTCCTTTTTGACTTGGTGGCGAATGTGTGATGTGCATATGTAGTTATGTACTTGTTGATGTATTTAATAAGGTGGGAGAAGTCAGGCAAACAAGAAGAAGGTGGTGAGGTGGAATTCTAAAATTCTCCTTCCTTTTTGTCTTCTACCTCAAGGCCTGCTATGGCAAGCATGCATATATGTTCAAGAAAAAAAAATCTAAAACTGACTGTCACTCTACTACTTAGTGAAAAGCTTATGTAATAGTATTTTTGTATGTGATCAAAATTTGGATCATACTTTACACTAGTAAGTATTCAACTTTTTTCTATTTAACACCATATTATGAAATCTTTCCTTCATCAAAAGTCTTTGAAAGCATAGTTTAATATACAGTCCCACAATTTACTTTATCATTTCCTGCATGCTAGAGATTAAAGCTGCTTTCAAGTTTTAATTAGATATGATGGGATAAACGTCAATATATATATTTTATGCATCTCTCAGAGTAATATGAAAATAAGGCAAAAAAGTAAAAGTGCATTTATATATATGATATTTCTAGCTATCTCCAGGAAGGTTTTATCAAGACTTCCATACATAAGGAATGTAAATATTTCACCTCACCTTTTAAAAATAAGATGTTAGCTTAGAAATACTTATGCTAAGTTACTAGAAAAAACAGCATATTATTGTAGTTTTACATCTCAAATTATTAATGAGGGGTAACATTTTCCAAGATTGTAGGGCATCTCTACTTTTTGTTTTCTCAATAGCATGTCCTCTGTGTGTTATATATTAAATTGGGTTGATTTTTCCCTTGCTTTTTGCACACTCTTCCAGTTGTTTTATTAAGGCTGACTTGGTGTTCTTTGAGCACTGGAAGAGAAGAGATATATCTGCTCATACGTATCTCTTGGAGTATACATATTTTCTTCCCTCATCATTTCTTTTTTAAAAGGTAGATAATAATTATACATGTTTATGGGGTACAGTGTAATCAATGTTTTGGTACATTTATACATTGTGTATTGATCAATTTAGAATGCCTAAATTATATATAATCTCAGACATTTCTATTTCTTTGTGATGAGGACATTCATAGAACTCATTCCTCATATCTAGCTGTGACTTTGTTCCCATTAACCAGTAACTCCTCCTCCCCTTTAAGTTCTGATGATCTCCCGTTCTCCCTTACCTATCAGCCCTTGATATCAAATGGCACCTATGACAGTCTGGTGTCACTTAGTGGGATTCTATGGCATCTAACTGCCAAATAGCACATCCATTTATACTTCATCTCTACTTATATAATTAAAGCCCACAGCTTCCATCAAAGATATTTCAAGCATCAAAGAGGATATCCTTGGAGCGAAGAAGCCCAGATACCGTCCTGCCAGCTCTGTCTCTGACACTGTATCTAGAGTCCTAGGATCGTTACCACAACAAATAAGCAAAGTCAAGGCAGAGGAATACTAGTATCAGCTCCAGAATTAAAACCAGTAGTGAGAGGGCAAGAATGCAATAAATATAGGAACATATTACTGGAAGAATTAATTTTGAAAGAACAATGCTAGCAAGAAAAGCCCAAATTCATTATCAACAAAAATGTCAAAAGTTATCTATAGAATGCCGGGGATTTGGCTCAGTAGTTCTGGCCCCGCTTTGCAAGCTCCAGGTCCTAAATTTGATCCCCAGTAACAAAAATAAATAAATAAAGTTATCCATAGAATGTTGTCATTTTTTTTGCTTACAGCTTTTCAAAAAATTAGAACTTCTTTTGCACTTGTTTTTAAATGACAATCTCTCAGAAATCAAGGAACATAAGTGATATTTCTAAAAATTCTCTGTTGAAAATTATTTTTAAATTTGATTTAAAAGGTTAATAAATAATACATTACCTTTGAAACTAGCAGCGAAATGATTTCTTTTACAGTGTTGTCAATCAAATCGTCTATTTTTGAGTGGTACTGTTGCTAGATATTAAAGGACAAAAATGAATTAGTGGATACAGACACCAAGCTTTTGTCATAGGTCATAAATGCTCTAAAGCTACTAGTTATGACATATCATATTTACTTAAAATGATCATTTCGAACATTAAAAGAACAAAACCTTGAAAATGATCTACCCAATCAACACTTTTTACACTGTGGTTGAAAATTTTCCCATGTGCACTGTTGAGTTAAGCAGCTAATGGGGTTATTATTTAGATGAATTGAGTTCTTATTCTTATTCAGGCTCAGGAATGTGAAGGATACTTTTTGTCTTCTCCTCTGTAATTAAGGTGGCCATGTATTTTTGTAAAGGGTTGGTTTAGCTGGAGAAGCAAAAAGGGTCGAAAAAGATTTAATTAATACAGCATTTCATGTCTGACAACTCTCATTCATAAGTTATTTTAAATGTGCTTTAGAAATAAAATGAGCTCCCAATTGTTCTCTCTAAAAGGATCTTTTTGTTAGCCTATGGAGCAGCAGTTTATACAATTCTTACAATATGCTCAAGCAAGGGCAAAATTAAAATTTCATCAACAAAGGTGAATAGATGGTAACAAATTAATAGGCCAAAAAAGGTAAAATAAAACGGCACTCACTCCCCATAGTTTTATTACAGCAGCCTCATGAAAAAGACGCTTTTAAATAAATACAAAAAAGATGTATTTAAAGTAAAGCTGAAAGACTTTTTTTTTCACTTTCCTTAGAGAATACTAGAGGGGGTTCCATTCTTAAATTAACAGGAGTTGGGCTTCCACGGCATGCGAAGGCACATCCATTTAAACAGTAATTCTTCTTTAGAAGCATTTATCTGACAGCAGATTGTCCCCAATAGCCACTTCACAGAAAATGTGACTTGTAAAGACTAACCCTATATTGATGGTTCAAGGCTTCTTGGAACAGCTAACATAATGCATAGAGTAAAAGTACTCAGGTCAGTATAAACATTAGACCAACTTAACAGCTGCTGGTTGAATGGTTTCCTAAGATGTAAGTTTTTGAAAGCTATTTTTTTTTTCTTCTGAAAACATGTCTCAAAGTTTCCACACAGAACAAAACATCAACTCAGGCCCCCTTTGGAATACTCAGGAATGATCCCCGCCCCCTCAAGGGCTCTGACAGTTTAAAGTGGCCATCATCCACCTGCATAAATAATAAAGGAAGGAAGCATAATTCTGAAACCTTTGAATCATTTTCTTTTCCTGAAGGTGAGTGTGTATGTGCCTTGATGGTGGTCTGAAATGAAACCCTCAGAACTTTCCAGGCACATCCAGTGAAGCTTGTGATACCCAAATTTGTGGCTCCCCAGAGGACAAACAAACAGAAACTTGGGGTAAATGTCTTATGGTAGTACTGATACTTTTGTTTTTGGAATAGCTCAAAAGCAAGGAAAAGGGGAGTGCAATGAAAACCAAGGTGGAAGCAAAAGACTTGACTGAACAAGCCAGCTGGTGATTAAGGTTCTGATCCATTCTGTGTCCATCACTTTCTGAGTCAGGCACACACCATCACATACATGGGCACATTTTAGACCAACTGAACAATTCCAGTGCCTAGACCGAGAGTCAGGGTAAGCCCCTCACTTGCAAAAGCCCCCCCCCAGTTTCCCCGGAAAGCAGCACAGCTGACTGGATAGCTGTGGGCTTATGTAAATTAGAAATTCTCCTCAGCTCCCAATCTAGGTCTGTGTAGCAAGAGGAAATGAAATACCAGCCCCGTCTCCTCAGTGGGGTAGAAGAGAAAAGGGATACAGGAGATTCAAGCTCCCCATTTTCATCTAAAATGAAAAGTGCTGAGAAATCTATCAGATATAATAATAGAGCTTCTACATGTTAAATTTTTAGGTTATATTAGTTCTAGCAATTCTTAAAAGAATCAAGTGATAAGGTGCTAAAGAGGTCATTTAAATTCATCTTATTAAAAAAAAGGGAAAAATCAATGAACCTTAGCAGCCAAGAAATCCACTTGTAAGACATAACTTTTGATTGCTATTTTCTTTAACATGTCATCTAGTCATAATCTGAGAGGAAGGAGAGGAAGAAATGGAAAGAGGAGAGAAAAACAAATGAACCAAAACAAATTCAAAGTTAAAAAGGGAAGAACAGAGAAATATATATGGTGAACGTATAAGCCGAAGAGTAAACCCAAATAGTATAAAGTTTGTTAGGTTTTTATAATCTGAGGACAACTATTGCAAATTTATTTGATGAGATCTGACCTCATCAGATCTGTTAGAGGTGGTCTAACAGCAAGGGTCTGGAGATGGCCTGAGAATACCTATTTATGTATATTTACCTATATATATATATATATATATATATAT
>NW_022900916.1:43945757-43980890 GCF_012274545.1 Fukomys damarensis | reverse complement strand
TATACAATATTGCAAAGACAATAATCCATGTATGTTATATATAGTTAAAATAGTTAGCTACAGCATTGTTCATTAAGAGCTCTGGATAGCTGTCAAAGTTACAAATGCCCCCCAAACAGATCACAAATAAATAAAAACAGAATTTATTTGCAAAGACATTTACATTCCTAAGCTGAAACTGACACATTTTCCTCCAGTTATATGAACACATAGCATTACTGACACAAATTTGGGAAGTTTTTGTCCTCAAAAATAAAATAAGATTTTCATCAAAATATTTCAATTATCTACAATAGTTTTGGTAGATTTCAACTCATTCTTAAGCTGATTCTTCATATATCCACACTTAAAAGTAAATTGTTTATGCCTTGGTTCTTTAGCAAATGACTCTGAATTTACATTAAGGTAACCACGCAGGAACCCTTACTTCATGAACTCCAGGCCTCCCTATATGTGGATATCATCATTTTATCTCTTCTTAGGTAAACACACTAGAAATGGAGACCAAATGCCAGTGTAACCAAGCTTTCTTAAATACTTTGATCCTTCTCTTGAGATACTTTTAAAAGGCATTGGGTTTTAGTTCTGGAAATGGAAGCATTTTTCTTTCTGTTCTTTTCTTTTTCTTTTTTATTATTATTATTACTTTTTTGGTGCCAGTGATTGAACTCAGGACCTTGTACTTTTGAGGAAGGTGGTGACATCACTGAGCTAAATCCCCAGCCCCATTTTCCTTTCATTGAAAAGACATCCTGCAGAAGTGGAGTCCACTGATTACTGGAGTTGTCCATTAATTTGTTTTTATTTTCATCTTCAACCATTGGGTCCACTGGATGAATTGATTCTGAGAGCACATAAATGTCGCCAGCCAATGTAGTCACCTGCTTCTTTGCAGCAATGGTAACAAGAATCCCAAACACTGTGCTGGTTTTATGATCTCAACATCTATCCCTGAGGAACTGGTCTGAGATTGCTGACTCATTACACATAGCTGTCACGTGAGCAGATCATTCGCTTGATAATCACTCCACTGAACCATGTTTGCAACATCATTTGGCATGTAAGAAAGCAGAATTGTAATTTAGGAGCCCAGAAGGGGCTGCAGTGTGGTAAGGGGTAGGGAAAGATTTTATTTCAGCAATGATAACAAATTTACTAAAGAGTTCAGAGAGGTAATTTCCTTATAACTTAGAAATAACTTCGGCTAGGTTTAACAGTGTACTATATATTTTTTCATGGTTCTGAATTGTCTAATGGTTTAGTTTTTCAAGAACTTTGTTGCATTCTATAGAATTGTGTCTACTCGTTCAACTACATTTATAATGTGTGTACCAATATTCAACAATTACAAATATAGATTTCCTACATTTATAGAGAGAAAGCCTATGAATTCGTGTGGGTATATTTACTGGAGAGAAAAAGCAAAGTACACAATCCTTTTTCGTTCTGAAATTCTTGTTTACCACTTTTCAGAGTTGCTAATGGGTTTTACATGTGCATATTTTGAACTATGTTAATTGTGTGAAAGTTGTAGGGAACTAATTGTCTCTGGTGAGAAGATACAGGTGCAGACATAATGAACAGTTGCAGATTATTCTTCAAAACCATCCGACTATTAATGGAATGAATTATTTGAACATTGGGCAGCGTTTGGAATTTATGTGTGCTGCTTTTTAAGTGCTACAGTGAGTTGTTTCTTATAGGGGAGAATTTTTAAAGCAGTTATAAGTCAGTCTGTTCATTCACTCTACAAATATTTACTAAGTGCCTATTAAGTGTGAGGAACTGCAGTGTATATTAAAATATGACAAACAAACCCAGAATTAATGGGGACAGGCAAGATGATATTACAATCTCATTGTGAAAAGAATGGGCCTATGAAGAGACTTAATATTATCAGGCAGACAATCAAAGACTTACATCTGAGTATTGAAAATCATAAAGAAGTGATTAGGAATCACTGGTGTCCAAACCAGCTGAGTACTCATTCAGATAATGAGGGATAATAAATCATGTTGTAAGTGATCAGAGAATGATAATTACTGAACATTTTATAACATTATGTCAGTTAAGGTGTGTGTGTGTGTGTGTGTGTGTGTGTGTGTAAAAGGCTATATGCTATGGTATTAGAAATACATTTTCCTCCTGAAGTGCTCAGAGCATGAAATACAAGTGTATACACACACATCATGGCCCAACAGCTAATGTCTGTATCTGGGTTAAATAAGCATGAGAGTCGCAACAATAGTTCTTTTTATCTACTTTCTCACTTAGCTAAGCCCTTGTGTTTGGATGTGAATTACTGGCTTTGTAAAGGTAGCTCTGTGATTGACTGTCATGTGTTAAATTGTGAGATTTGTAAGAGTTAACCTGCTTATAAAATATGGAAAAGATCTTAACATCAGAAGAGTGTAATCTGGTTAGTCCTCTATGCGCAGAGAGTTTGAAGCTATGTATTTCAGAGGTGCTGGGTGGTTCTTCTGGAAGTCCTTGTGTGTGTGAGGGTAAAAATATCATGTCACAGGCCTGTTTTTCTCTGCCTCTGATGTTTACATCCAGGTTACTAGAGAACTTGTACCTCAGTAAAATCCACAGTTTGTTCCATATGAAGTGACTTTGGGCATGGTCTCCTGATTCACAAGTACTCAGGGGTCATCCTGAAATATCATGTCATCTAAAACTCCAAACTTTACATTCTTCAGTCGTAGTAGAACTATATACTCTAAATGCTTGAAAATGTTAATAGTAACTCTGCTCCTAAATTTATTTACATTTCCATTTCTTTTTAAAAAAAGAGCCTATTTTACTCATCTTATCTTGTGGGATGGTTCTAAGTTGTTGGTGGGAATGTAAACTAATACAACCACTATAGAAACCAGCAGGAAAATTTCTCAGAGATCCTAAAATTAGAGATTCTATTTGACCCAGATATTCCCTTTCTAGGTATCTTTCCCAAAAAGCTAAATATATCATATTACAGTGATATATTCATGCCAATGTTTATAGAAGCACAATTCATAATAGCTAAATCTTGGAAGCAGCCTACATATCCATCAGCAGATAAATAGATGAAGAAAATGTGGTGTCTATACATAAAATACTACTCGGCTATCAAGAAGGATAAATTTGAGACATTTGTAGGAAAATGGATACAAAGGAAAATATAATGTTAAGTTAAATAAACACAAGACTATATACCATATAGGACCTTTCATTTGAGTAAGGCAAAGTACAAATGAAAAGCAAAACTAAAGAGTGATAGAAGGAAATATGAAGACAGTACTCTTGCAAATTGGAAGGGGTCAAGGTGATTGTGGGGAAGAGGAGACAGGGAAGTAAAAAGATGTAAGATGTGTCAGGTACTTGCATCAAATATCCACAGTGAATGACAGTATTAAATGTCATAAACATAACCAAAAATAATAAGAGTGAAAACGGGAACAGCAGATTTAGAGATGGAAGAGGGAGGTAAGTAGGGAGGAGAAGGGGAACAAAAAGTAATTAAGATGTGTTATGTGTATGTACCCACTCCCCAAGATGAATGCAAACACTGCATGTACAGCCAACATGTACCAATGAAAAAATATTATCTTTGAAAATTAAAAGAAGTTTATAGAGTTTTCAGCCCAACAGTGAAGAAACTATCCCTGATATTATTGTTAAGACATTAAGTATTTTTATGTATCTTAGCATGTCTTTGGACTACTGCTGTTACAGTAAGCTGTCCTACACACACACACACACACACACACACACACACACACACACACACACACACACACACACACACACACACACACACAATCTAAAGACCAAAAAATGGAATTCATGTTATTTTAACTTAAAATATGAAAGTAAAAATTTTAACACACATTTCTAAAAAAAATAATTCAAATGAAAATGATCTTTAAAAAAAAAACTTACCCACTGACTACCCAACTGGACCATGCCATGGGGGAGATGAGGATAAAGGACACACAAGGGGAGAACAAAGAAATGATGAAAAAGTAAAAAAATTAATGACAATGGAAAAAAGACAACAATATCAACTTAAACAGATGATCCAAAATCAACTTCCACCCAGTTACCACTCTCAACAAAAATAAATGATGGGATAAATTGACATTATATTTTTGAATTTAAAACCAAACATATAAATCAAACTGAAATAATGGAACATTTATTGATAAGAACAAGGCCTCGTTTTTAAGGATATATATCTACTTGATCTTTAAAAAAATGAAAACTTTTACATAAAGTTTCATGCACTCTTTTTTGTGGCTTACTTTTATGAATGCAAACTTTGGATATTCTAAATTTGTATAAACAAAGTAAGTAGTTTTTAGCTCTCTCATTTGCTTATAAAAAGCAATGTTTATGAAAATATTCAACACCTAAAAGGTGCATCTGAAATACAGTGGCCACTTGTAAAATTTTGGGCAGCATTTATATGAAGAAAGAGAAGCTGACATGAGCCAAGGACTTTCTCTTGCTAGGGTTCTCTATGCTGCATGTCCATATGGCACATACTCCACTTACCTCCTGTCCTCCATCCAGGGCACAGAGTTTGGTGCTTTGTTTTTTGGCATCGACTAATACATTAAACATTGTGCACACAGAAGCTGGAATGCGCAAATCAGTTGTTTTGCTTGCCTTTTGCAGCTTAAGTTCAAATGCAGTTCTTGTTCTAGTTATTAAAAACATGAACGTAGAGTAAGAAACTCTGATATATGCCCCATCTATTTTGTAAGAGAAATCAACACTACACGATGCTAATTTAAAACATGCAAATGAGGAGTGAGCAGAGTAGCAGACCTTGGAAGCTGGGGGTGAGAGGTTCTTCCTTACAGGTGTCTCAAATAAAAAGTCAGACTGTGATAATTTATATAAGAACAAGCATTTTACCAAGTAGTATTTTGGGTACTAGCTTTACATTGTCATTCATAAAATATTACTATTTAAATGAAGCTTTTTGTTATATCTTATGTATCATAATCCCTGGAAAAAAAATCTCACAATTACACTTAATTGCCTGAATTTAATTTCAAATAGAAAAAAAAATCTTCTCTACATTAAAGCAGAATAAAAGGTTATCACATGAAAAAATTAAATCTGAAAAACTGTAAAATATAATGATCTTCATAACAAATAATGTGTAATTCTTTTAGGTCACTTGAGGTTTTAAACACCAGGTTATAGGTAAGTTTTTGAAAGAAACTACATAATAGGCAATTTGGAATAAGTTTTGCTAAAGTATCCAAAGATTACCCATAGATTTGAGACATTAGATTTACAAATGTTTTTTTGCAAAACACTAAACAATCTTATTTATACCCTTGCTCTAAGGGACCCATGAATATTGTTCTGAAAACAGGATTTTTCTTAAAGAATTCAGGAATATTCAGTTGTTCCAACCAGAGTTTGACTGTTATTCTAATAGGCTGCCCTATATTGGTTCTTGAACATATCATAAACAAAGGCAATGGGAAAATGAATGCTTGATCAGTTAGGATAAATTGTTAGTTTTCTAAAAGATATTAAGAAAATAAAAGGACAGTTGGAAGAATCCAAAGCCTCATAGTTTATTTCTGGTTAAATGCTAAATAATGAAAATAGATACTTGTAACTCATCCGATGAAGGAAGATAATACCAGAAAATATTGAGTAATCCCAGAACAACTGACGGTGCTGATGATTTTGAGTTTGCCATGTTATTTCACAGGACACAGACAGAGTATATAATGCATAAAGAACTCAACAGACCTTTTCCATATGTCTCAGGGAATATTATCTTGGGAATTTAAAGTGCAATATTCCAAGGAGATAATAAACACAACAGAAATGATTACTATGGTATGGGTGCTACTGATTAGGGCAATGATTGGGAGATCTGAAAAAGAAAGAGTATCAGTTCAATTTTATAAATTACATAGGTCCCTAGAATTTAGGTCGGAGAACCTAATGCCTGTTGCATTTTAGAATAGCAGAACATATAGAATCATTTCCTGTGAAAATTACATAAGTACTTGGTTAAAAGTGGAATTCTAGAGGTTGGTATATTAAGCAGCAACTTGAAAATTCATGACTACCTTTTGACACAGGCCTCTATCATGTCACTGGCCATTAGTTTAAGTCTTTGTTCTAAGTGATGGGCAAATTCTTGTTCTGGCCAATGAAGATCAAAGACAAACATTTGAAGTGCATCAAGTTTCCAAAAAAGATCTTCCGATGTTGCCGAGCCATTGCTATAAGAGAAAGGAAAAATGAAGAACACAATGAACTTCCACTGTTAACTATGCTACCACATTGTTTACTTTTCCTTTCTGTGTTCATTGACATCATAAATAAAAAGAATGTGGGAAAAAGAATACTACATGAAATCTCTAATGATCCATTTCCTTTGTTCAATATTCTAATTCTTCCTTTCCACATCTTTATTATTATTATTATTTTTGAGATATAGGGATCAAACCAGGGCCTTGCCTATGCTAGGGAAACACTTTACCACTGAGCTACATCTTCAGCACTCTTTCCACTTCTTTGTAAGACATACCAAGGAGAAAAATCAGGAATAAGTAGAACAGTAATATTTCATGAAAAGGGGTATAATGAATAAGGATACTAAGGAACATTAATCAATGAAAACCACCATTTTAAATATTCTTCGCCAGTCCCTAAGACAGAGATAAATACAGAAATATTCTCCCTTAGAAATTCCAAAAGGACTTTTTTTTTAAAACAGAAAATTCATATGACAGCAACTAGTAGCTTTGCTCTTTTATTCATGCATAGGTCCCTCTGTCTTCACGACAACTTCTGTTTCTCTACAGGTGTGTAGCATACAGGGCCCTTACAGGTCTGTTTCAGTTATAGGTAAATGTAAAACAGGTACTGGAAATAAAATGATAGGCCAGATAGGGAAACAAACCTTTATTCTTATTCAAAAATGTTTTGTGCCTTTTTTAGATCATAATTAAAAAGAACTTAATACATGGTATGACCCACTGAAAACTAGCATTCAGGGCATTCTGAAGTTGGGGTAAAAATCATGCATTTCAAGTCCTTATGTCTAAGTGTGGGGTCAGGATTTGTAGTGTATTCATTACTAGGGTGAATTACTAGGGGACTGTATTTTCACACCATGTATGAAGGTAATTTATAAAAGAGTTCATATAATATTTGGACAAAGGATAATGCTACTACTTTCCATAATGCAAGTACATAGTCTGATAGGGAAACATGTTTTGAAAGTAAAATATTCCTACATTAAAATATATTGAGACTTAACTGTAAAAGACAACAAAGTAAAAACAAATCAAAACAAAAAACCTGCTGATTCATGCGTCCTCAGATTTCTAACAACTGCTTCACAAATACTAATTTAAAATTTATATTTTTAGTTTGCCAAATACAAAGAAATAAAACAAACACATTTTTATGAGGTCATAGAGAAAATTTTTTATAAAAATGAAACTATTTAAAGAACTATACCGTTTTTCTTAATATTTCTTAATTAGCTAGCTTTAGAAAAATCACCCTTTGCTCTAGTTAATTAAAAGCTTTATTTCTGCCCTCCATCGTGGCCTCCCAGCTCCATCACCAAGCTATGTTGCTTTCATCCTCCCATTCAGCCAGGGATCCCTCCTGATCTCCTGGTCTAGCCAAGAGGTCTTTAGGGTCAAGTTATCAAGGGACCAGTCACAGACAAGCAGTGAATAGTATTCAATGAACTTTACTCACTTCATTTTTCTTCACCTTAATACATTGCAAATATACCATAAAAAAAAAGAACCTGGCAATATTGTGCTGACACTACTGCGAAAAATATAGACAGAAAACATAATCTCTAACTTTCCTTTTGCCATATGTAAATAAAAGTAAAAGAAAAGAATGGCCAGGCAAAACTGTCTGTATGTCCATAGTACAGTGTGCATTTTGGTAGATTAGCGGACTTGTTGGAATTGGATATAATTGGCAAAGAAGCAACGCTGTTTCTCATAATTTTTTACTTGAAAAAATACAACGCAAAAATATATATTCTTTAACAACACACAGTGATAACAAAAAGCATCAAACAAAATTGCATAGCATAGCAAAGGAACAATTCTATTAAAACTGATTTTCTCAAAATATGTAACAACTAAATCTTTACAGCTAAATCTTTACAACTAAATCTTTAAACATTATTTTTCTTCTATTTGATGCTGTGGTAAAATTCTAGACAACAAATGTGCTTAGTAGGCAATATAATTAAGATAACAAGTGTTTGTTATAATTAAATAGATATATGAAAAAATGTAAATAGGTTTTCTCTGGAGTTGGCATATGTAACCTGCAATTCATTCAGAGCTTTTTCATTTTAAATTATTCCTAATCAGTGACCAATTTCTAATGGCATTATTAACAGATTAAAGAATTTACATGTGAATAACACACTCTAAGATAATTTCCTAAATATGCCAGCATGAAATTTACCTTACTGGCATTTCTAGAGCTAAAACATTAGAAATGATGATTTTATATAATGAATGAAAAGGGACATGTAGAAATACCCTTCGGTCCTTCCCCTCTTTTTCCCTCTCTCCTGCCTGCCTGCCTGCCTTTCTTCCTTCCTGGACTAGTCGTTAACATGAGCCATGAATTAGTAGGTTGTATCTTTAAACCCATGGTCACGTTTATATATTTATTTTTTGGTTGTTAGGAGTTGAATCCAGGGCCTGGCATATGGTAGGCTTGCTCTAACACTGAGCTACATCTCCAGTCTGGTTACTTTTATGAATTCCTGTTATTTAATCAGGGGCTGGATCTTTAATTCTTATAAAAAATGGAATTTTTTTTGCCATTTAATATTTTATACTAAAACATCAGAAAGTAAGTTGGGATAACATCACAACACTAGGGATAATTCTGGGTACCATGATAGAGAACCAAATACTGATAACTTTGGTAGGTAAAGATAATGGAGATCAATATGTAAAACATACACTTTGTAATTTACTTAAAAGGATGGAAATATAATCACTTTACTTATAAAGCTTCAATTTGCCATAATGTCTGTTTTAAAATTCATATTTTTAAAAATGATACTCAATAAGTGTTTCAATGTTCACATAAATATCAAGCTAATAAAATAACAGTAAGAGAAATTACATTTTATAGCATAATGCTCACAATAATGCCCTTGCTTAAAATAATGTGATAAATAGAAAAAGAGTGAGGAAAATGAGTCAAATTATATAACAGAATGAAGTACCCCAAAGTTTCATTATACTTTGTAGGTAATTTCTGTGCACATACACACACCACCGTACATACTATAATGTTCCCGAGCCTTTGCCTGTAAGAGAAAAAATTCACAAGTAACATAACATACTAGTACTTATTATATGTACGATGATGATGTTTGACTTGGAGAAATATGGCTATACTTCTTCACGCTATCGTTCTTTTTCTTGGTCATTTCCTCCTTGTTTCCCTGATTGTATGTATAGCAAACTGGGTACAGATTTGACAGTTGGAGGTGGGATAGAGGCAAAGCCAGTATGTTTTTAAGCAGTCTGCTCTCTGGAGGAGACAGAATAAATTGAGCAGGTGTGAAAGCTTTGTAGGCAAAGAAGGATTGGGTTCAGTTTTTGCCTCTGTCACTTGCTATAAGATATTGGGCAAGTTTTGTTAATTTCTTTGCAACTGAGCTGTAACTGTAACTGTAAAATGGAGATAAGGACACTTACTTCCCAAAGTTGTTATAAGAATTAAATGAGATATAGAACACAGCAAATTCTCAATAAATGGAAGCTATTTTTCTTTTACTATTTATTCTTTCTAGCTGACTCCAGTTGAGATCTTGGGCAAGGATGTTACTGTTTATCTGCATTTTTACATCTGTAAACAAGGACTTTTACCTGTTCATTCGATTGCTACAAGGCTCATAGTTTTAAGACTATTTATAAATGGTGATGATATAGAGTAGTAATAATTATCACTTATTGGGCTTTTTCAATATGCTAATAGTAGACATTTATTGAAAGCATAGGATGTAACATACTTTTATACAGCTTTTTTAACTCTCACAAAAATATCTTTAAATTAGGTGTCAACCACTTCAGAGTTGAGGAAAGTAAGGCTAAAGAAGATGAATGATTAATAAGCTAAGATCTAAATTCAGGCCTGATCAGTTTCAAGCCCTGGAAATTTTAACTAAATCTGAAATAAAGTAACAATGTATACCACCCAAGATTTGAAAGGAACAAAACAAGAATGTCCTAGTGCTGGGAAAGAAAACCCCTTCCCTGCAAGTTACAATACTGTTTCTTTAATATTGAGAGTAAGATAAAAATAAAAAAGATTATATTCTCAAAATTGTTCTTATAATCATTTTCTACATGCATGAGATAATGTGGGCATATCCTTGAAATATATTTATGCACTGATTGTCTATAAGGCAAGCTAATTATGTCACTCAAGGCAGACATCCGGGATCACACAATAACCCTTGCACCACAGATTACATATGCATTTCACAAACCAGTATGTTTTTCTCTTCAGTCTGTATCATTTATCATCGATATGCTAAGCTTAGCTTAATAGCTTAAAAAATTCAAACACACAAAGCCAAAAACATAGTACTCCTCAACCAACGATGATAAATGCCATGCAGTCTAAACACATCTGCACAGAACACAGCCCAGGCCATGCACTAACTAACACACCACCAGGAAATAAGTGAGGAATACACACGTGGACTCATATAAAGAAGCCATCCACGAAGGAGTAGAAAAGTTAGGAATCTGTGGAAGATTAAGAGGCAGACTTGGAACTTTTGGAAGAGCTACATTGGGAAGACTGTTGGCGATACTCCTGTAAAGAAACAAACAACGTGGGAAGGGACCACCATAAGCAATAACTACAGATGGCCATGTGTAAAGTCATAAGGTCAGGATTGAGAAACAGATACTTTGTGAATGCTACGTAAGATACCTACTTGACTGGCTGCCACGTTTCTTGCTCAAAACCTTTGTGAACTGACTGGGCGATGGAAGACTCCATGAGATCCACGTAGCGGACAACCAAGGGCACAAAGATCTCTTGCAAGTGTTTGTGAAATTTTCCATTACACAAAAGTGCTGAAAAAGCCAAGCAGAAAGAGTGTTTGTCAGAGGGAAAATACCAACCACTTGGAAAATATGGATGAAAAAAAATTTCCTGAATTTGATACAGGGCAACTGATAAAATACAGACAATAAAGGATTTTACTCTCTATTATACCATGGAAAATGATCAGAAACTATAACTTGCATTGCTCTGTATATGGCTGTCAAAAGAAAAATAGATTATATCTCTATAAAATGTTCCTGGCAAGTGGAATGTTTGTCCTTTCTAAGAGGTTTAGCTAGGCATCTGACCTCTTTCTGGAAATTCTAGGAAGCTGTGGTCCCCTAGAGGTCTTGACACATGTAAATACACTAATTAAGGAGAAAGAATCTCCGAGCTAGGCTGTGTATCGTAGAAGTGCTAAACCTGTTCAATTCTAATAGATAAGCTTGATTGCTTTTAAGACTTTATATTGCTTAATTTACTAGAATTGTGACTCTGGCATTGGGAATATCTATTTTGATTCACGAACTTTTCAGTTATTTGTGGACTTTCTTTCTGGTCATCCAGTTTATATATCTGTTTTGCTTTTGGTGATGCTGGGGATTGAATCCAGGGCATCTCACCGTATGTTAAATTAGAAGTCTACCCCAAGACACCTCTACCTCAACACTTAGTCTTTAAAAACAGCTTATCACTGATTTTTTTTTCAGTTTTCTGTCAGTCTTTATTGAGTTGCACTTTGGGACATCTCACTTAAAGCAAACGTGGAAGTCTAAGATTTTACGCTGCTGGGAGAAGACTTTTGGACAAAGTGTACCTTCTTCATTCAGGAGATGGATGCTTCTAGGTACAGGATGTAATTTCACAGGATACAGTCAGTATGTGCCTAACTTATACCTAGAAAGAATAGATGATCCACAGGAAAATACTAACACTAAGTAATATTGAATTAAGAATTTGTCAGTTTTTGGTTGATATTGTTATTGATTGTAAATATTTCTCAAAGGACATAGACATAATTAGGACCTTTTGTAACAACCCTTTGTAATGAAAATATTCATTCAAAAAGTATATCCCATGGTGAAGAAAGGTTTTATTACAGGATAGCATCTTCATTAAATCTAAATAACCAAAGAACTTCCCATGGGAGATTTGGAGGGAAGGTTTCCCATCAAGGGGATAGCTAGCACAAACTCTGGAAGAGGCATAAGCTGGTGTCCTTTCAGAAAGAGGAGAAAGCCAGAGGAGTAAGTTAATATTCTTTTAAAAAGATGTAGAGTAGAGTAAGGGATGAGAAGGGTAGTTCATGGGAGTGGACAGATTGTAGGTGTGGTGAAGGGGATGGGTCTTCCAGGGTGCAACGGGAAGATTTATTATTTTAAATATTAAGTAGAGGAAAGATGTGACAGTCTGTCTCACTGCTGTGTGGAAAACAGGATAGGCGATCCACAGTATAGCACACAGAAGGTTAGCGATCAGTTCCTTACTACGACAGAGTAGGTACAGGGTGAGGCTGGCTTTGACGGGTCGCAGAAATGGGACGGGAAAAAGCCTCTAAGCAAAAAGTCTCATTTACTTTTATTGATCTGAATACATGTGCATGCTGAAAGTTACTAAATCTAAGTCCTAGCAACACCATTACTCCCTACCTGATACAAATCCCAACTATGACAGTCTCTCATACTATTTTCTTCAGAGAAAAAAACATACCAAAAGCTGACTGTTTTAAAAGTTGAGCAAAGTATATGACACTTACCCCCACAGAATGAGCATGCAAATGCTCTCAGTATATTTCTATGATTCTGAAATTTGCTAATGGCTGGACAACAACAGACATGTTGTGGTCCCATAGAAAGTGAGTCTAAATTCAGTCAGACATGCAATATGATTTTTCTGCCTCTGACATGGTTCAGTCTTTCTTTGTGGTTATAACATCTTTTCTGACTTATCTACATGCTAAAAGCTTTCCCATTTAAGTGGAAATAAATGTATTTAATAATAAATGACTAATGTTACCTTAATGTTTTCATGATCATACTAAATGAGCTTGTTTAGTCCTAGAAATTTGATCATAGTGCTAGAGGTACTATCAACCTTGGAATTCAGTTACTTTAAATAAAGGCCACCTAAATAAGGATGCAATATTTTCCCTCAAAATATCTAAATCATTGTGGTAGGCAAATTAAAAAACACATTGAAATCTGATTAAGTAAGACCTCTCCCTCTCCCTCTTCCTCTTCCTCAGCAACTCAGTTATATTGCGCATTCTCTCATTTGCTCATCACAAAAAGCATACAAGGAACTTAAAAAAATTTGTTTATCAATAAGAAAACAGAGGCACAGAGAATTTAGGATTTTTACCTAAGTCCATTTAGTCTTTAGGCAGTAGAACCAAGATTTGATAGCAAAGCCCCATTTTAATCTTAGTAGATTGTAATAGCATCTCTCCTCTATTTAGATCACTATAAACTATTAGCTCTGTCTATCTATCCATTTAGCCATCCTGCAACCTAACATCAGAACATGAATATCTCTAAGATCTAGGAATGCTGAATTAGAATTTTGAAAAAAACCCTGTTATGAAATATGAAAAAGTTATACTGAACAAGACTATTACATTTAATGACTGGAAAAATACATTAACATTTCAAAAATATTAAATGCACTAATAATGTAATCCTCACAGAAAGTTGGAAAGTCTTATATTGTCACACAACAAGACTATATGCCAAAGCCTTCATTTATATTGGCCCATTAAAAAAAATTAAAAACCCAAGCCTTTCCATCTTGATAGTTACTGTTTACTACTATCATTTTTATTTACAACTAAGATCAAAATATGTGTTTATATACCTGTAATAGATTTTTAGAAATGAGCAATATACCTTAGCAGTTCAAAAGTACTTTCTTATACATTTAGAAATTAGGTGTGTTAGAAGAAGTCACCCTTAGTTTGTTAAAATATAGAAACATATAAGGAGAATTACACTCAGTATTGTTATTAAATGTTATAATGATTGCAAGATTAATTAGCAATTGACTCAAAATGTATTTCTTGGAGGAGCTATCTTTCTTCACATCTGTGATAAGTATACTGGGTTTACTGTCTTGTTTTAAAAAAAGCAAGTTCTTTTCTTGTTATTTGCATTCTCAGAGTAAAAAAAAAAAAGAGATTTTTCTACTTGCTTACGACACCAGAAACATGGAAGCTGGTACCACATGCCTTTATCTTACTTCCTGCATCCCTCTTGTAATCAAGACTTGTGTCATTTTGTACCCTTTGTGTCACACTATTATACTACATCTTCTTCCTTCATGCTACTGGCATTACACTAGCCCAACCTTCATCTCCTATCTCGACTCATGCACTTTCTTCCTATCTGGGCTTCACTCTAATAATTTTTCCTCTGCCCATTCATATTCTGAAAATATTAAGGAGAGGGATTTGCTAAAAATAAAAAGTGTCACTTCTAAAGATGGTAATCTTTTAGCGGATCACCATAGAAAACTTCAAAGGCCTTCACGTGGTACAAAAGCCCTCCAAATTCGCTTTAAAATTACCTCTCTGGGACATGTCCTGGGAGCCCTACTCCCTTATTTATTGTGGTAATTACAATTCTTTTCATGATTCATTTTAAAGCTCAAATCCTTTTTAAAAAATGCCGCATTCTGAGGCCTCCTTGCCCAATTACTGGCTTTCCATGCTTACTCCCTGCCCTGAACAGGTTTCCATGTGACCTTATCGTACAAATGGTGCCTGCCCTGCCAGCATCTCTGTCCCTGAGCAGGAACCACTCTGTATTCTCCCTACCTCGCCATATTCTTGGCTCAGAACAAATGTTTAAAAGTCTATTGAGTGAATAAATACTTGAATATAACATTAAAAGAACTATGTTATTACTCAGAAGATTGCATTAAATGACAACTCTAGAACATATTGAAGCCTGCATATCTTCTCACACTTCATACATGCATATATTGTTAAGCAATGCTATTGTAGGAAATCCTATTGGTGATATATATGTTCAGGATCAGATTGCTAAAGATTCCACTGCATAGAAGAGTTGGTTATTTTATATCTCTTTTTAAAACAAATACTGCAAAATAGGACATTTTGCTGATCAGTTATGGTTCTTAAAAATGAATGATTTCACTGGGGGTGGTGGCACATGCCTGTAATCCCAGCACTTGGGAGGCTGAGGCAGGAGGATCGCTGTGAGTTTGAGACCAGCCTGGGCCACATAGTGAGTTCCAGGTCAGTCTCAACTACATAGAGAGACCCTGTCTCAAACCCCCCCAAAAACCCAAAAACAAACAAACAAAAAAGAATGATTTCCACAGAATCTGGAGAAAATGGAGATTACCTATAATTGCAATGAACTACCACAAATCTCGAATTTTGGCTAAAAATTTACTCATATTTCAGTTGAGAGTTCATTTTGTTTTTTTAAAAAAATCAATGCAAAAGGAAATAAGAGAAAAGAAAAAATGTGAAAAGAGGAAAAAATGGTAACAAAGTCCTTGGAAATAGGGAAGGATGAAGGGGGTGAAGAGAGGGCAGGGGTAAGGGGAAGAAATCAGAACCAAGATATATCATGTAAAGGTGCAAGGTCCCATGATAAATATACTACTGTTTGCTTTAAATTTACCAATAAATTTAATGGGCAAAAAAATCAATGCATGAACTCATAATGGAAACTTGACAGTATTATTTCCTTAGTAGTTGAGTGAGGAAGAAGAAGGAAGGAGGCAGAGAGAGATGGACAGAGAAGAGATAAGAAGAGGAAAGGGAGAGAAGAAATGAAGGTAAATACACAGAAATGGAAAAGGAAGAATATTTAGTATCGAAAAGCAGCACTGCAGGGATACATACTGCACTATACTTGTTTATGTAAATGTATGCTCTTTTTCTTAGTTGCCCATATGCCAGTTTGTATCCTACTTCTATCAGACACTGACAAAAGCCCCTCTTAATATGTAGCCTGAGGCATCAGAATGAGTGCTTCAATCTTCTCCATCTGGTTTTGTAAGGATAGGTTATGATTTGGGGCTGTCACCTGTCTAAATTGAGCCTTAACAAGACACCCGTTGTAACAATTCACTGGAAGAGGCAAGTTCCTAATGTGGCTTCATCCACAAACATTTCTGAAGCTGCGCCTGAGGTGTGAGAGCAAAAGGACTGCTCTCGAGTCTCAAAGAGCAGCTATGACAACATGGATAGAGGATCAGCACCTACTCTGCTCATCAAAATAACCACCCCCCCATTTACATGTTTGCCAGCATCACCTTGTCAGAAAATAATGAAGCATCAATGACATCAACCCTACGGTACAATGAGAAATGACAAAAAGAAAGCAAAAGGCTTAAATAAAAGCTAAACTTCTTACAGAGATATAGACAGCCCTAATTACTTTGATCATTTCCAATAATTAATAAATTACAGTGGATTATTTACATATCCAAAAATCTTACAACAGTAGCTGTCATAGGCTTTTAATAGTAAGATTTTTGACAGAGAAATTAAGCTATGATCCAATTAGTAACATTTACTGAGACAACAATCACTAGGCAAAATGAATAAGCAAATAAAAGAACGTATTTGTTGTTTGTAGAGTAAAACTATGCTCCTAACTATTGAATTCAAAATCTGGTTTTGGGCCAGGGATTTGGCTCAGTGGTCCTGCCACCTGCTCGCAAGCACAAGAACCAGAGTTCAATCCCCAGTACCAAAAACAAAACAAAACAAAACAAAAAACAAAACAAAACACCAAAACCTGGTTTTATGCTGGTGCATCCCTTTCCAATTAGTTAGTACTCTTGGATTACTAATAGAAATGATTTTACCCACTAAAATTCTATTTAGGTGCTTTAGAAGGAAGGTGTAATTCATGACCACTAAACCACAACAAACACCAACCACAATAAAATCAACAGACTGCCCCAAAACAACTATTCAAGAGATATAAACTGTATCAATCCTAATCAAGACCAGCACAATGATAAAGATATAAAATGAATAGGCTGCTGTAAAGTTGCTGTACAAATGCATGTAATGATTGTAACATCACAGGAAATATGAATATGAACTTCAGGAGAAAAGTCAGGAGAACACAGCCACAAAAGGCATTATATAAAAGGAAAATAAATACAAACTCAATTAAATCCACTGAAATCTAGGAATACCCAGCCAAGAACCTGCCACAGTAAATAGAAACTCACTAAATATCTGTTCACTGCATAAATGTCAATAAAAAAATCTACCTCCCAAAGGCAACCTATTAAGTTTAAGCAGACTATAGAGTGGATTTATTCTTTTAATTAAGAAATTGATAAGTAATTTATATAGTTTATTACTGCTATTTTATCCCTTAAATATCATAGTAAACTCCTAAATCCATAGCTAACTCTCCCCCCACCCGGGGCTTTGTTAAAGATAGGCAGATTCACATGCATACCTGTATGCATAAGTATGTCGAGAGACAGAAAGTGACAAGAAATGAGAGAGCACAGATGTTATAATATTTCTTACTTTTCAGGCAACAAATCCAAAAGCCACAAAACTACAAAGAAAAATTTCACAAGTCAGTACACGAAACTGACTTCCACCTTAGTTCTACCATATACTGTATTATAGTTTATTGTGCATCTATCCCTTCCATAGATTTTATACATTTCAAGGAAAAGGAATTGTTTCTTATTCACCTATGTATACTCAAAGTGCCTTGAGTTTGGAAATTCTAGCTGTTCAACACCTGTTTCCTGAGGGATTAATTCAGCAAATGTTAATATAAATTTTAAGCAAGAATTACGACAAAGACAAGACGTCTCATGGCCCAGCAGTTCTTTTTTTGGTACCAGGTATCAAACTCAGGACCTTGTGCTTGCTAGGTAGGCAGTGGAACCACACTGAGCTAAATCCCTGGCAGCCCAGCAGTTCTGATGCTGACTTTTATAAGATTATTTAATATTAAGACCAAATGGAAAAGTGTATAATTTTACTCTATTTTACACACAGCCGTTTAATCTTTGGGGTTATGTCCTGCATGCCTGTTCCTACTAATGGGAACAACTGCGTACAGCCCGCAACATTATCAACTGTTCTCCGGGGTGGGGTTCTTGATATCTGAGGTTTGCAGAGTTTCTACAGATCTGCTGGGAAAGACATAGACGTTTCAGAGCAGTTATTGTCTTGAAGCTACTAGACTCTAAACAATATAAAACTCATTTAAATACAAAAACTGTCTACATGTACTAAGGAAACTAGGGATGTACTACGGAATTCAACTGAGAAAAGAAAATAGTTCCTCCCGGCTTTAAAAATTTTATTTATTTATTTATTATGAGACAGAGTCTCACTATGCAGTGCATGCTGGGGCTGAAGTCACTATGTAGCCCAGGCTGGCCTCAAACTCACAGCGATCCTCCTGCCTCAGCCTCCTGGGTGTTCCTCCCTACTTTTATGTTTACTATCCTGGTCAGTAAACCAAATTCTGACATATAATTTTGAATTCCCTCAACTCTGAGGATAAGAGTTCAATACATTTTCACATTTTGGTGGTCATTCCATCACATGCAGCTGCACCAGCCTATAAAACTATGCTGGCACATAGCCTCGGAAAAATCTAGAAGTTATACCCTTTATGCAGGATTACCAGTATATGTATGGACAGATGCATCTATAAACACCAATTCGTGAATTTCAGATGCACAGTTCATTTAAGCACTTGAGGCACAATAACATGCAGGTGTCAGCCCTTCATATTTCAAAGCTTGAAGATTAACCCAATATACAATATGGTGACCTAACAATTCTTCATTTGAAAGAAATCTGAAAAATAATCGCTGATACAGCCTAAGTGTGAGAATAACCCAGCGGGATTTCCACCTCTTCATTTCTTAATGAGTTTTTTGATAATGAGAGGTGACTTTGCCAGTCACTCTGGGCTCTATTATGGCTAATTTGACTCCACTTCACTCTCCTTGTTAATTATTAACACTAGCCTTTTTATCCTCATGAGACCACATTCCAATTTTTCCTTTTTTGATTTTTATGAGCCCATCTTTATGAAGGTGAAAGTCTTGGAGAACAGGTTTTCACTTAGTGCAGAGCCTGAACATTTATTATTTGTTTAGGCAGAGACGCTGTGACATTGATTATATAAGCACGGGTGTTCTTCAGGATGGCTTTAATGTGCTAGCAATGTGAAAAGGCTGTTAATTAAAGAAGAAGCACCGTGGTATTTTTCACTTGGGAATCAGTTCCCAATAGAATGGTCATTTGCCACTTACTAGCATATCCACAGATTCAAAGGTGACTAGCTCCAAGGGTTTGCCTTTCAGTGGCGCTGACAGAAATGATCTGTACCATTTGCAGATGGCTTTCATTTGTCAGAAGCAGTCACTTGCCATATCTATTCTCCATGAGACAACTGTGGAAAATAGCACGCAGGGCTAGAATCTATTTGTACTAGCTTTACAGTCATTCAGTATCATTTAACTACCATGCTAATTGCTTCATCATGAAAACATTTATTTCTCCTCATTTTCAGGGCATCTTTCCTTCTTTCTTTCTTTCTTTTTTTTTTTGTGGTACTGGGGATTGAACTCGGGTCCTTGCGCTTGCGAGGCAGGTAACCGAATCACTGAGCTAAATCCCTGGCCCAGGGCATCTTTCTTTTAAAATTGTTTCCTCAGATACTATTTAAATTGACTGTCCAGCTATTGCTGTCTTTATTAGGGGGCAATGGCTGGGGTAATAGAGGCAGGGTAAAAGACACACGGGAGCTTGGTCCTTTTTGGCCAGCAACGAGGGAGCCTCAGCTTGTTTTGTCATCAGTCTTGCTCTGGGAATCAGTGTGTGAGCTGTGAGGAAGGAAAACTGGGGACAGTGGCTCAAAGTGTGGTGCACCTGGTCCTCTTCCCTGGAGGAAAATGCATTTCATCTCCAAGGGTTCTTAGCGCTACAATCCTGGCTAACTGTAAGGCAAGACACGTACTGCAGACATGATGTGGCTTACGTATAATAGAAACTGAATTTGAGTTCTTAAGCCATTTTCCCACTGATTAGTTCAGCTCCCGGAAATCTTGTCCCAAACACTGCCTTACATATGTGTTAAGACAATACATACCTATAATTGATACTTTTTTTTTGGGTACTGGGGATCGAACTCAGAGACCTTGTGCTTGCAAGGCAGGTGTGTAGTGCTACTGAGCTAAATCCCTGGGCCAACTGATCCTTTCTATACCAATTTTCCTCCTTCCCAGATTCCCTGTGGGCAAGCTCCTGCCCAGGCTCCCCGCCTTTTAGGGATTTAGTTTCCTCAGCAGGAAAATGAAGAAGCTTGTTTAAGGTCCCCTCCACAAGTTAGAAGATAAACACCTATTTTAAAATATCAAAGCATAAAAATTATAATAAAAAGATGGTAAATAATTTATGGGAACACCTGAGTTTTTTCATGAAAAAAATCCCTCTGCTGTAAGGTTCTCAAGTTACAAAGAACGTATAGATTTGAACTATTGTTTCCATTTCTTTGCCAGGTCTTAGCAATTTTACATTTTAGAAAAGAAAAGAGACTAGTTACTTATTAGTAATAATCTGTAATTTTAGTATGAATTGTTAATTATTTCCTAGTAATAAATCACAGTAATTTAAGATCTGTACATAATTAGTAGCACAACTTTTATAATACATACACATACACATACAGTGAATTCTATCTGTTAGTAAACAGTATTATTCAGCAAATTATCTCCCTTCCCAAGTGTGGCTATTCAGAGCTCTGTGTTCCTCGTACCCTCAGCTATTTGAAGCTACAATTAATTGGGATTTGATCTATAACTCTAATTGGGTCAATATGGCCAAACTGCAGTGCCAAGGCTATTTTCTTTTTTCAGAGGGGGCTAAAAGGCTAGATGCTCAATGTTTTCCCATAGATTTTGAAAAGGATAATTTGGGGGCAGCTTGAGCGGACATTAAACAATTGAACTGAATTCACTAAGTCTCCATCTGAGTAATGAATGTAATGAGACAAACATAATTATTAATAATATTCATTAGTGTCATCAAGGATGATGTCTAGAAAAATTATGCTTTACAAACCACTGAGATGTTATTTATTGGTCTTGGCTTTAGGAAGGAACTTGTGAGTTGGTGGTGAAAGTTACTCCATTCTATTTCAATTCCCCAGATCACATCATGCTCCTAGTACGGAAAGGAAATTATGGCACTGGGGAACTTTTCTATTTACCGCACTACATAAAGGAGCTGTTTTTCTGAGAAATAATTGATGTTTTCTAAAATCTACTAATTACTGCAAAATCAAAGCTAAAATCTATACTTACCCTCAAAATTGACAGTGCTCAAAAGAGATCAGTAACAAATGCTTCTTGGATTACAATGAGTATTTTAAAAGTATATAAAACAATACATATTTAGTAGTATGCATGTTATAGATATGATATAAGACAGAAGAATATGAAATTCTTGTGAATTAAATACTTGCAAGTCTACCTGAATATTAAACTTTTGTTGTTCTTGTAAGGCAAAAAATTTATCCTTTTAATGAAAGAATTCTTAAGAGTAAACATAAAAAGATTTTAACACATCAGAGTTGTAGTAGTGGCTTCCCAAGAAAATTTCTAAGAAATCCACAAAATGTTTTGTTTTTGCTATTTAAAACAAATTTAAATATTTTGAATAAGTTAAGCAATTTATCAACAGTACTAACTCCTTGACTGTGAACATTATTAAATAACTATTTTTAAACTCTAAGAAAATCTAAACATAGTTGATTCAGAAGTTTTCATTCAAATAAGGAAAACAGCATTAGAAAAAATTCTACACTTCATTATCCTAATTTAGGAAATTAATATATGTATTATTTTTGGTAGGTTTATTATTATAATATGTGCCTTAAGATAAGATTAAAAACCAGACTTATGACTGGGGATTTAGCTCAGTGGCATCATGTCTGCCTTACAGGCAATAAGGTCCCAAGTTCGATCTCTGGTACCAAAAACAAAAACAAAAACAAAACCAGTCTCGTACTACGTTAGCAGAATGTAAATGATAATACGAGACCAAGAAATAAAGAGGTCATTCAAAGTCTGCTAGGTGGCAGGTAGGAACAAAATTGGACCTTCAAAGGTGGCTAAGGCTAATTTGCAGAATGAATAATCCATATATGGATAATTAAATGTGGATACTAGCAACTTCTGAGAGGAGGCACTGTGTTTGAATCCAAAGGAGGAACTGTCACTTCTTTGACTTTATAACGGCATATTTTGGGAATGCAATGAAATAGAATAGAAGAAAAAATAAGATGACTTAAAGTATTCAAGAAAAATTTTAGAGCGAAAACTGATAGCATCTACAGTTTTATGGAGCATCTATTATTATTTTATTTAATCAAAACTAGTGATATTGTCAGTGTTATTTTTTCTTTTATTGGTACATAACATAAAGCTTAGAGGCTAAACTATTGTCAGAAATTAAGTAGTAAGTGGCAAAGAAATGCGAATCTGTTTGGCCCCAAAGCCAACATTATTAATTTTTATACATGACATCTCTTCCTAGGACAGAGGTTCTTAACCTGCTTAATGTTCTAAATCTAGGATGTCCACAAGGAGTACAATGGTACATGAAATTTCTTCTCTATGTAAACTTCCCCTTAACCCCCAGCAAGTTTTAGCAGAGACTCAAAGGCAACAACTGAAGAAAGATAAGAAACATTAGACCAGAGTGATAAGCAAAACCAACACAGTAGTATTAAAAAAAAAAAAAAGACAACTGTAAAAAACACAGATTTAAGGTTAAAAGTAGAAAAATGTAGTAATGGCCTTTGGGGAAGAGAGTAACAAAAGATGTGGAGTTTTTACTGAGAACGTTCTAAATGTATCAATAGTGTGATCCTTGGGGAGGGCAGACAACCCTGGGCTCCAGGAAGACAGGCCAGAAGAACGGTCCCTCCCACTGGGGTCTGGGAGGTTCAGGTGAGCACTGGTTCTCAGCACCACACTCCAGGGCCACACCGAGAAGTGCAGTGATGTCTGTGCAGGTAGGTGATGACAGTGGTGATGGACATACCCTGTGAGGGAGATTTAAATGACGTGCGAATAACGCCCTGGAGAAGAAAATTCAGGACAGAAGACGACTGTTTCACTGATCAAGGAGAATGAGTTAGAACAGAGGTTAGGAAGAGGCAGAGTTTAACTTGGTCTATAGCGCACTGCTGCTAGACTATCTACCAGAGTATCTGTAAAACTCATGACTTCATTGAGAAAAAAAGTCTCCATAGAGGACCTTTACATTCTCTTTAAATTCTCAATACTGAATGGGTGGGTCATACCACTTAGCGACAAAATACTATCATCTGAAGAGATAAATCCACTTTCGGGCCAAGAGTATCACCACAATGCATGGTAGTAGGAGCTCTCACATTGAACCATTTGTAGAAAAATGATAATTTTCTGAAGTCTCTGAGATGCAAGCATTCTTAAAGTACTTCAGAAGTGCAGCCCTGGGCAGATTTTCTGATTTACATTGTGCCATGAGAAGGGTGCCTGTGCAATCAGTCCTCAGTGGATGCTGGAGGGTAGGGACAAGGGGAACTTCAGAACTCAGTGAAGCAATTTGGGGGTGTCACTGGTCTCACCCAGACCTTGGCACAGTATAGCTCTGAAAGCTAAGCAGACAGTGATAACACGCAAGTCAGCTCTTGCAGGGCAGGGCTAAAGTAAATACACATTTACACACATGGCGTTCTCCCGCCTCCCCGATTCACATGTGAAAGAAAATACAAGTGCTCACAGTCGTTTCTGAGGAAATTATTAAGCAGTTGGAAAAGAGGAAAACTATCCCAGGAGTCTTGTGGTTGAGTCTCCAGTGCAGTATCCATATCTACTGTGAATAAAGCCCAAAATTTCTCCGCATGCTCAGCCAATAAATCAGGCCACCAGGCAAATGCCTATAAGAACATAAAGAAAGAAAGCAGAAATAGGTTGCTTGTTAGAAACGTACACAGATATGGTAAGTCTTGAGAACACTTTGTAACGTGTCTTAGTTTCACAAACAAGTACAATAAAATCTAGTATTTTGTGACAAGAAAAGTATAGAATATACATAATTGATTTCATATTTATGTATAAAGTATGAAACCAAAACTATAAAATATATAGTCATATACTGTTCTATAAAAATAATGTTTAATTTATAACATTAGGAGATTTATAGTAGAAAATACAAATTTCTTATATATCATAATTTAAATATAACTACTATGAATATTTTGGTGTATTCCTTTGTAATATTTCTTTTTTATGTGAAGAAAAATGTTAACACATTTGACATTTAGTCTATAATATTTTCCTTTTAATGATGGGATAATATTCTATATTAAGGATATACTGTTATTTAACTATTTCCCTACTAAAATGGCTATCTTCAATTTGCAATGATAATGTGTTAAGCATTTTTATATAAAAATCTTTTGAATATAATATTGACAATTTCCTTAGGAAAAACTAAGAATTACTGGATTAAAAGATATTTTAAAGAGTCTTTACACATTGCAATTCCTCTCTAGGAAAAATGTTTGCCCCTGTCCATTCTTCATATATCAGCAGATCATAATTTTATAAATTTTAAAACATAAACAGGATACACTAATGCCTTTTAGTTTTGGTTTTTTGAGACAGAGTCTCACTATGTAGTGAGACTGACCTGGAACTCACTATGTAGCCCAGGTTGGTCTCAAACTCACAGTGATCCTCCTGCCTCAGCCTCACGAGTGCTGGGATTACACGTGTGTGTCACCATGCTCAGCACACTAATGCCCTTTTAAATTTATTTTTTTAAGTGTCTCAATTTACAGTAAATTTTGAACCCTTTAAGAGACACATAAAGCTTTTTATGAGGTCCTTGCTGTGGGTCTAAAATATAACCTCATAAAGAAGATTTACTGGTCATTGAATATAAATTAGATACTCTTTGATAGACACTCGGCTATCCGGTGTTTTTTACTTCACAGAACCTAGCTCTGCTTATTAGGTTACATATACGTCTCCCTCTTAAATTAGACTGTAAACACTGTACAGCCAATTTGTGTATGACCTAGTCATCATTTTCTACATAGCTGGGCACTTTATGCCTTTTAGCTAACAGATGTAATCACTTAAAAAACATCTCTGCGGTTTGGTAGGAGAGGATAGGACTTAGTTTTTAGAGTTCTTGAAAAACAATGGGGACTTCTTTGGTTTTAGTTTTGTTTTACTTTGTACAATTTCACTTTGTACCTTGTACAATTGTACTTTGTATAATTTCTCTAATTATAAATAAATTTAAACAACTTTTCACACATATAAGGACCATTTTTTCCTTTTTTATTATTAGTATATGTTTGTAATACCTAGTGTTATGTTTATTTTGGGGAACTGATACATGTATATAGCATATCTTGATCATTTTTCATCCTTTACCCTGCCCATAGTCCTCTTTTTCCTTCCCTGATTACCATGCATATCTCTAAAAAGTCTGCCTTTTCATTTTCTAGAATCTCTCCTTTATTTTACTCTTATATTTATTTATGATTTAGGCTTTTCAAAGAAGCAAAACCATGTGATATTTAACTTCTGTGCTGTGACTTATTTTACTTAAAATATGATTTTCTATAAATCAATTATTTTATTTTTATGGCTAGGTAGTATTCCATTGCATATCTATACCATAGGTTTTGGCTCATTTGTCTTTTGATGGAGATCTAAGAGCTTAATTATTGTGAATTATGCAGCTATAAAAATGGGTATACATGTATCACTATAGTAAAATATCTTTAACTCTTTTGGGAATATACTCAGAAGAGGTATAGCTGAGTCAAATGAAATTTCAATTTTAGTTTTTTGTAGAATCTCCAAATAGAATTCCATGGTGGTTTCACTAGTTTACGTTCCCACTACCAATGGAGGAGGGTTTTAAGGGCCATTTTCGACATCACTTTTTAGTGAACTGTCTTGCACTTCCTCTTCTATGTTTCTATTGAGCTTTAGGCAGTACCATGATCTTTTAAACAAGTAACTATAAAAAATATAGACTTTGGAATATTTTCATTCTCCCAATTAAAATTATTCATCAAAAAAGATTTAGAACAATAAAGTTGGGAGAAGTCCAATTTTATTTTCAAATTTCATTTAATTTATTCAACTGTACACTATATCATAATTGAAGGAGATAAATCAACACAAAAAAGAAAGTTATAAAATGTTTACACACTATTTTATCAAAACGTGTAGTGGATATGGCCTTAATATATTACAATAAAATATTAGTATAAAAATTGCCATACAACTAGAATTTGATCAATAGAAGAAAAAGTTGACATAAGGAGCTAGGCATCACCATGCCTGCGATGTCAGCACCCTGGGCAACTGAGGCAGGAGGATCAAAAGTTTGAGATGAGTCTGAGCAATGTAGAGACTTAGAAAGATCCCATTTCAAAAGAAATAAGAATTAAGGATATAGATCAGTGCAAAAGCCCCGGCTTCAATCTCCAATATGGCAAAAAAAAGAAAGTTGACTTAAGAAGAAAAATGTATTATGAATAAATAATAGACACGAGTTAGGTACATTTCAATGTCTGGCTCAATGCTGTGATAAATATGGGATGTGAAAACTCATTGGGAATGCTCTGTTCTATGTAAATAGTATTGAGCATACTATTCTTTGCAAATATTATCTTTGCTTTTTTTGTTAAATAACTACTAGAATAGGTATATAACAAATAGCCTAACAATAAAAAAGACAATTTGCCTACATATATTGTTCCTGCCCTCTTAGAGCTATCATGGTGGTGAAGCAGATAGAACCTGAGACTAGCAGTACAGAAACCCTAGTAAGAAAGCAGTACTGCAAAGAGAAACATTTTCAAAATCTCACTTCTAGTTCACAGCCAATACCTTTGAAGAAGGTTAAAATTAAGAAAATAACAGTCGTGTTAGGTCATGATGGTTTCAAGGCTTTGAGAACATTTCTCAAAAGTTTGTTTTAAAGTAACTTGGATGAGTCAGGGTGAAGAATGAAAAGTAATGGAATATAACTTTCAAAAAACAGCTTTGAGATTTGCCCATCACCTAGACAATCTCATCATATCTTTCCAAAGTATATATTTATGCCTCACATTGTACTCCTGGTGTTATTCCTGATGGATGTAAGCCAATATGTGACAAGTCCCTGCTATTCTAATGATGACTGGAGAAAGCTTTAAGCAAACACTCTTTAAAAATTCAAAGCAAGAGTTGCAGTTACTGTGAAGACACAAGATCATTTCTCTTTCTTACTATTCCACTGGCAGCAGTTGCCCCACCCTGGGTTGGAGACAAGAAGAGAGGCTACATAATTTCCTCCCTACAGTCCCACTTCAAGGGAGGTGGCAAAGGCTCAACAGGATCGGGGGCTCCACTGGGCAAGAGAAAACCCTTCTCAGAAACACATCTGTCAGTGGGTCAGCAATCAAAAGTCATGATTACCTGGGGCTAACACTATCTTGCCTTTAAGGCTAAGTCACTAATTAGTGCAAAGAGATGGCAGAGGCACAAGGCAATGTGGCAGTTGTTTAAGAAGGAAATAAAAGGAGGCGGTCAGCTGATAATATTTTGAAGGGTTGGTCTCTTTACCAAATATAGTTCAAAATAGTGGCAAGTAAGAATAAACCCTGAACCTGGAAGCAAAGTAGAGCTTTCGAATTTAGTGGTGGGACTTAAGTAATCAGGACACATCATTTCTCTGTGTGGATATTCCCCTTCCTTCATCTGGAAGTTGACAACAGCAATATGCGCCCATGTGAAAAAATCAAATCAACTGAAAATTTACTGCTATAACATATAGTTATTGGTAATTATAAAAAGGTGTTAAAATTCACCTAGTTCTTATGATGTGCATTTGTGTGATTTAAACACAATGTCCACACTGATGTGGTGGTGCACCCCTGCAACCACAACGCTGTGAGGATGATGCATGAGGATTAAATTCCATCCCATGCTCAGCAATTTAGAGAGACTTTGTGTCAACTCCGTTCCCCCCACACCAAAGGAGGGCATATAGCTCAGTGTGAAGGACCTGGGTTTGATGAACCAAGTAATTCACCAAATAATCCTTTCAGGTAGATGGTACAGTTGCCCTTATTTTATTCTAGCAAACAGATATTAAATGCCTTGCTCAAGTCATGGAGTTGGTAGATAAGAGAGCATTGATTTGAATGTAGTTCAGTTGGAGTCTAGAGGTCAAGTCTTACATATCCAGTCTCTTAAATAAATACAAAAGGGCACTGGCTGTCCTTCACCCACCCATCTGCTAACCAGTCAACTATCTATGCTTTGCATGTCAGAAAGTAATGTCTTTTGATTTTTTTCTTGCCAGAAACATCTATTATGACCTGATTTTTAAAATATTTCCAAATCTCTCTGATGTCTGAGGCATTTGATTATTTTTATCCTCAAAATGTGATAAAATTTGTAATTTAAAACATAAAAAGGAGGATATCTGCCTAAGTGGTCAAAAGTAGTGATCCTGACTTTGGAATGCATTTGATGTGCTTTTTTCCTCCCAAGCTAACATTAGTTTGTGATTCTCTAATTTGTAGATGATCTGAAAGTTTTGGGGACAATCCCATGTCTAGATTCTCTGCCCCTGACAGTTATGTGTACACATACTCACACACAGCTCAGGGTGTGCAGAAAGGCCATATTCTAGGAATATTTAGATTTGTTGAAGGGGCAAGTAGAATGGACTAGAACATTCAGGGTGACACCTGAAGTGGTATCAAACTAATACAAGATTTTTATAATTGTTCTGACTCACAATTTGGATCACCTCCTTGATTATCAGGTTCACACATAAATAATGAAATAACCAAAAAAGTTGATGAGCAGAAAATGCTTCATGTCAGTGTAATGTATTATTTTTATGTACTTAAAAATTAAATATCTAGATATAATCTGTCTCTATGTCTGTCTCTCCCTCCCTCTCTTACTAGAGAGTGAAACCAGGGCCAGACTACATCCTCAGCCTTTTTTTCTTTTGAGATAGAGTACTGCTAAATTGTGCAGGCTGGCCTTGAGCCTCCTTATCCTCCTGCCTTCTGAGTAGCTAGGATTACTGGCGTGTGCTATTACTCCTCATCCTAGGAATAAATTTAATCAAAGAGGTTAAAGAACTCTTCAGTGAAAAACTATAAAGCACTGATAACAGACATTGAAGAGAACATAAAGAAATGGAAGACATCCATGTTCATGGATTGGAATACTTAATATTGTTATAATGTCCACCTATAGAATTAATGTTAGTGCTTATCAAAGTATTAATGACTTTCTTCAGAAAACTAAAACAAACAAACAAAAAAACCCGACATTCATGAAACCGCAAAATATCCCAGAATAGTTAAAGCAATGGTGAGCAAAAAGAACATAGCAGGAGGCATTATACTACTTAACTTTAAAATATACTATAAAGCTATTGTAATTGAAACAGCATAGAATTGGCATTTAAAAAGATATAGATCAACGGAACAAAAGTGTGCCTAGAAGTAAACTCAGACATCTATAGCCAACCGATCTTTGACAAAAGTGCTAATAGCACACATCAGGGAGAAAGGACAATATTTTTTGGAAAAATGTTGTGAGGATATTCATATTCAGAAGAATGAAACTAGATCCCTTTTTCTCATCAGTTACAAAAATCAACTCAAAATAGATTAAAGAAATAAATGTAACAGCTGAAACTATGATATTCCTAGAAGAAAACATAGGGAAAATACATTGGAATGGGCAATGATTGTTTTTGGATAAAACCCCAAAGTACAAAAAAAAAAAAAAGAGCAAAATAAATGACATTACATCAAACTAAAAAAGCTTCTGTACAGCAGAAGGATCAAGAGGATGTAGAGACTATATACAGAATGGGAGAAAATATTTGCAAATTACACACCTAACAAGGGGATAATATCCAGAATATATAAAGGTATTCACTTAGTAATAAAAATCTGATTATAAAATGGGCAACAGATCTAAATAGATGTTTTTGAAAGGAAGACATGCAAATGAACAGAGTATATGAACAAATGTGCAAGAGTGTTAATGATTAGGGAGATACAATCCAAAGCAGACAGCTATCACTCCATTACAGTTGGAATGGCCATTATCAAGAGTACAAATGATACAAATGATAACCTGCTGTTGAGGAAATGGAGTACAAGGAACTTTGCACACTGTTGTTGGTAATGTAAATTAGTATGATCATTATAGAAAATTGTATGAAAGTTCTGGAGAAAGTTACAAATAGAACTACTACATGATTCGTCAATCTCACTTCTGGGTATATATCCAAGGAAAAGAAAATCAGTAGGTAGAAAGGACATGTACTCTCCCATGTTTGTTGCAGTACAATTCACAACAGGCAAAAAACAGAAACAGCCGAAGTGCTCATCAACTGATTAATAAAAAAAGATGTGGTGCATATACACAATGGAATATTAATCAGCAATAAGAAATCATGAAATCCTACCATTTGTGACAACACAGATGGAACTGGAGATCGTTATGTTAAGTGAAACTCCAACCAGTCTACTTGAACAGGAAAATATCAATGACTTAATTAGAAAATGTCTGTTGGGAGTCTGGCCTGAGTTTTCATCTAGTCATAAACCAGCTGGGCACCTTTGACAAGTTGCTCAACCTTTCTGGGACTGCTTTCTTGTCAGAAAAATGGTGTGTGGAGGGTCTGCTGGGAAAGCCAAATGCTTTCCCAGTAGGTGCCAGGACTTCCCAGCTCTGTCAAAATGAGTGGCTTTTGGATGAGGAGTTCTCAGATCAGTTTGCCTGAAATTTCTGGTCAGATGTGTTAGTCAATGAAGTGTGGAGACAGTCTTAAAAATATTCTGGAAAGGAGCTTAAATCACCTGAGGAGAAAACACAGGAATTCTAAAGAAAAGCCTGTAAGGAGAGGTTGAGAGGCCTTCAGAGAGAAGGCAAGACTGCCTGGTAAGTAAGTTACTGTCAAAGATCTGAAGGACACAAAACCTGTTTAACTGAAAGTTGTTGAAGGATGGAAACAACCTCTCAGCCCTGGAAAGTAAACCACCACTGTGGAGAGAAGTAGAATGAAAAGAAAGGAGCTGACACACGAGCCACTTGAGGGTCTCTCTGAGGCAGACACATTAACCTTCTCTAGGGAGCTGAGCTAGGTGCTCTTTCATGGAGTCAAGAAACTCTAACTTGAACATCCAGCAAAATAGATCTCAGTGTAGAGTGCAGCCACCAATTCTCTCTGGAAATGACTTTGGAATCACACCAATTCACTCTCCAGTATTGCTCAGAGAAAAAGCTAGACCTGATTTAAAGGAAAAAAAAATACCAAAGGCTCTTTGGTTTTGTTTGATTTAGAAGTTGGCAGTTATTATGTATATGGTTTTTAATAAGAGACATTCACCCATACGGTGCAACAAAGATTAGCCCATTTGAAGAAAAGTAGTCTATAATTCCATGAACTGGATTAAGTTGGCTTTAGAATTACTATTATCAGAATGGCCTGTCTCTTAAATTCACATAAAGAATTTCTCATGCCAGGAAAACATTGGAAACAATTTTACTCACCTCTCTTCCCTGAGGATTTCCAAGAATTTGGAAGCATTGTGGAATAGAAAAATGCCATAGTGTTACAAAGCATTTTAAAAAGAACTCATCACAATAGTTTTACATTTAGCACAAAGAAGAGTATTTATGTTAGGACTGTCTATTTCAATAAAGTCAATTGTATTTTTGTGGATTATAAAACAAATATTTGTATTGATACCTTATACTTTAGCAATTATTTTTATGATTGCATAGATTATATTAAATAATTTTTAATTTCTTTAAAATGGGTAGGAATATTATATATACCTGTTTAACTAAAATGTATACTGCAATTGTACAATACAGCATTTTTTTAATTTAGAAAGGCTCATTACTCTTATGATAATGCCTTTTAACAAAAACCAAAGAAAAAACATGTATATTTTATCATATAATCATTTTCATTGTAACATTGCAGTGGTACTAGTCTAGAAAGGATCCTCCTGGGAATTCATTTGAAATTATTGAAGCAGCTGTTTCTTCAGTTTAAAATAAAATATCCATAACAAGTTCACACATGACAGATGTGAGCTAAAACCTAGATTCCACAGTGTGAGCTAAAAGCAGATGTTTTGAATGATCATATTTATAACCAGAGACAATAAATCTTAGCTACCTGTAGAAAGATTTCATGAATACTCTTTTCCAAGAATTTGGTTGAAATATAGATCCTGTAGCTTTTTGTATTTCGGAGAACTAAGTTTCATTACATTTAAATATTCTATCAATGCATATGTATCTGGTCATTTTTTTTCTTGTGCATTTCAAGTCTATACTCAAGAATAAAGGTCCTTTCAGGGCACTTAAGTTTACTGTATTTATATAATTCCACACTTTCCTCTACCCAATTTAAAGTCAGGAATTATTTTGTTCTGTAACTAAAATCACAACTATTAGGGGTGAAAATATTAAGTCTTAGAATAAGCAATTTACCTGGTGAACAAATATTACAGATGTAAATGTTAATATGTAACTGAAATTTTATAAATGATAAACAATGCCAGGGTAGTGAAAACTTAAAGTTTGATGGTAGGAGGGTGGAGTTATCAGGTATATACAATTATGAATGTTTTCTCTTCCATTTCATCTTGAAGCTTACAAAAAATTTCTATTTTAGTATTGATTTACATTTCTAAACCTAAGGTGATCATAGTGCCGGAGTAAAAATATGGAATTTGGAATCACAAGAAGAATTTGTGTTTCAGCTTTGCTTTGTAGTCTTTATGAATTCTGGGATTAATCTCATAATTTCTCCCATAACATGATTCTTATCAGATGTGCATGCCATATACTTGCAAGGATATGCTTTAGAATATACAGGAGTTCATTTCCAGGATATTCACATATAGTTTCAGCTTTCTACATGTGAACAGCCAGATGTGTATCAAGACTAGGCTCAAGGTACTTCTTCAGTGTTGTTTCCACTATGACAGAGGTTTAAGTAGAGCTTCACACATCATTGTTTAAAACAAGTGATCACCTCTGCATGATGCTCTTCATTCTGCTGTAAGACTTCTATGCAGAGCTCTGCTAGATGAAGAACCTCTTCCAGCTTCCTGGCAGGAGTTGCCAGGTTCATGGTCTCTATCATAAGAAAAAAAAATTATAATGTTACCTTGAAAATACAAAGCCAAACATATTCTATGATGAAATGATAATACCAACGTATTGAAACAGAATGAGAAAGCATACTTTTGAAAAAGAAAGAATGCAAAAAACACAATTGAATATATTATTTGTTAAAAACCCAGCTCACCAGATTGCAGAAAATATTTCACCCACAAAGCAATCACAGGGATCTGCAAGTGCTGTGCCATTTAGTACATAAGAACTAACAGGTGCAACAACACATTAGATGTTCAACTTCTGCAACAAACAAGTTATATTTCTCCTCAAGGTCAAAAACACAAAGAAAGCAGATCCCACAGTCTTTTCCTCCTCTCTGTATTGTATCATCAATACAATGCCATTCTCACCAAATGAGTCATTCCTGGCATTAGCAAAACCCAGGCTTTTTTTGTTGCTATTTGAATTCCCAGCTTGAACATCTACAGTTCATGTTGATCTAAATTCAAGAAGTACAGAGTCACCTAAAACAACTCTGACAGCCTGCAATTAACTGATTTCCTTCTCGACTTCCCTGCCACCGTCCCACCCCACCTAGCAAGTGTGGGGGTAGAGGGATGGGGAATAGCAGAAGCATTCTTTGAAGCTGAAGGTTCTTTCAGCATTAAGCCAAATTGGTGTAAAAAGGACAGGCTATAATAAGATTAAGTGCAGCTCCCCATAATTCAGCAAAACAGGGGGGAAACTCGTTGATTTCTAAGACACAATAAATGCAGAAGTTAGATTGGTCCTGTATTATGAAATTGTTTCCAGACTGAATATAAGCAGAGTTTTCATTTAAATTTTAAAGATAAACCTTTGTTTTAGTCTATTTTGTGTTGCTTTAACAAAACACCAGACACAAGGTAAATTATAAGGTAACAAAATTTATTTAGTTCATAATTTTGGAGGATAAAAATCTATGATTGGGTAGCTCCATTTCTGGGGGGCCTCTAGTGATGACCCCCCCACCCCAATTATATCGCCACATGGTGGAGAAGTGGGAAGGGAAACAGCCTTGTGGAAGGGACCAAGTGTGCCGGATTGCTTTGTTTTGTAACAACCTCTCTTTAGAGGACTAATTCCGGGGAGTAGGTCTGACAGATCAGTATTAATCTGTTCTGAGGGCAGTGCCCACACCATCCAATCACCTCCCCCACGCCTCACATTTTAAAGGTTCTACCACCTCAATGCCACTACCATGAAGCCAGTGTCCTGCACATGAATCTCTGGGGAACCAACTGAAACCAAACCACAGCAACTCCACCTTAGATTCATGGACTCTATTTCATTAAGGAGGCTGTAAGCAAGGGAAATAAAAACAAAATCAGAAAAAAGAGCAGCTTCTGTGGACCTTAGGGGCCATTTTTTCTGTGACATTTCCTTTCCTTCAACTTCTCCCTAAAACGTTGGTCTTAAATTTGGAAGATTCTTTCTTTTGTCTCAACTTATTTTCAAAGTGTGTATAATGATACAGTGAAATACCTCTCACATCAATGCTTATTCATTAAAAATGTTTTGTAGGTCATTGTAGGTTACAATGTAACCCATATATGGTTGGTTCACATCCCTGGGATGCCCAAACCTACTAAACTTCCCTGCAAGATGGAGGGCCATTGCTTGTGTATGACAGAGACTAAAGAGTACTGTGATCCTTTAGGAATCATCCTGTCAAATACCACACACAAGTTTTCCTATAATGCTTATCTGTGGGAAGTAGGAAGAAATGTGAAAGAAACAGAACCAAGGCTTAGGCTTTTTTTTTTTTTTTTTTGT
>NW_022900916.1:43935920-43945516 GCF_012274545.1 Fukomys damarensis | reverse complement strand
TTTTTTTTTTTTTTTTGGTACCGGGGATCAAACTCAGGACCTTGCTCTTGCAAGGCAGGCGGCGGAACCACTGAGCTAAATCCCCAGCCCAAGGTTTAGGCTGTCTAAGGCAGAGTCAGGAGGCTGCAGAGCATTGAACTCACACCTGCTAAAGGAATGTTCCATTAGACTTAGATAAACAACTAAAGTCAGTATGCATTAGCCGTCTCTTATCTGGGAGCACCCAAAATAACCAATCAGAATGGGTCTGCAATTTAGGATTTCTGTCCATATGAAAGTCCTCTATAGAAACATGCACTATGGCTGGCTTAACAGACACTATGCAGGGCTGCCCCATTTCATTGTAGTACAAATTCCAATTCTTTGCCAAATCAATGCTATTTCATTTGACTTCCAGATCAATTTTTTTAAGTTAATAGTAATTTAAGACACATTCCTGAACGCAAATTCAAAATCCAAAATCACAACTGAAAGGACTCATAGACACTGATTATCAAATCCTCTATGTACTTCATGAACATTACAACATCCTCAAACAAGGAGACTCTTGACATAGTACAACAGCTTATTCCATTTGTGTGCAGCTCTAATTGTTTAGAGCTTAAGAAACCCCTAAGAAAAGTTAGAAGCAAAGTGAAATGGACATCAGTAAGGCAAGACACAGGGAGAAGAGGCTGATGAATACATTTGGCCTTAGGGTACAATCAGGAGAAACATAAATATAGTGAGAAAGGAACAAGTGACTGGGTAAGAAGAGGAAGTGTCGGACACATGAGTGCATTTTACAGGACAGTGATGATGATGATGATGATGATGATGATGTTTGTCATAGTTCCTTGAGAGCCATTTATGTGTCAGGTACAACCAGATACTTATGTGTTATTATGTTAATTTTCTTAACAGCTTTAAGTAATCTCTTTTTAAAATTTGTATAACTTTGGGCCAGGGATTTAGCTCAGTGGTTCTGCTGCCTGCCTTGCAAATGCAAGGAGTTTGATCCCTGGTACCCACCCCCCAAATTTCTATAACCTATAGATACGAACACTTGCTCAAGGAAATAAAATACATCAACTAAATGGTGATGAAGGTAAGACTTGAACTTCATGCGGGTTCCTAATATTTAAGTTTTATCCTTATCCGATTAAAGCAAGAATGTGCTGGAGAAAGATGGGTGATTAAAGTAGGCTTGAAATATTCCCATATGTAGACTGGATGCGTCTGTTGATAGACAATTATGTTTCTTAGCATGGCCTCAAAATATATTTACTTTTAAGGAATGTATTTGGTGGCTGTGTGCAACATTTAGGGAATGTATTTGGAGGTTTTGTGACATAGATCCTGAAGATCCCATTCATAAAATGGTGAACTATGGGAGGATGACTGGGAATAGAAAAGGAGGAGCGGACACCATGAAGGAAGAATCAAAGTCACCCATAAACAAATGCTAAGAATAACTGAACCACACAACCTCTGAGGTTCATTCTAGCTTAGAGAATGCACACTACCTATAAATTTTGGGTTTTATCTATAGAATTGTATTATTTTAATGTGTGTGTGTGTACACAGTGTGTTTAGAAGGAAAGGGAAAGGCAAAGTTAAAAATATTTTAAAAATCACAGATGAGGAATTCATTTTTCATACATATTCAGCACATATTTACTGAATCCTCACAACCAATCTCCCACTTCTAGAGTCTCAGAAAGATTGAACAATGTGTATAAGGTCATGTAGTGACCTGCGGTGTTAGGATTAAAACTCACTCTCAGTGACTATAATTTTTTGTTCAATTTTCTGAAGTTCTCTCTTACACACACACACACACACACACGATTTCCCCATATCCTTAGCCATAAGTATGCAATAATGGAAAAAATTCACAGAAACAACCTAAAAACTTATTTTTATGTGTGAAAGTGTCAAAACAAGCATTTATATTTGATATTATTTTAAATGAAAACTCTGAGTGTATCTTGTGTCCAGGGTGAAATTTGAAAACAGTGTAAAATGTTTTATTCTTCCTAAATTAAGTTTACTAAGAGGATCAAAACTTTGTACTTGAACATAATGGCCACTCTAATACTTTAAATAAATAGCATTTTTATCAAGCACATGATGTATTCCACCCTGGCTTTCACCCATTTGACTACAGCCAAGAAGTTTAATGCACTCTATAGTCAGAATTCTATTAGATAACAAGGTTATCAACAGCTCCATTAAAAATGTGAACACTGTGAATATTTGAGAATTCCTCCTTAAGATCTTTTCTTTCACTCTTTTTGTAATGTTTCCACAGTGTTACAGATGTTCTCTATTCTTCAAGCTTTGTATCAAGTTGCCAATTGTTGTAATACATTTCAAATAGTGACATTTAAAACAAATATGCCCAAAGCAGCAAGGTTTCTTGATGAATTTCAATGCACTGCTTTTGGCTATGATCCTTCTTCTTTCTGGAACATTTTAAATTTCCTATGATAACGCTCCTTGGCTCCCTAAAGCATTTCTTTTGAATTATACCTCTGTACATTTAAGAAGTGATCCCACTGAGGAAAGGGTAGGAGGTGGGATAGGGAGGTGGGAAACTGTAAGACAGACTGAGTGCTTTGATTTACTATTTTTTTGGTTCCAGGGATCTAACCTGGGACCTTGCGCTTGTGAGGCAGGTGGCAGAACCACTGGACTAAATTCCAGGCCCTGATTCAGTAGTTTTAATTCTGTTCTGCAGCTTCAGAAAGGGTGCAAACTCCTAGCACATTCTAGTTGGCTGCCTCTCTGGATGCCATTTTCTGTCAAGGTCCCTAGTGACAGGTGTACAGGGAGCCGCATGGTCAAGGCTACAAAGGTTCATGGGAAGAATACCAGCAAGATCGCTGGTTCCTTTTTCTGCACATATGATATGCTGACATTTGCTAATACTTTTGACTTGAACTTTCAAAAATTTTGAGAAATAACACTTGAATATATTCAAACCATTCAATGTGATTCATATGGGTATCCAACCTTTCACTTCTCTGGGTTGTACTGTGAAGAGAAATTGTTTGAGCTATATATAAAACATATAACATTGTTGATGCACTGAAGTAACAAAACTTTCTTTCTGAATGCTTACTGACATTAAAAAAGGGCAAAGAGCCCAAGGCCTGCAGGGTGAAAAGCCTGGATAATTCTTATAAATTAACTTTGATTAGAGAGATGATTTTAAGTATCTTCATTACTTACACACACACACACACACACACACACACACACACACACACACACACACACACCTAGTGACCTTAACTTTTACAGATTGATTGCATTTATACTTGGAACTAAACAAGAACAGTGCTCACGATGATGACTAAAGGACTATGGCAATAATCCCATCCCAATACTGTATCTTCCCTTTCTTGCATTTAGAACATAATGAACTGCTAGGGAATAAAATAAAATACTTTCTGAACATGCACTCAGATGTCTTGTTTGTTTTTTCAGCTCTCCAGATTTGGTGGCCTTGCATTGGATTACTGATTACATATAAGGTAGTATATTAACAACTTATATGAGATACAGTGATTAGGAAGATAATATTCCTGACTCCAAAGAATTTATGTACATCTGTTAGCTGGATAATCCTATGAAATCCAACTGCAAAAACAATAGTAGTGACATGTTTTTACTTCTAAAGGTCCAAAAATATCAAAGCTTTGGATTTCTAATTAATATAGGGAAAAGACACAATAGAGATACAGCATTAAACTAAATCCTAAAGTAAACCTGTGCATCTCATTCAAAGGCTGCCTCAGAAGGAGGTGTCTGGAGAAGCACAGAGCAATGCCATCTGTCCTTCCTCTGCAGGGCTATGATGGAATGCACTCTCTCTCTCCAATGAGAAAGGGCTAAAGAGCACATAAAACAAACACCTCGGGGCTAGAAGCCCACAGGGAGTCTGAGCTGGTCTTTTTATATCATACTAGCCATGGAGATGTCTTCTGATGTAGAACTAATGACAGAGACTTTCAGGAGTCTGAACAAGAACAGGCACATGTCATCAACCACACCATTTACCAAAAAACAATGAGACACCTGAGGTATGAAACAGGAGAATAGTTTCAGAGGAACTCCAGGGATAACATCAGGAATGTGGGGGAAACTGCGGAGGGGAGGACACGGGAACATGATCACTAGTGAGTGGAGGTGAAGGCAAGATTACAGTGTGGAAGTTGCAGGGATGCTGGGAACTTGGAAGAATTTACCTGAAGCTCCAAGTCCTGAGAAATGAGGTTTCACTGAGAGGATGAAAAAAATAGGAATAAAAAGTTGAGCCAAGGATATGGGATTTGGTTCCTTCTACCTGTTACCCCAAGGTCTTTCTGTGGCAGGGACTGTTAGGTTCTATGTGGAATGGCTATGGGAAAAGCCGCAGGCCCAGCTGAAAACATGGTAGATGGATCCCTTCATTTCTTCTTCCTCTCATTACAGATGGTGGTAGGCCCTCCCCCCGAAACACAAGGCAGGAACACACACATGCACACACAGTGTGCTGTGGGTACATACACAGTTTTTTCCAACTAGAGAGACCAGAATCTACCCTCTGTAACTCCTGTATGTTAAGATGCCCCTTGTACATTCAAAAACTATAAGCCCCTTTAGGCCATACTGTTGGCTCAGGGAATTTCTTCTGGCTCCCTAGTTTGTTCTAATTTTAATCTTAAATTCTGTCTGGTGTCACTGTTCTTCTTTGTATGGTTTGGAATAATGACTCAGCTGGAAAGTCTGTATTTGTATTGAGGTTTTCAGGCCTACCCTCAAGCTCCAGATAGAGCCATTTGTGGAAGTGACACGGTGCCACAGCCCAGGGCAGCAAGTCTCAATCCTGTCCAGATTGCAATTCTCATGAACTTTTAATCATCCCAGGAGGGAATGAGGGAGGGAAATCAGATACTATTTTCTCATTTAAACAAACCACCCTTCCCCGTTACCTGTCTGCAACTTTTTTGGAACTTGTGATTATTTAGATAATTCTAAGGTATCTCTCTGGATTTAGTGCCCTAGAGGGATTACTTTGTAACTTGCTAGGTAGACTGACTCAAAAAACTGGGGGAGAGGTGGTTCCTAAAAATCAACTTGGCATGTACTTGCTATAATATCTGTAAGACATGCTATAACATCTCCAAGACTGGCACTGGCAACTTATGGAAAAGGAAATGAGGCATCATGGACACACTGCAGCCCAAATATTATGGTCTATGAGTGCTGCAAGATACAGTGCTTCAGCAATGAACAGTGCTATCTTCATTATAGATTTGCTTATCTCAGCCTCAGCATGCAGCAAAAGCACCTGGATGGCTTGCTAAAACACAAATTTGCTTGGTGTTGTATCCAGAATTTTGGTTTAGTCCTCTGAGGCGAGGTCCAAGAATTTGCATTTCTAACAAGTTGCCAGGTGATGCTCCTGATGCTGGCCTAGGAAAGGTACTTGAGACTGACTAGTACTTATAAAAACAAATACGACCTACATAAACTTCATTTCCACTTCACTAGCAACGAATCTACATCTTTATATAAAGCTCATTTTAGAGAAAATGTGACTTTTGCAGAATTTGAATATGTTTTACATTTCTGTAGGGTTATCTCAGGTGGTTGTTTATATGTGGGCAATCCTATATATGAATGAAAATAATTAATGTAATAAGGTATAGCCTCTCAACAATGGTTTAAAAACCATGATATCCTCTAATGCCACAGTTGTTTGAAAACAATGTGGCTTCCTACTTCCAACAGCTCTCTTTGGGACCAACTCATTTAATGACCCTGTCATTTAAAGCAACAGTTTCAGTTAATATCTCCTTGGAATTAGCCATGCTAATGATATAGTACTTTGGAATAATTGTTTGTGGTCATACTCACATTAACTACTTCACTTGGATTATCTTTCACATCAATAAATAAACTTTTAAGTCAATGGCCAACTGTGGAACAAAGGAACAAAGGCCACAGGAGCACAGGCCTTTGGCAGCTGCACTAGATCTAAAATGAGCAACGTCTGTCATCAACAGTAAGTGGTGGGTCATGGGTAATGGGCCACAGAATGTCAGATACACATTTGAGATAAGTCAGTGACTCTGTGAGGCTTTCTTTGGGAAGAATTTGAAGGATGTTTTCCTCTTAAAACCTCAAATTTAGGAATGATAGTGATGGAAGTATACAGAAAAGATAATTAATGTCCCCACATACAGAAATTAATATTATCATTTACTACAGGTATTTATAGTTATGCAATTTATAAGAAGTGAGAAACACAGATTTGAGTTTCATTTACATTGTCCTTTTATTGAGACCCTGGCTCTCTCCAAGACTGCAAAGCAGAAAACCTAAAGTCGCCTAGAGAAAATACATATCCACAGTACTGCTGGCTGCAAAGCCTATAAAGGCTTGAAGGAGAATAAAGTTTTCTATGCTGTATACTTAGTTTGGTCTGATTAGCTCCAGATGGAACCATGTATAGGATTTTAATGACAATCCATAGAATTTTTTCATTGTAATTTTGACAGCTCATTGTAAAATAGTTTTTTTCTAATGACTGGTCTCAAGTTCAATCATACATACATATATGCATGTGTGTACTGAAAATGATTAATTATCCCTTCTGGTTGTGCTGATCTTCATGAATACATTGTATCCATTTATCCTAAATAGAATTTGAATTCAGAAACTGCAAACTGGGAGAATAATCTCAGTGACAGTCGAGTCGTAATTAAATCATTATATAACTGAGGTCTAGAGCATCTTTCATTTCATGCCTATATCCTCTTATCTAGCTGCATTTACCTAAACATCCTTTCTGTATTATTTATTCTATTCATACATAAAGGAACACCATTGCACTCCCTAACTATCTTCCTGTCCCCACCCCTCATCCACTTTAACTCATTTTCTTACAGTCAAGGAGTACACCTTCCAGTGAAGAAGGAGAACACAAGCAAGGGCAGGCCACTGAAGCAGCAGGGGTTGTGAGTCCTGTCCAGGAGTGGACAAGGCTAAAGGTAACAGCGACAGCAGAGGCTTGTCAGCCAGAGGGTGAGTAGAAGAAGAGGATTTTTCTACAGACAATAATATCACTGGAAAAGATTTGCAGCCTGGGTTAAGAAACTGGTCAAAAGGTCTTAATGTCTGTATGTATTTGTTTCCCTTAATATGTGATCACGGTCTTCTAGGGCAGCCAAGTCATGCATTAGTAGTGATAAATGTATATGATGTTAAATTTGGAGAAGGTCTCCTAGTTGGGCAAGTGTAAAGAGGAGGTATAGGGGATAGGGTTGGGCTTAGTGCCACCTAGAATATTTCTATAGTGTTAGCATACTGGGTCTGCCACCGCTGTGAATACATGTGTGTCCTGATGCTTCACAGATATTTTATAGGTTTCCTCTTTTAAATTTTATCTATTTATTTCTGTATCAAACAGCTTCAATCAGGTGTTTTAATTTTTTAATTAAGTCTGTGAACAGTTAGCTCTGGACAGTTAGCTCTGGCCTACAAGCAATGAACCCTTCCTAATTTTCAAAAACAATTTCATCTGTGTAGGCTTTCAGCACCTAAAAATTCTGTTGAGAAAGAGGCAAAAGCCTGTCAGCTTGCATTACTCTGATCTTGCACAATTGGAAAAGACTTTCTAATGCATCTAAACTACTCAGATTAACAAGGTGCTGCAGGAGCCACACTGCAATATGTCACTTGGTTTACCTGTTGACACGTTAGTAAATAAATGAGGGGTCACCAATCAGTTGCTTTCACGCTCTGGCTTTAGAGAATGACAAATCCTACAAAATTGCTTGTGAAAGTAAGGAAACTTGCTATTTCAAGACTGCATTTATCTGTAGATCGCATGCCATGTAAAAGTAAAAACAACAACAAAAGAACCGAAACAAATATAATACATGCTGTCAAGTGAGCCGGGCAAACTGCCATCCTCTGTGAGACCTTTCAGGAAGCAGGTGTTGAACACTTGCGATGAGATTTCCATGAATCTTTAGAGCCAAGGGAAAAGATTCTGTCGAGAGCCTTCAGTGTCACAGATCACGACAGAGAGGACTCCTGGTAAGGAGCACACTGAAGGAGATGTTACAGAAATGCTCTGTTTCTTTCAGGAGTGTCTTATACTCTCACTCAGATATTTACAGAAGGCAACTAACTGTTCACCAGAGGGAAATGTTTCAAGAATGCAATTTTTCCAGATTCTGGGAAATCTGCAAAGTACTCAATTACGTATTCTTATGCATCATCTATATGTATATCAGCCATTTCAAGATAAAAAATAACTAGAAGTGGAACATGCTATGTTTTGTAAGAGAGTTAAAGCAATTTTGTTTCAACTCAGATATAAGGACCAAACCTGGAAAATCATCTAACAAATGAAAAGACAAAAGTAAAAGTAGTTGAGGATACTTAAAAAAAATGAAAAATGCTAATTCTACAGTGGGGGATATTTTCTTCATTACATTGAGATCTCTAATCTCTCTGGAGATCAAGATTCTATCAGAGAGGAACCCATTTAATTTTTACCCATTGAAGCCCACCTTTCAAATATCACCTCCTAAGCAGCCTGCCCTTTCTTCACTGATTAGTGTCCCAGTTTTACTACATCTGAAGTAGACCAGACTTCCAAATGCACAGGGGTAGGTTCTAAAATCCTATTTGGTCATGGGCTTTAGAGAAGCTTTAGTAACTTGTGTTAATATCTTGTAAGACAAGTCTATAACACATTAATTTAGATTAACTTAGTTATTCAGTACGAATTTTTACTACATTTAAATTTTAAGGTAAATTGAGTTCTTAAACTATTTGATGAAAATTACAATGAATTAATTAGGGGGTGTTTATCTTACACTATGAGATGTGTGAGATGTTTATCTATTTAGATTATTTCCCATGACTCTGGAGCTTCAAATTTTTCTTTGTAGAGGTCTGTGGAATTTTGGCAAGTTAATTTCTGGATGCCCTACTCTAGCTGTTACTATGAAAGTTATTTATTTATTTATTTAGATACCGGGGATAGAACTCTGGGCCTTGGCACTTGCAAAGCAGGTGGCAGCACCACTGAGCTAAATCCCTGGTGAAAGTTATTTTTACTTATATTTTCTAGTTAGTTGACAGATGGTATAATGCAGAGGTTTTCAGAATAGAGTCTACACCAGTGGCTGGGAATCCCTAAGGTATTTCAGGGGTCTGTAATGTATTATTATTACTTTCACAATAACATATTATTTTTGGCTTTCAAATTCTATTAACATTTACACTAATGGCAGAAAAAAATGGTGAGCATTTCTCTTTCCTTGGTGGGATGCAAATCTCTGAAGGTAAATTATAATTGTCGTATTCCTTACCACCATATACTCAAGGAAAAGAAAACCTAACGTCAGACTGTTTTTGATGGAAGGGCAAAAAGTATCAAATTTATTAAATTTTTTCCTTTCTTTTGTGGCACTGGAAATTGAACCCAAGGGCACTCTACTACAAGCTATGACCCTGGCTGCTGCTGCTGCTGCTGCTGCTGCTGCTGCTGCTCCTCCTCCTCCTCCTCCTCCTTCTCCCCTTCCCCCTTCTCCTCCTCCCCCCTC
>NW_022900916.1:43897185-43935863 GCF_012274545.1 Fukomys damarensis | reverse complement strand
CCCCCCCCCCCTCTTCTTTTTTTTTTTTAACCCTGGCTTCTTTTAAATTCTTATTTTGAGACAAGGTCTAAGCCCAGACTGGCCTTGAACTTGCCATGCTCCTGTCTCATAAATCTCTGCTTTTGAGAACACATTTGAAAATATTACATGTGACAATAAGAAGTTTGCATAAGGCCCTTTTACATATTGAAGTATGATGACTGTTTCAAGGAAAAGTTACTTGTGTAACTGAGTCGAGGATAGAATGACTGTGACATAGCTCCCTTCCCAGTTTGAAGTAGTTTTACTTGAAAAGACTGACAAAGTATGTTTATTCAGTCCTGGATATTTGGCAGATATTTTCTGAGGAATGATGCAAACATGTCACTTTAAGGAAACAATAGACAATATTTTATTTTTTTGCCAATGATACTAGAGTTTTCAAGGAAAACCAGTGTTTTAGGAAACTTGTATATGCCTTAACCATGACAGCCTCTGAATAGATTAAGAAATTTCTGATGAGAAAGGGTTGATATTAAAAAGGGTAATTAAAAATATTATGTAACATTTGTCAACATAAGAAAATGCTAATTCAGTGAACCAAATTTTCCCAATCATTAACGTATAAAGTTGAAAAAATTACATTCAGTGAAACACCCATCAAAATCCAAGATAAATCAAAGGAACTTATGTAACAATATGAAAAGTTAATTAATATGTTCTCAGACCTCCCAATGCAATTAACTGTGAAGAAGTTATCATTTGTTGGGATATGGTGTAGTTATCATAGAAGAAAATCCACAACTGGGCCAAGGATTTAGCTCAGTGATCCTGCCACCTGATTCAGAAGGGCACAGTCCTGAGTTTCATCTCTGGCACCAAAAAACAAAACAAAACAAAACACCTCACAATTATCTAAAAAAAAACCCTATTAAATACTTATTTTTCCAGTTTCATATTAGTATGAGTCTAATTTTTTCATATATTCCAATCAAAATAATATATTGCAATGGACTCCAGAAACAGATATGAGTATTCAGCTGTCTTCTATTAAAGTAGCCATTAAAATATGCAAAAAGGTAAAACAATGTCATGCATTTCACTAATAGCTACATTATTTTGGAAAAATGTGATAATACTTACATATATGGGATAAGAGGTCCAACAGATATAGAAAGGGGGTTAATAATAAAATAGGCTCATAATTGTCTCTTGTCCTACCATCTTTATTGTTTTTGAAATTAAGATGATATTTGCTCCATGAAATGAACTAGGCAGCATCAACTCACTTCCCATTTCATGGAATGCATTCTGAAGAGGAATTATTTGTTTCTTTAAAGTTTCATAGAAGTTGCTTTCAAAACCTACTTGGCTTGGGGCTAGGGATTTAGCTCAGTGGTACCTCTACCTGCTTGCTAGTACAAGGTCCTGAGTTCAACCACTGGTATCCAAAACAAAATAAAACAAACAAACAACAACAAAAAAATTTGGCTTGGGGATTTTGAGAGGAGGAAATCTTTTGTAACTAGTTTAATTTTTTAAAAAAATTTACTGGTCCATTTGTGTTTTGTTGTGCTAATTTTTAACTAATATATAGTTTTTCAATAAATATATTGACTTTAATTAGGCTTGCAATTTTTACATTTGTTCATGATTTGTTCCATTATTTTCTTTGTGTCTTGTGTCTCTATGGTGTTTTCCTCTTTCATACTTTATTTATTTGGACATCTTTTCTTCACCTACTGGCAATCTATCTTATTCTATTCTCTGCACAGCACTCAGATTTCCTTTTATATTGTTTGCCACATTCTCCTTATTCTGATTCCTCAGGTCTCTAACAAATTCTTCAGCTAAGCTCACCCTGTATATTATCTTCTTTACAACTATCTTATTTTCATACCCAATAATTTCACAATTTCTTTTTCTTATAAAAAAATCTAGTATCTTGCTCTGTCCCCTTGAGATGTTATATTAAACTTTAATACTTGTCTTTGTTAGTTCTTATGGTACATACAATTTCATTCACTGTTGTTTAGAGAGGCTGCATTCCTCAGGATTCTAGTTATTGTGGTATGAGATATCAGGCCACTGAGTCACTGAGAATGGATGATAGGTTAGCCCTTGGCCATGTCCCTTGTAGGGAGTTTGAAGAGAAAGTAGTTTAAAGCTTTGGCACAGACAGTCCTAGGAAATTTAGGACAAAATACTAATTATTCATTGTTACTATTAATTTATTAGGCAACTCCTATGGATAAGAATTCACGTTTAATCTATTCTATTCAAAGCAGCAGCACCTGGCCAACAGTCTCCTTGGGTTGTAGTAACTGACTAAGCTTGGTGATCTGAATGATGGAGGATTAGAAGGTGAGTCACTCAGCTCATACTTACTTTCATCAACATTTTTCTATAGCAGAGGTGGGATTATATCTTCATATTCCTTCGAAACACTGGTATCCAGGGCTCTGGATACCAATTCTGATAGCAAGAGACAAGGCATAGATTGTCCTAAACCAATGCAAGGCAGGAATATGACATAAAAGCTTTCCTCCTTCTCACTTTCCCCCTTACGCTGCCATACTCTAGGATAGTATAATTTCCCCACCTGGCAGTTTAAGAAGATTGGAATCCACACTTCTGTGAAGTGAGAAATGAAGATAGGTGAAATAAAGGTGGAAGTATACACTGGCTTGTGGAATGCAGCAGGGAGGATATGTAGAGAGTATGGCAAGCATTTTTAGTGATATAATAGTTATAGACGGAAGGGAAAAATCTGGAAAGAGACAGAAATCTGGAAAAAGAAGAGATGCATAAGGGAGTGAAATCTGTTGATAAAATAGCAAGTGGAATTGAAATTAGTATCAGAGCAGAGTGAGTTGACTTTGAAGAAGATATCTTCTGATTCTGAAGAATAGAAGGTATGGATAGGTGCTGATGTACATATGTTTAAAGGGAAATACTGAGAATTCTGAAGTTTACTGTGCTTACATGTTTTGTAAGAGGTGACTGTCCTTAAATATTCTTTTTTTTTTTTTTTTTTTGTTTTTTTTTTGGTACCGGGGATAGAACTCCAGTACTTGTGCTTGCAAGGCAGGCGGCGGAACCACTGAGCTAAATCCCCAGCCCTTAAATATTCTAATATATGTGTCATTTAAACTTAAGATGAAGTTCTCATGATAAAGAGTTTGGAGACGATGGTAGAACGGAAAGCAGCAGAGAGATAGCCTCTTCAATATTTGGAATCCAGATGCTGGAATATAGCAATATAAGGAAGAGGAGGAGGGAAGTGGGTCTCCAGGACTCAGCACAGATCTAAATTAGACCATATAGGGAGAGGAAAGAAAGGGACCATCAGGAGGCCTCCACAGAAAAAGGCATCAGTGGAATGGAGCAGTGGACACTTTGGACTGCAGTGGCTGGTGAGTTATTCAGGTTCTTATGTCCCCCTAGGGGAGGATGATTGGCTAGTAGCCATTCTGGAAAGGAGCCAATGGAAGTTAGAACTCAGAGCATCTGTGGGCTGGCTCCAGGTGTCAGGGTGAGGTGCAATGAAGTTCAAGCCAGGAGGTCAGGGAGCTGAGTTCAAGCCAGAAAGTCATTCTGAATCTTGTAGGCTGAAAAATTTGAGTCCCAGCCTCAGAGTCAGAAACCAGAAAGAGACTGAACTACAGTGGAACTAAGTCTAGGTTTGCTGGGGCTATCCACCACCACTATAACTCTACTGCTGGTTTGCTGGGATCAGTCAACATAAATCAGGGCTCTGTCTGCACCTTCTGTCACCTAGTGACAGCAGAGAAGCCCAGAGGTGAATGTTTTTTTCTGCTTTTTCATTTTTATTTTATTTTTCTTGATTTTTTTTGTTCTGGTTTTCATATGAGTGAGGACATTTTTTGTTGGTTTTTGTTTTGTTCTTTTGTTTCTGTTTGTTCCTTCTTTTACCTCCTGTTTTCTTCACCAGTTCCCAAAGCTTGCACAATTTTCCTCTGACTTCCAAGCTTGATTCTAATCCTTTTCTCTTCTACCATTTCTCTATTTTTTCCCCAACCCCTTTTCCATTTTCTCCCTTGATAAAAAATCTCCATATTGAGTATTTACTGTACACAATTTTCTGGGTTGTTTTAGATTTGTTTATATAACTACAAATCCTGTTCATATGGTTAAAGGTGGTAAACTAATAGTTACCACAGTTTGTCATTTTCTAGGGTGTGTTTGATGCTAGTTTGATTACTGATTGTACTACTGTAGCTAAGGTGACATAACTGTTCTAATCAGTTGTTCTTCCTTATATGACAAGACTGAGATTTTCTAAGGGTCATAAACAATACTACTGGCCAGTACCAAAGAACTGGGGGGCTAAGTCCAACAGGCAGCAATTTCTCATCCCCTATCAGTTGAAGAAGTAGGATCTTGCAACAGACTAAAAATCCCAAAGCCAGCTACAACTCAAAGACATTTCTGAGCAGTAGTCATTTTATAATGGTTCTTGATACTAGCAATAAAGATATCTCCCATAAATAATATACAAACATCAATTCAGGAATTAAACTAAAAAAATAGAAAATGAGAAGACATGGAAGCAAGATGCAATCCCAGACTTCCAGCTTACCAAAGGCAAACCCAGGGGGAAATGAGGTGGGACAATTTCAAGGCACACACCTGGACTCTCTGAAGTGGTAATGGTGGAAGTAACAAAGCAAATAAATAAAGATTTAGAAAAAAATAAAATCAGAAATAATTTCTCAGATAAATTCAGAGATAATGATCATACCGAAGGGCATAATTAATGAATCTGGAGAAGATACAGATTAGAAAAAATAGAAGAGCTTAGGGAGATGATGGAGACCATGAATGCCCAACATAGGAAAGAAATGTAATCCATGAAACAGATTCAATCATATCCCACACATTAAAAATTATACTGAAAATATATCAAGTAGAATGAACCAATGTGAGGATAGAATATCAGATCTAGAAGACAGGAATGCAGTTAGTGATGATGAAAAGAAAGATTTCTTAAAAATAACAAAGGACCATGAAAAGTCAATCCAATAGCTGCTAGATTATGCAAAGAAGAACAGCATAAAATTGACTGGAGTCAATGAAAAACCAGGAGATAATGTAAATGATATAAAAAAAACTATTCATAGAAGTAATGGCATAAAAATTCCCAAGCATGGAAAAAAAATTGGATGTACAGATAAGTGAGAACTCCAATTAGCCATGGTAAAAATATAAAATAAAATCTAGCTGTAGATATATGATAGGATTCCAGAAATTCAACACAAGAACAAAATATTAATGGCTGTTAGAGAAAAGAAAGAAATCACTTATAAAGGAAAGCCCATCAGAATTACAGTAGACTTTTCAACACAAATCCTTAAGTCAAGAAGAGCTTGGAGTATTTCAAGCTTTAAAAGAAAACCTTCAAACCAGATTGATGTACCCCACAGTACTATGTTTCAAAATAGAGAAACAAGTTACTTCTATGACAAAAACATGAAGAAAGTCATGACCATCAAACCAGCACACCAAAATGTTCTGAAGGACATTCTAGAAAGAGACAGTGGGACTACGACTCCATGAACAACAACAGGATGAATCCACTAGGTAAGGCAAGTAATTAAACAGGAAAATAACATGACAAGGATAAGTCAATACATATAAATTATAACCATCAATTTTAATAGTCTCAATTCACTAGTGAAAAGCCTGGCTATGAAACAGACTAGCAGAATGGATCAATAAACAAAATCCAACAATATGCTACATATAAGAAACACATTTAACTGAAAAAGAAAATCATAAGCTGAAAGATAAAGGATGGAAAACAATACTCCATGTGACAGCAACCCAGAGAGCATCAGAGATAGCTACTCTATTTGTAGACAAAGTGTATTTCAAGCCAAGATTGATGAAGAGAGCCAAAAAAAAAAAAAAAAAAAAAAAAAAAAAAAAAAAAAAAAAAGTCACTACATCCTTGTTAAGGGAACAAGCTAAGAGGAAGAGATAACAATCATAAGTAAATATACATCAAATACCAGCACACCCAACTATATAAAATAAATATTTTTTCCAGAATACTTTATTTTTTAAAAAATAAATATTAACAGGCATGAAAAATCAAATAAGTGCTAATACTATTTTAATGGGAGACCTGAATACCATACTGTCCCAAACAGGTCAACTAGACAAAAAAAATTAATGAAGAAATAATGGAACTGAACCAAATTTTTGAACAAATGGACTTAATATATAGAGTGCTCTACCCCACAACATCAGAAGACGTATTCTTTGAAGGTCCACACAAGATGCTCATTTTCCAAAAGAGACTACATACTAGCTCATAGAACATGCTTAAGTAAATGTAAAGGGATTGAAATTATCCCATGCATATTAACAGATCTCAATGAAAGTTCAATGATGAAAGAAAATAAAAACACTTCACAAACACATGAAAATTAAATAACACACCCCTGAACTACCAGTGGGTCACAGATTAAAGAAGAAATTAAACAGTTTCTACAATTAAATAATAACACTAATACAATATATCAGAATTTACGGGATGCAATGAAAGAAGTTCCATGAGGGAAATTTATAACTGTAAATTCCCACATCATAAAAGCAGAATGAACAAGGGAAAAGAAAAAATTTGAAAAATGGAAAAATGGAAACAAAATATTTGTAAATAGGGAAGGGTGAAGGGGGTGAAATGAGAGCAGGGGAATAGGGAAAAAATAAGAACCAAGATACATCATGTAAAGGTACAAGATCCCAGGATAAAGTAACTATTTTGTTTACCTTAAATATACCAATAAACAGTGAAAAAAAAAAGAAAAACAGAATGAGCTAAAATAAGTAACCTATAGTTGAACCTCAAGCTTCTAGAAAAAGAAGAGCAAGTCAAGCCCAAAGCTTGGAGAAGGTAGGAAATTATAAATATTAGAGCAGAAATTAATGCAATTAAGACTAAGAAAACAGAAACAATCAATGAATTGAAGAGTTGGTTCTTTGAAAGACTAAATAAAATTGACAAACCCCTAGTCAGTCTTATCCAAAACAGGAAAGAAAAGACTCAAATCCATGAAATTAGTAATGAAAAGGGTGAAGGCTGGGGATTTAGCTCAGTGGTTCTGCCCCACTGCCTGCCTCACATGCTCAAGGACCTGAGTTTGATTCCTGTTGCAAAAAAAAAAAAAAAAAAAAAAATTGATTAAGTAATGAAAAGGGTGAAATCACAACAGACTCTGAAGAAATCCCAGAAGATCAATACCTACTTTAAGAACCTGTATTCTAATAAGATAGAAAGTATAGAAGAAACAGACAGATTTCTAAATACATGTGAATTACCTAAGCTGAATCAATAAGACACACAATTCTAAATAAACCAGTATCAGTCAATGTAATTAAAAACCCATCAACAAAGAAAAGCCCAGGTTCTGAAGGATTCACTGCTGAATTCCACTAGAAATTTAGGGAAGATCTAATGCCACTACTCCTCAAACCCCTTAATGAAATTGAAGGGGAAGCAATACTCTTGAACTCATTCCTGGAAGGAAGCATTACTCTGATATCAAAACCAGAAAAATATCCAACCAAAAAAGAGAGGACAAAAACCACAGCATTTTACAAAGTCCAACATCCATTTAGGATAAAAACTATACAGAAAATTGTAATAAATTTTCTCAATCTGATAAAAGCCATCTATTAATAGTCAACATCATACTAAATAGTCAAAACTCAAAGCTTTCACTCTAAAATCAGGAACAGGAAAAGATGTCTAGTAGTACACTTCCTGTTCAGTAGAGTTCTGGAAATATTAGCTAGAGCCATTAGAGAAGATAAAGAATGAAAAGGAATAAGTCTAGGAAAGAAGTTAAATTATTATTATTATTTGTGGATGACATGATAGGAGACTCCAAAATCTCCACTAAAAGACTTCTAGATTTAATAACCAAATTCAATCAGATAGATACAAAGTCAACACTCAAAAATCAATAGGATTCATGTACTCAAATAACAAACTCACTGAGAGAGAAATTAGGGAAACACTTTTTCAAAGTAGCATCCAAAACAAACAAACTAATGAAGGAAACCTTGGTATTCTGAAAACCTTGGTATTCTGAAAAAGGAGATCAAAGAGGATATTAGACAATAGTTAGTTACCCCCTTTTTTGTTGGAATAATCAATATAATGAAAATGTCCATATCCTCAAAATTGTTGTACAGATTTAATGCAATAGTGATCAAAATACCAACAGCATGCCTCACAGAATTACAGAAAATAATCCTAAAATTCATTTGGAACCAGAAGACACGTAAAATAGCAAAAGCAATTCTGGGCAGAATTTCTGACTTGAAACTATACCACAAAGCTACCATGATAAAACAGCACGGTACTGGCAAAAACCAAAACACAGATCTGAGAAATGGAACAGACCAGAAGATGATGTAGGAGCAACTCAAAACACACTCAGCCACCTTATTTTTGAGAAAGGGTCTAAACTTCTTCACTGGAAGAAAGATAGATAGCCTCTTTAATAAATTGTGTAGTGGCACATGCTTGTAATCCCAGCACTCAGGAGGCTGAGGCAGGAGGATCACCGTGAGTTCGAGACCAGACTGGGCTACATAGTGAGTTCCATGTCAGTCTCAACTACATAGTGAGACCATGTCTCAAAAAACCAAAAAATAAAATAAATTGTGCTGGAAAAACTGGCTTTCCATATACCAAAGACTAAAACTAGACCCATATCTCTTACCATGCACTAAACTAAAATCAAAGTTGATCAAATATCTAAATATTGAAACTGAAACACTGTATCTGCTGGAAGATAGAGTAGGCAGAATTCTTGAAAACATTGGTATAGGCAGAGTTTATGAACAAAACCACAATCTCACCTTATTAAAAAATATTTTGCACAGCAAAAGAAACCAACCACCAACAGAGTGAAGAGACAACCATAGAGTGGGAAAAATTTTTGCCAGCTGTTCCTTAGACAAAAGAGTGATATCTAGAATATGTAAAAACTGAAAAATTCAACCACCCAAAATTTAAAGACCTAATGCAAAAATGGGCACCTGAAATGAATACATACTTCTTAGATAAAGAAGTAGAAATGGAAAATAAATATATGAAAAACATTCAACATCACTGGTCATTTCAGAGATGCAAATTAAATAATACTGAGATTCCACCTCACTCCACAAAGAATGGCTGCTATCAAGAAATCAATGAATAACAAATGCTGGAGGGGCTTTAGGAAAAAGGAACCCTTTTCTACTGTTGGTGGGAGTGCAGAGCCCTGCAATCATAATAGAAATCAGTATGGAGTTTCCTCAAAAATCTAGGATTAGAGGTTCCATTTGACCCAGGTATTCCTCTTCTTAGCATCTTCTCCAAAGAAAAGCATCACGCCACAGTGATATATACACACTCATGTTTATAACAGCACAGTTCGTAATACCTAAATCTTGGAAACAGTACAAATGCCCATGAATTGATGAATGGATAAAGAAGAGTTTTTGTATATAATGAAGTACTATTCAGCCATAAAGAAAGATAAACTTGAGACATTTCTAGGTAAATGGATGTACCTTGAGACCATTTTTTTTCTTTTCTTTTTCTTTTTTCTTTTTTCTTTTTTTTTTTTGGTACCAGGGATTGAACTCAGTATCTTGTGCTTAGGAGGTAGGTGGCATCACTGAACTATATATCCCCAGCTCAAGACCATATTCTTAAGTGAAATAAATCAGACACATGTTCAAACATCACATGGTTTCTCTGGTGTGAGAAATCACCAGCGTAAATAAGGACTAAAATGTATAACAGATAATGTGGAATAGGAAGAAAATGTTCAAATGGTAAGGAGAAATAGGGAGCAGAGGAGGGGGAAGGAAGAGAAGGAAAAGGAAAAAAGAATGGAAGGAAAAAATGTAAACAAAGCTTTTGTAAATAAGGAGGGGAAGAGGGGTTGAAGGGAGGGGGGGAGGGTAAAGCAAGGTATGTTATGTATAGGTACAAATTTCCTATGATGAATGTGGTCATTATTCTTATCTAAAATGTACTAGTAAATTTTTTCTTTTTATTGAGTTTATTGGTAGAATCTAGGTATATAATAGAGTTACATTCATTACTGGGATCCTGTATCTTCACATGACAGGTCTTGGTTCTCATTGTTTCCCCCTGTCCCCGCCCTCCCTTCACCTTCTCCTCCCCTCCCCATTTATAAACACTTTAGTTCCATTTTTTCATTTTCTCATATTTTTTTCTTTTCCCTTTCCCCTACCCTTCCAACTTTCCCTACACCTTTAGCCCTTTTCTTCCTATTTCACATGGTCAATTATCTCATTAGGATCTTATGTACTATTATAGTTTTTCACACCAGAGAGACTATTCGGTATTTAAACATGTGTGAGTAAAATTAATTTTTTAAAAATAAAAATTTTAACAAAAATTTAAAAAGTCCTTATGATAACATAACCTGAAGGGGATAATTATTCAAGGACAAATTATGTTCAATATTTACATATAGGATTAACTGTGACCAACACTGATTGAGATTTGCTTTATCTATTATAATCTACACACTGCACAACAGAGAAATCCAGTTGGAAGAAAAGGACAGGCTGAGTGACTCATGGACAGAGACTCTAGATGAAGGAAATGCGTTCTTTGTTGTGGTCACAGCGCACCTGTGCAGAGGCATGACAATTTGGTCCGTGCTGGCAGGATTCATTCCAATGCAAGAGGTAGACAGAGAAAAGCAGGGGGTGGTAAGAAGTGCTGTCAGTAGTGTTAGGTGGAATGAAACGTAGCATTGCTTTCCTAGAATTAAACTTAGACAAAGCAAGAAGGACGTTAAAGGAATGCAGGCTCAGAACCAGTTTCAAAGGACAGAGAGGCAAGTGTCTGCAAGTGTCTCGGGGTTTTCCTGAGGTTGATAGAATCCTCACTCCTTCCCTTGGTCACTGAAGCTGTGGGTTATAGCAAAAGCAGAGGTCCCGAGAGCGTGGCAAAAATTGCTGGCCTGTTGCCTCCAGTGTACAAGGGTCTGTCCTCTTCTGACTTTTCACACAGTGGGTTAGTTACCTGAGTTTGTAAGAGCAACTGGCTGTGCCACTGAACAACACAGACTTTCCTTTGTATTTAGAAAATGAAAGGGACACACTGAGCTCGACAGACTTAACCTGAACAGTGTCTTCATTTGTCCCTTTTAGTGAATAATCTCTTCAGCCACTACTTATTATGCCCCTAAAATACCTTTTCATGCATAGGAATAAATTTACTAACACTGTGATGAGCTAATTAAGTAGTATGAACACAAACTACATAGTGTAGGATTAGTTCCTCACTTGGTCAGTGAATATGAGAGGCAAATGAACATAGGAGTCCTCATTCATTTTAGGTCAGATATGGGAAAGGCCAAAGTGAATTTATTTACATGGTATTTAAAAGGGAATATGTTCTTGATACTTTCTTGTAGGTGCATTAAATAGAAAAGGTCAATAGTGTGGCCAAAGAGCAGTGATAAAGATGCCTAATTCAATATATTAAGATAATATATTGATTAAAATGGTTTAAAATCAACACTTAAGTTTTTTCCTACATTATGAAATCAAAGTAAATTAAATTATAGTTACCGGAAAAAGTTGTCTTCATAGGTAAAGATTCATCTGAACATGTTAAAAATACCCATAGCTGTCTTGTTACCCTTGCTCCCTCGAGTGCGCCATGTCGTTCCTGCTCTGCTGTGCCTGTTTGTCATCCCTGTCTTGGAGTTGGCTGATTATGGACTGAAACCTCTATGAACTGTGGCATTCTTATCACCAATTATTTATTTATTTATTTTTTGGTACCAGGGATCGAACTCGGGTCCTTGTGCTTGTGAGGCAGGCGGCGGAACCGCTGAGCCAAATACCCGGTCCATTATCACTATTTATGTGCATGCCAAGGATCACAAACACAATGTACAGTTAAACATTGCCAATTTCTGATGCAGTTAAAGAATGTTAAGAGAACAATTAAAGAGAAAATTAGGAATTTAAGTGACATCCTCTGGTGACTGCAAAACTTCTAGAGCTTTGGATGGAGCCTGCCTCAGCACCTGTTCCATTGGTTTGCCACTACTGCCCTAGAACATTCAACAAGCTGCACTGCTGAGAAAACAGTCTTCATAAATTGAACAAACATTAGCTCACATGCACCAATCTAAAATGAGGGCACTGGCTCCTTAAAACACATCATAAATAGGTAGGCAAGGAAAAATAGGCAAGATGAAGTTCAGAAGAAAGAAATATATGTTATGTAAGATTGCACTGCCCTTAATGAAAATAAGTTAAACCAAAGAAACATAACAAATATGGTAGCATTAAATACATACTACTACAAAAATCAAAGTAATGTTGACAAAGGCCAAAAATTTAATCCACTTGAGATAAAGTTTATCTACTGGTGAGAAAAATATGTAAGCTAGTCCCAAACTGGTTTCAGGTCACCTTTTTTTACTTTTAAGAAAATGAAAAGAAGGTAAATAAACTAATGAAAGCAAGTCACAAAAGTAACTATCCATTTGGGCCTAATCTTCTTTCTTTTTCCTCAGATTTCTATATAGTACTACTGTTTCTTTTTCCAAAATAAATATCATAAAAAATGCAATGGTTTCCCAGAATAATAATATGACAACAGAGAGTAAAAAAAAGGAAAATTAAGAACAAGATAAGAAATACCAATGCAATCAACTGAAATGTTTTTAAATCTCTTGATTTATTTTAGCACTAATTTATGATATATTTACTGTGTGTATTTGTCCATATCCTCATCTTCAGGAAAGCACATTTTTTCTTTCTACACATTAAATGAAATGATTTAAGCAGAAAAGAAATACCCATAGCTTATTATATGTAGTACAAAAAAAAATGATCAATTTGGTCTTTTATCCAGATGATCACAAGTACTAATCAATGTAACATATGCAGTGAACTTTTACAATGTAGCCACATACTCCTTTACAGACAAAAATCTCTAACACACATAATTTTCTCAAATATTCCAAAGAAAAATACAGTAATAATTGTTTTAGAGTAAAAAACTATATCTACTTATCTGTCTCTAATCAGCAGGTGATTTAAAAACAATTTTTACAGTTCCCCAAAAAGCCAGACAGAAATTCTTTAATTACCTGTCGGTTTCTTTTGGGTGAGGATTCAATTTCCTTTACTGAACAAATTATTTCTGGAAAGCGTTGTCAAGGTTTAGGGTTTGTCATTCAAATTTTAGAAAATGCAGTTCACAGTGATATATAATATCCAAAGAAGTATAAACCAAAGTTACAAGCAACCCTGTAACACATTTATAAGAGAAAACTACTATATTGTCTCAGAAATTTTAGTAAGACTTTGTCTACTGCTAACAAACATGTTCCTCAACTGTGCTGTTTTGTAAATACACCAGCTTCTAGACACAGTTGAGTGGAACAGATTTATTTATTATTTATCATTATCGTCTGACAAGATAGTGCTAAATTAAAACACCACCCAGATGGCACACACATCCTAATGACGTAAGAACTGTCACATGCAATTTCTTTTCTCAAGGTAACCACCATGCCCTGTGGGAAAGCCTTTGTGTCCCATTCAACTGAGACTTGGAAAATGAGTGTGCTGGGGGATAGAACTAGGAGCCTGTCAATAGAGGCCTGAGAAAGATCCTCACGGCACAAAGACATCACCTATTTGTTTCACGTTGCTTTTCATTCAGGGCACCTCCACATTTGAGATTCAAAAGAAACCTGGGTACCAAGTCTTTGCAAAAGATCCCATGTCAAGGCCAGTTCTAAGGAGCGCTTCCTTGTTTTTAAATCTTAAGTAAGTTACAGTATGATACATAGTGTCCTGCAGAAAGCAAGGACTCTTTTATTAGATGTATTATTTCTATTCTCATCTTAAGGAAGTCTTTGAACCAAAGAGCAAATTGATTTTGCTTTAAAAATAATGTCTAATTTGCATCAGCAAGGCATGCAATTTAAATTAAAATCATGATTAGGAAACTGAGGTTTCCAAGTTATTTTACTACTACTTAACTAGTATAGTTAGTGATAAAAATTACACCAAAGGAAGAAAAAAACTAGTTGATTTTGCAACAGTGTAACTCAAAGATTTCTTATAAAAAAGCAAATTCAACCAAAGTGTATTTTATAACTCCTGAATTTTTTAAAAAAGATTGTTTTCTAGAAGTTCCAAATTCTCAAAATGAACTACCAGTTCTCGTGAAACATGCAAATAACTCTCAAGAAGGAAAGAAGATATTTAGAAAGGGGTCATTTGTTTCATTTAATTCATTACCAAAATTTAAAATCTTTATTCTAACAATGGAGAATCAAGAAAATTCTCAAGGATAGAAGCAAATTGAGCAGTACACTGCATTAGAAAACAATGAAAACAGGTTATATTACTCAGCACTGTGAATGCAATTGCTATCTATAAACTCTGGCTTCTCCGAACCAAGTTAGTGCCTCACTGCTTTTGCTTTTCCATTCTGTAATGAGGGCATGAAACTCTGGTTCATTTTCCCAGTCTTGTCATTTTTAAGTGGTTAGCCTTAGCCCTGTATTTTACTCAGAGATTGGTTCCAAGGACCTTCTGCAAGACAGTTTATGGCTGTTTTGCTGAAAGTAGCCTGCTAAGTGTCTGTGCTGTAAACTCTCATGCATATTCAATTAATATTTATCTAGTACCAAACACATTCCAGGTACTTTTTATCCACACTGTGGATATAGCAATTCTCAAAACAGAAAATCCCCTGTCCTCAGGGAGCAGACATTCTAGGATGGTGTGTAGGATGAATGAACCATATTGTGTGGTCTGGGTTGGGAGGGAGTGTGCAAACTGTAATCCCTTTCAACGCTCGTCATCATGAGATCTATGGGGAAAAAGAAAATGATTTTTAACTAAGTGCAAATTTAACTGTACCAGATTTTCAAGAAAGAGAAAGACAGAAGAAGATATCATAGATTAATATTGAGTAATATTGAATAATCTCTTGCTTACCAGCTATGGAGTGTAAGCAAGTTATATAAACTGTCTTTCTCAGGTTTCTGGAAAAAAAGGGATAAAATAATGATAACATGTATTTGAAAGGGTTGTAAGGAGCAACTGAGCTGATATACAGAAAGTATTAAGAATAGTGTCAGCCACAGCGGTGTTTGCTCTTATTATTAAGTAACTGTTGCCAGGCATGGTGGCGCACGCCTGTAATCCTAGCACTCAGGAGGCTGAGGCAAAAGGATCACTGTGAGTTCGAGACCAGCCTGAGCTACATAGTGAGTTCCAGGTCAGTCTCAGCTACATAGTGAGAACCTGTCTCAAACAACAACAACAATAACAACAAACCCCAAAAAATGAAAAGAAAAAAAAACTTGTCATTCTTTTTGGAAAAAGTAGTTCTATAAATATTCACCCTTGGTTTTTGTAAGGTGGCTAAATTATTCATAATAAAATGCCATTACGTCGAGTCAGACAGTATTGGAGATGCAGCTGTCGGTGGGTAGTAGGAAGCAAGTGCTTGGATCTGGGAGACACAGGTACGAATCCCACATCTTCTGAATTTTAATGACAACAGCACAACTTCATACAAGGAAGTAATGCTTTCCTAAAGCCTCAGTTATGTCTTCTGCAAAATAGGTACTTTATAAAATTGTCCAAGGAGCTAATACAACAGTGTTATCAGTATAAGTCTCTGGGATACACAGGCAGTATTTTGCCCTTTACTAAATAGTATATATGTTCAAGACACTACTGTTTGGAAGAACCATGCAGCATTTGAGCTCTTAGAGATGATTTATGTTCTCATTTTTACCCGCTTAAAATCATTCTATTGTTTGGTTAATTGTTTGCTACTAAATACAACTAAAGGGAAATACCTATATTTCTTAAAAGCTCCTGTTACTTAGAACATTCTTCAGCTGAGATCAGTTTTTCCTTCAGTATACTTAATCAAAAGATTAATCCTTTTCTCTTTTCTATATAAGCACCTCAATTTCATAAAAATATTATTCCTAGAGTCGCTGACCTACACAAAAGAACAGTGATACAGATGTTAAATAGAAATGCAGGAGAAACTTCCAAACAGTGGGAGCCAGGTTTGTGGGGAAGTACACTTTCCTCTTCCCTCCTCCATTTAACCGAATGGGGAAACTTCACAGTGAACTTCCAGCCATGCTTTGGGAATTTACATTGTAACCCTTTCTATTTCATAGGGGAAAAAGTGTAGCCCCATAGACTAGGGACTAGGACATTGAAGTCTAGTTTTAGTTGGCTGACTTATTTACTCTATGAAAGTAGGCAAGTCACAGCCACTCCCAGACTTCTTGTTTGCAAACTAGGACAAAAACTATTCGCAGAGCAGCAATGTTCTGGGGAATAAAATGTCAGAAAATATTTTGGAAAAGTTTTGTTAAAAGTGTGGCTCTGTGGTTGTTGCAATGTGCTGTTGTAAGCAGAATTAATAATAGTCTCATTATTTTTCTAATGTCTTTTTTGCTAATGTGTACTTTGCAATCATTGTAAAACATCTTCTTTCTCTTTCTGAGTGTTTTGTTTCTGTCACTTTCTAGTGTCAAATACTGGGTAATAATAGAAAAGGTATTGTCAAGAAAAAGAAAGAGAGCACTTTGTAGAAGACCAATAAAAAACAACCCAAGCAAATTTGTTTATACCTTTGCATGCAAATAGCCAAAGGAAGCTAGGACTCAAAATGTTCATCACTTGTTTCTTGCTCCATTGTTTCAGATGGAACTAAGTAGCCTCTTGCCTCTTACCAAAGTTCTGAGAGACTGCTCTGTGGCAGCAGGCACAGCTGGGTGATGGGATAAACAGGAACAAAAGGCTACAAGGTGCCTGCCTGAAAGAGGCTAGAAAGGAGGAGGATAGGATGAGCAGAAAATGGGACATGAAGTCAATTACATTTGTAATAAGGGGTATAAGAACACCAGTAAAACCTTTAAAATTTTGCAGTCTCAGAGAAAACCTATTTCCTAGCAATTTCTTTAGAAAGGGCTTTCATAACCTCTGCTCAATCCTATGATTAACAACCTTCAAAGTTAAGAACTGTTTACTTTCACCAAATGGCATTTAGGCTTTTTATTCTCATATTATTTTTCTAGAGTGATAAAGGAAGATGATCTTGTAGCTCTAAAAGCCCTTCAAATATTGACAACCACTTCCAAATAAGGTTAATGTCCATGCTTAAAACACAATGATAACATTGACATAGTGTTTCTTGCTTTAAATATAAAATATTACTAAACTTTTATAGGTATAAAAGCCAATGCTTTCCCTACAAAGCATTAGCAACAGTTTGGAAAAAGTCCTAGCTTTGTCAGTATTCTGAAATGATCTAAAAAGTGTTTTGAAAAGGAGAGAGCTATTCTCCAATACCAAATATCACACTGCCAATAAATAATATAAAAATAAAATGAAGGCAATCCATAGAATAGAGAAAATATTTGCAAACTATGTACCTGACAAAGGATTAACATCTGAAATATATACTGAACTCACACAATTTAATAGGAGAAGAAAACCAATTTAAATGCCAACGAAACTGAAACATTTCACAAGAGGACATACAAATGAACAAAAGGTATATGAAAAATGCTCAGTATCACTAATCTTCAGGGCAATAAAAATAAAAAATACCATAAAATATTACCTCACACCTGTTAGGTTGACTACTATCAAAATATAAACAAACAAAGTCCCCAAATATACCAAGTGTTAGGATGTAAAGAAAACCTTTCATGAACTGTTGATGGGAACATAATTTGCAGCAGCCACTATGTAAAACAGCATATACTACCATCAGATTTGGAGCTACCATAGGATTTTAGGGTTTAGGATTTATTCTGGTATATATCCAAAGAAATACAAATCAGGATCTCAAAGAGATAGCTATACTCCCATGTTCACTGCAGCATTATTTACAGTCATGACATGAATACTACCCAAATGCCCATAGATGTTCGAATGAATAAGGAAAATAAGACATATACATGAAATGGAACGTTACCAAATACTAGAAAAGGAAATTTTGCCATATGGGACACAAATGAACCTGGAGAATATTATGCTAAGCAAAGTAAGACCAGTGCAAGATAAATGCTACATGATAGCACTTATACAAGGAATCTACAATAATCAAGATCATAGAACTGAAAGTGGAATGATGATTGCCAAAGGCCAGGGAGAGGGAAAATGACAAAGTATTAATCACAGGGTACAAAGTTTCAGTTATGCAGATGAAAAAGTCTCACAGATATATTACATACTAGATATCTATAGTTAGCACTATTGCTTTGTATACTCAAAAATTGCTAAGAGGGTAGATGCCATGTTAGGTATTTTTATCACAAAATCATATTAATAAATGAAGGTAGGAAGAACCTTCTAGAAGTGTCCGGTTTGTAGTCCAGATTTTGGTGATGGTTTTACAGCTGTATACTTTAATCTCTAAACTACACAGCTGTATAAATATGTACAGCTTTTTGTATGTCAATAATACTTCCATAAAGTGGTTTAAAAATCACACCAAGAGCTTAGAAAAAAATGGCACATGCATGCAGAAACATTAATTACCTGTTTCCTTTTCTGCTGGGCCTAAAACATAAGAAAAGAGAATTTAGAAGAAAAGCAAAGTCTACTTGTGTTGCTTACAAAATGCAGAAAGCCAAACATACAAAGAAAAGTAGCCTACTTTCCTATTTCTAACTTATATTTTATTTGGTTCTTGCTCTGATCCTGAACATAAAACCAAAATACTTTTTATAAAGATGAAAAAAGGAGGGGAAAAGTAGACAGTGAAAAATTATAATATTTCCAGCTAACGAGCAAGCATTTTGCTTTTTTGAAAGGAAGTAATGTGGTTGCAGTGTTTGAGTGGATTGTCAAGATATTTCCTAGACTATTGTCACAGCAGACCTGAGATAAGTAAGGGGTAATTTCAGGAAGGGAAATGGTAGGCATGATTCCTGTTCACTCACCATTTGGTCCTGCTATAGTCTTTTTCCTAACACAGATTTGTTTTTATATGTACAAAGAAAATTTTTTCTTTATACATTTTTAAGTGATTACTATAACTATAAAATACAGAGATACACAGAAAAATGTACTGCATTATCTTTTCTATATTCTTATTTGCGGTAATGACAAAAATACTAGGAGACAGTTAACAAAAGGTACCTACAGCTTTTTGAATATTGTTCATAACATTTATGTAAGATAATACTGTGCCTGCTGAAGGTGTCCACAAACTTTTTTCTCTTTGACAAATTTGAAAGGCTCTAAAAGTCTATTTTTATATCTGTTTTTTCAATTTGTGCTCAGAACACTCAATACTCCCAAACATGAAAATTATCTGAATGAGTATTCAAAAGTAAAAACCAGTGTGTTTATCTTCCACTTTCCTCAAATGATCTAATGCTCATTGCTCTTGCTTTAACACGACATGATATCATAATTAATGATGTTAAACTGGTAACTAAGGAGGTTTCGTGTTGTTACTCTCGTGATATAATATTGGTTGCTATAGTGATGAGATGGCTTTTTTGTTAATCACTCAGGAGGTTGGTTATCACATGCTTGTTAGAGTACTTGACCAGATTTGGAAAGAAAAAAGGAATGATAGCATAACCAATTATAGCCAGTCTTTTGCAATGGTTGAATCTTGATAAAACTATCCTAACATCAAATAATTCATAAATTTACAATTAATTATGTACAATTTTATATTAAAAGTTGTTAAATTTTTTCTAATGAATGATTTTCTTATATTCAGGTATAAGGATTTAACATCAACTGTAAACTTTTTCCTACTCTCTAATAATGCTATACATATTACATAAACCAGTTTTACAGTAATCTGAGCAAAGAATTTGATGCATTTTCTATTGTAAATCAAAGTATTGATAGAGGATAGCTGATTTTGTGCTTTTGCCACAAATTATAATCTATTTATCTTTAAACATTGTAAACACCAGTCTCCTTAATGAATAAAACCCGAAGAAGAAAAAAGTGTACAGTCCTCTCAAGAGATCTAATCTTTCAAACGCATCAATATATTGCAAGCAATTAAAAGCTGCAGGATGTTCTACCCAAACTTAAGTTCTTATTATAATCAAGTTTCTTCCTTCTCTGAATTACACTGCAGAACAGAAAATAGAATTATATAATACTATACTGATACTGATCAGAAAAGAATCCACAAGCCATAGTTTAAATGTTAGACATACTTACAGTAATGTCAAAAAATACAACCAGTGAAAACACCTTTTGGTTTCTTGAAAACTCAAAATAAGAACAAAGAACAACTTAAGCACGAATCCTGGGTCTTTCATTCAAGCAGAGTCCCAGGAGGCATATTAAAGCAATGAATAGGAAAAAGCTCTTCAGTTCACCAGCTGAGATTTTAATGAGACATTTCCCTTTGCTATGGTACAGGATTGTTCAGGAAAGGGAAAGACTTCTCATAGAAAATTCAGTTAATAGGCATTGTTGGCTCTCACTGCCACTTCGGCAATTGCTCACTGCACTGACCTTCTATTTTGGCATATTCTGTGAGTCTAGTGTAATTGATCAAGGCAGCTTTTTCAAGACATTTTCTGACCACTTTCTTCACCTCTTCTGCTGGGATGGGAGTGGCAATATCTTTCATTAAAACCTACCAAGAGAGGAAAGATGGGAAGAGAGAGAGGGGGGGAGGAGGGAGAGAGAGACACAGAGAGAGAGAGAGACAGAGAGAGAGAAAAAGAGAGGGAAGGAGAAAGAGGGAGGGATTAGGAGGGGGAAGAGAGGGAGGGAGAGAGAGAGAGAGATGTTATATAAAACAAATGCTAAAAAACAAATTACACACACGGTCCTAGCCTTGACTATTCCTAGAAAGGGGGAAGGGGTCCTCAGTAACTTGAGGAGAAGTAATGAGCCGGCACTTCACAACTGGGAATCTAATCCTCCAATCTTGGTTCCTCCTGTCTAAACCCCGTTTCTGCACATCGAAACCTCCCATTGGTAAGGCCACTACTCAGTGCAACTGTCACTTTTCCTCACGGGACCCATGACACCATTAGAGCAGCTGTTTCAGATCAGAATTACAGTTTCTGTGGCAAATAACAAAGTTTGCTTTACACATCCCTAATTTAAGAGGCCTAGATCTTTTGAACAATATATATTTAAAAACAAGAAAAATTCCATTAAGAATGGCATAAGAGCTCTACTATCATTAATTAAACTATAATGACTGTGACCTGATGAACATACCATGACAAACTATTAAAGGAGGAGGGAAGGAAACTTCTTTGTCTTATGGAAATGATTGCTTCTAGATTACCAAATGCTAAAATACACAGAAAAATTTTGCAGTTTTTTTAAAAAAACCTTATTATTCTCTCTTGTGTTCCTAAAATGTTTTTGGATTGCTCCTAACAAAGATTTATTATTGGAAAGGGACAAATAAAATTATATCCAAAATTCCAAATGTCATGTAATTTTAAACACTTTTATAATAGTGCTTTGAAAGTTTTCTTAGCGATAAAATTTCTCACAAGTAACGTTTGCTTTTACCATTAATCAAAGTCTGTTTTTCCATATGCAGTTTTTCTTGCTTTATTTACATTCAAATGATGAAATGTATGGTCAAATGTTAATACAAACAAGATAAGACTCTTGGAAGTGCTGTAACTATTCTATACACTTTTATTGGAGAAGAAATACTGAAATAACAGGAGAACATTAATTCATTATTTCATTCTTTTTTCAGTCACTCACATCCATAAAGGATTTATAATGTCTAATTTTTCCAAACATCATTGATCTTTGACATTTTTGAATTTTTAAGAAAGATTTCCTTTTTTTGAAATCAGCAATCTTATTTAAAAAATACTTTCAAAAATATCTTAATATCTCTTCGTGCATAGTAAATAGTTGTAAGCCTTGAACAGTACTATTATATGCACTGACTGGTAAAATTTAATATTAAGATTAATTTCATTCCATATGCAGAATTACGAACTTTACCATTAGGCTTCCCATGGTGATAAACTTTAAATACAGAAACAGCCGTTGGAAAGTAGGATATGTATGTCCCCCACATAGGTCAGTCCAGGGCAGTAGGGGCGAATCTATGGCACATGTGTTATTGCATTTTTAAGACAAAAAGATATTAATTATCGAGCTGCTTTTTTTCTAAACTTAAAAAACACGGTATTCAGGTTTATTTGCAGTGTCTGGACTTTGCAATAAATAAGTGGGCTTTAGGTTGCAGTTTGGCACGAGGTCTCCAAAAGGTCTGCCGTCGCGGGTTTAAAACAGTAATATTTCATATTATCTGAGAGATGCACACTTAATTTGAAACAGGGAGGGGAGGACTGAATCCCTTTCTCAACAAAGTGCACATAAATGGCTGGCAAATGCAAATAAAAGTAGATACCAACCTGTGCTTCAAATCTCCTCTCATGTTCTTCTAAAGTGTCGGAGCTATTAACAATTCACATGCAGATTTTGTTTTTCTAAGTTGTTACTAAGTAAAGCAATATAAAAAATGAAGAAATATCCCTGAACATCTCACTCTCAGTTCAGCAAGAGATGTGATTAATGACTATAACTGGAATAAAGGTCACTGTTCATCCTGCCACCTGTCAATGCAGGGCACAAGGGCATCTCTGCTATTACTAACTCTCCCCTGCTGAGAGGAGGAGGGAGGCTCTGCCATGGAAACAGGAACAGAGGAGCTGCACTTGTTACCCACGATGGGCTGCAGTTCCAAAAAGTAGAGCAATGTTTGAGGATGTAATTTTATTCATGATACCTTAACAAACAGAAGGAAAGGAATACTTTGAAAAGCCTGGGTTTCATGCAGCTTTTAATATGAAAATTCTAACACAAAATAATTTTTACAATAACGTTTCTGTCACACAATGCACAGTAATCAGGGATAAGGTAGAGATATATACATGAAATCTATCTATAATCTGAAGATTTCATTTAAATCACCAGCTCTAAACCTCATCTCCAATCTCTTAAATCACTAAAATGGATCTGTGATGCCTCAATAGTGTTTTTCCTTTCTGTTTTTAATACAAATACTAGTAAACATGGTAATCTCTAAAAATTTGGCAGAAAAATAGACAAGAACAAGTCAATAAAATAGGATAACTGAATCATCAGTTATATAGAGGATATGTAGATTTAAAAAATTTTGATGTTAACAGGAGTGAACATTACATAACCAATAGCATCCAACCAGCATATGAATAGATTTATAGACAGGTGAAAAAGATATTTCCCTTTCAAGCCTCAACTGTCACAAAAAAGAAATACATACTTTCATTTAAAACTATTTTTTAGCATAGGCTTTACTTTGTTATTAATTTTGTGATTGAAGTACATTTCTATAATTTTTTAATTCATTTACGGTAATACACAAACTGGAGTGATAGAAATAAATTATGAGATGAATTCTGAATGAATGGAATGGTACCTCTATGCGTATTCAATAGTAAACTCCTATAGGCATGAGGATCGTGACAAGCAGAAGTACAAATAAAGTAGAGGAGGTTAAAAAAAATCACTGGCAAGTCTGAAAAACAGAGATTATTAACTGCAAAAAAGATTATCTGATGAGAGAAAAAAGAGGAGGAAAATGGGTATTAAAAAAAAAGCCATGGTATCAAGCAAACATGACAGCAGAGGGGCTGCCAGGAGGAAGAAACCATAGAGAGAGGAGATGAATACAGTGAGAAAAGATGACCAATTTGTTAAACGCAACAGACTCAGGAGAGTTCAGACTGAGGAATGAGACGCTGGCTAGTTCAATAACTAAAATGGCTAGTGATTGAGAACTATACATACCCTTTCAAGTAATGAAAGTGTAGCTTTTAGAGCACCTTCAGGTCGTCCAAAGGGAAAACAATATCTTTAAAAACAAAAGAAGGCACAAAAAGGTCAAACATTTAAAAGCCAAGAGCTAAATGATTCCCACTTCTGTTACTTCTGTTTCATGGTGAAGCACCATGCAAAGAGGTTAACATAGCATCAGCACATCCAGGGTTATTTTATCTGCCAAAGTTCACCTTCCCCTATGATTTCAAAACTTTAAGCAATAAAGGTATCAATGGGGATGAAGAAAAGTTTCTAATGTTTTAATAATGCATGTACTACAAGAATACAGTTGAAAAAGAATCTTAAGGGTCACATATGAAGAGATAATTAATAAGCATTACCTAATTGTTTCGTATTTAAGGTTTGTGGCTATTCAAACTGCATAAGAAAATGAAATGTTGACTCCCATCTCCTATATTTACATGGGACTGAGATGCAACATATGATAGACACGAGCTTCAAGGACCCAAACAGTGCTGCACTTTCCTGGCTACCATGGTGTCTAATACTTCTGTCCCCCTGTACACTTGAATTTCCCTTTATTTGCAGTTACTTGCCCCAATTATTTTTGGTCACATATATTTTATTTATTTTATTTTTATTTTTATTATTATTATTTTTTAAAGTTTATTGGTACATTAAAAAATACAGTTACATTTATCAACGGGATCTTGATATATCATGTAAAGGTACTTGGTCACATATATTTTAACTACATAGCCACTCGAGGATAGGCAATGGGGATGTTATGAAACCAAGGACAGAGGAGGCTCAGAGAGTCACTCGGCTCCTTCCAAAGTTAGTTGTCACACGAAGGTAACAAGTCTGGGGCTCTTTACAGCCCTTCCTTATGGTCATTTCCACATGGAGAGCATTGGGTAGAGAAGTCCCTGCTGGAGGAAGTCCTTACTCCATAGCCCAGTGCAGCAGCGTACTCTCTTGCAGGTCTGCAGCTACCTCCCCAGAATCAAGTCTACAGGCCAGGCCCTTGTGCTGTCCTGCTGCCTCCTTGCTCTGATTTAGAAACCTGCAGAGTAATAATGTGGATGGAAGTTTATTCATCTCTGTGCCTTTTTCTCATTATTCAGGGATTTAGTAGACATACTTTCTCAGACATATGGCCATTTGAAGAGGTTTCCAGGAAAAAGTAATTGACATATTTTATGAGACCACATTTCAAAGAAAAAAAAATTGTCTTTTTCCCTTTCCTTCTTTTTAAAACAAAGCAGTAATGGAATTTATGTCAGAATTGGGTTTTAGTTTCATTAAAATTTTGCTAATTACAGATAAATGCAAATGAGTGCTGCATAAATTTAATTAACCATTTTCTTTAGAATGTTGTATTTATCATTTTAATTACTGTTAAAAACTTACCTTACTTAACCTATTATTTGTCCATCTACAAAGGCCACAACTAATTTATTTTAATAGAATTGTCTTTGTGTAGTGGTACATTTTAGAGCATTAGCAAATTAACAAAATAGCTTTAATCATTCTGTATACTATAACACTTAATCCACCTTTAAATAAAACACAAATTGGGTTCTTGTAGTTCCCTCCCCTGCTTAATCTTTTCAGTGTATTTGCATAATCCATCCATTGTCTTTCCTATTGTTTATTTCCATTAACCTGTGGGTGACACATTTTATGAATGGAATGTTACTGATCCCCAGATTACATTTAGCATTTCAGGGCACTGAGGTCCCACTGGGTATGTTCTGGATTAGCATTAGCTGCCCATGATGTGTAAATAATTCAACACATTTACAGAGTACAAGTAATCCTGAATCAATAAAGTACAGAAAATAACTTCACAGAAGCTTAATTGATCTTTAGAAAACAAGTTATAAAAGAAGGGAATCGTTTTGTTCTGCTTTTCAGGATAAATATTTTGGGTTTTTAACCACTCTACCAGCTCTGTAACAGCAAGGCAAAGAAGAAAACACTCAATTATCAAATGAAATTCAACCACACTTAATACTTAATCTGAATAAATTAAAGTCAACCCCATTCTCACTTTGGTAAATTAATTTCACAAATAAATGATCCACTGTAGACCTGTGCTATGATTAGGCCCTTTCTTTTCCTTATATATTTTTAAATACAACATTTATTTTTTATCAAAGTTATACCTGCATATACTCTAAAGAGGAAACTTCTAAATGGCTTTTTAATAAAAATGGAAGTATTTTATATTCATTCTATTCCATACCAAGTAATCTGGATTTTTTTTTAGAAAAGTCAATTTTTACCAGATTATTTTGGCATTTAAATTTGATATCTCTAAACTGATTACCAATATTTTCTTGATTTTTCAGTTTTAGATATTATCCTACTTATTTTTCAGTATGGGAGAGAGGTCTTTAGTATTTATTTTTATTTTGTTTGCAGTGCTGGGGATTCAAGTCAGGGCCTATACAACACTGTGCAAGTACTTCACTGCTGAGCTACAATCCCAGCCCTGCATATAGTTTTAAAGATAACTTTAATTAGAAGTGCAATGATAATGAATCACACATTTTAAAAATATACAATTTCAGGGCCTAGGATTTAGCTCAGTGGCTCTGCCACCTGCCTTGCAAGGGTAAGGTCCCAAGTTCAATCTGCAGTACAAAGAAAAAAAAAAATACACCCCCCCCACACACACATCATTAAGTTTTTCTGGCCATACTAGGGGTTGAACCTAGGCAAGCACTTTATCACTGAACTACATTCCCAATCCTCTTTATTTTTTGAGACAAGGTATTGCTAAATTGTCCAGGGTGGCTAAAGTTTGTGATCTTCCTACATCAGCTCCCTCATTTGTGATTACAGGTGGGTATGGCTGTACCCAATTCATTAAACTTTTACATGTACACATTCTTTGTGAAAACATCATCCATGAAAGGTAATTTGTGACCTCCAGAATATCTCTTCCCTACACTAGGTAACCTCTAATTGACTGTCATTTAGATTAGTTAGTATGTTCAGAATTTCATGTAAGGGGAAATACTTTCTTGGGCCTGATGTCCTTCCTGGCATAGTTATTTTGCTACCCATGCTGTTGTATGTTTGAACAGCTGGTTACTTTGTATTGCTGAATGGTGTTCCACCACATGGAATATATTATTTGTTCCTTGTTGACAGTCATTTGGGTTATTTTATATGTTGCTATTACGAGTAATCCTGACACGCACACTCATATAAAAGTCTGTGTAGACACAGGCTTTCACTCCTCTTGGCTAAATTCCTAGGAGTGAAACAGCTAGATCCTATGATAGGACTTAAAATTTTAAGAACCTACTAAATTAGTTTTCAAAGTGGATTGTATTACTATATTCCTTTTAATAGAGTTTAAGAGTTTATTTATCTACACCCATGAGAATACTTATGTTCAGAGTTTTGTGTGTGTGTATGAATTTTAGCTATACTACTAGGTATGTGGTGTTACCTAAATGTAGTTTTAAATTACATTTCACTATTGCGTACCATTTCTGAATAATGTTTCATATTCTTTTGGCCATCACATATATTTGGTAAAATATTTGTTAAACATTTTTAATTGGGTTGATTCTTTTTTATGATTAAGTTTAACAGTTTTATATACAGTATAAATAAAAATAACCCTTCTGTGGGTTATGTATTGTGTAAATATTTCCTATTCTGACTTTTTCTTTGATGATATCTTTGGATAAGCAAAAGATCTTACTTTGATGAAGTCCAAGGTAATACATTTTCCATTTATATATTACAATTTGGGTATTTTAAGTATCTTTCCTTAGTCCAAGACACAGAGACTTTCTTCTATATTCTCTAGGTCCACTATAGTGAGTTAACTTTTTTTTTTAAAAAATCATGTGCTAAGTTTGAACTCAGAAAAACAGTTTGTATTTTAATGCCCATTAGTTCCGATACCATTTTTGAAAATAAAAGTATACAAGTTGTTTTTGCATTTTCATTGCAAATCAATAGGATCAAAGTTGGGCTGGGGAAGGAAAGAGGTAGGCTATAAAAATAGATGGGAAAAAAGAGACAAGGGAATCATAACTAAAAATATTTTACTTTTAAGAAGAGCCCAACTTCTGTGACTCAGTCAAAGTCACTCAAGCAAATCAACATCCCCTTGGTTAAATTTATGCTCTTCTCCTTCTAGATCCATCACACCCAAAATTCCTCAGGAATACGGAAAGCCCATAAATTGGTTTAATTAAAAATTAAAGAACAAGAACCTGATCCTAAGATAAAGAAATAGTTTGAGAGAATTTAGAGAATGCTTAAATGATCCACATTAAAAAAAAAATACTGGGCCAATAGTTGTAAAATGGCTAGTATCCTGGGGTGTAAGCCGCTTTTTACTGGGGTTTACACCCTCCCAAGGGAAGTATAAATGTCCCCCATTCTGGGAAACAAGGTGACCCTCTTGAGTGCCTATACTCCATTCCTTTGAGTGTGTGCCTTTTAATTTCTGCCTCATAAAAACCTTCCTGTGCCTCTCATTGACTAGTCCTGAAAATTCTTTTGCTGTGATGGGGAATGTGCAAACCTATTCTAGGGTGAGGTGAGTTAGGCTCCTTATACCAGCTTTGGAAACCCAGTGACAACAGATCATTACATATGTATGGATCTCTTTATCTATTACTGTAGTTTATATATCTTGGAAAAGGGTAGTAGCAACATTTCAGTTCTGTCCTTTTAAAAAAATTTAATTATAGTTTATTGGTACATTTTAGGTGTACAATATAACATTCATCATTGGGAATTTGTACCTATACATGACATATCTTGGTTCTTATTTTTCCCCCAATTCCCCTATTCTTCCTTCAACCCTTCTGCTCCTCCTCACTTACAAAGACTTTGTTTCTTTTTTTTTTTTTTCTTTTTGAGACAGGGTCTCACTATGTAGTTGAGGCTGACCTGGAACTCACTATGTAGCCCAGGCTGGTCTCTAACTCACAGCGATCCTCCTGCCTCAGCCTCCCAAGTGCTGGGATTACAGGTGTGAGCCACGATGCCTGGCTTGTTTCTTTTTTTTTCTTTTGTCACAGACACTTCTTGTTTGGACTTTTTCTTCAGTCCTGTCCTTTTAAAAAGTTATTGCATGCAGATGAAAACAACACTGAGATTCCACCTCACCCCACAAAGAATGGCAGCTATCAAGAAATCAACCAATAACGAATGCCTGCGGGGTTGTGGGAAGAAAGGACCACTTCTCCACTTGGGAGGGAGTGCATACTGGCTCAACCACTGTGGAAATTAGTATGGCGATACCTCAAACAACTAGGATTAGAGGTCCCATTTGACCCAGCTGTTCCCCTGCTGGGTATCTTCCCAAAAGAATTAAAAGAATCATACTGTAGTGATATATACATACCCATATTTATAGTGGCACAGTTCTTAATAGCTAAAACTTGGAAACAGCCCAGTTGCCCATCAACTGGTGACTGGATAAAGAAAATGTGTTTTTATAAAATGGAATATCACTCAGCCATAAAAAAATGAGAAACTAGGGACATTTACAGCTAAATGGATGCACATTGAGGCCATACTCTTAAGTGAAATACTTAGGACACACATGTGTAAATACTAAATCATTCCTCTGGTGTGAGAAACTGAAAGTGTAAATGAGGACCAAAATGTATGGTAGATAATGGGTAAGAGGGAAACGAGGCCCAAAGGGAAAGGGAAAGGGTAGTGGACGGGGTTGTGGAGAGAAAAAAAGGGTAAGGAATAAATACGAGAAAAGGAAAAGTCTGTAAATAGGGAGAGGTGGAGGGGGTTGAAGAGAGGTCAGGGGAATGGGGGAAGAAAAAAGAATCAAGATACACCATGTAAAGGTACAAATTCCCAATGATGAATGTCATCATACTGCATACCTAAAATGTACCAATACACTTCATGAATAAAAAATGTTATCCTAAATAACTGCATTTACATGTAAATTTAGAATCAGTTTAACTTTTTAAAAATCCTACTAGGACTTTACAATAGCACTGGATGGATGTGTTAATTCAGGGAGAACTAACATCACAAGTGCACTGAGTCTAATGACTCCTTTATACAAACAAGTGTCTCCTTTTATTTATATTTGCTTTCATTTTTCTCAGTTATATTTTGTACTTTGAATTGTACAGGATTTATACACATTTCCTGAGAATAATCCCCAGATATTTTATAATCTTGCTATTACTGTAAATACAATTTTTAATTTCATATTCTGACTGCTGATATAGAAATAAATTTATATATTTATTTAAGATCATGAAACTTTTAAAACTCAGACATTACAAAATTCCTTTTTTTATATTCCATATGTTTCTTCATTGATGATCAAGTACTGTGAGAATGAAAACATTTTTGCTTCTTTTCGATACTTGACACATTTATTTCATTATTCTATTTTTTCTGACTCAAAGTATGGCCTACAATGTCTACTATTACTTTGAACAGAAGTTATGAGAAGATATTCTTGTCTTAGTTTTGATTTTAGGTGGAACACATTCAGTCTTTTATTACTAAGAAATAGTTAGTTGTAGGTTTTCCATATGTGTTTTTAACTGGCCAAACACATTAACACAGTGATAATATTAGGATCTTATGTACTATTGCAGTTTATTCACACCAGAGAAACTAATGGGTATTTACACATGTGTGACTTATTTATTTCACTTAGGAGTATATCTTCAATATGTATCCATTTTCCTATGAATGAATCTATTTTCTCATTCTTTATGGCTGAATAATCAATTAAAGCTGAAAAAAACCACAGTGATAATCCTCTGAATATATATAAAATATACATATATATATATATGTATATATATATTTGTTAGTTTTGTTTTTGTTTTTGTTTTTGGTACTGGGGATTGAACTCAGGTCTTTGCGCTTGCAAGGCAGGCCACCGAACCACTGAGCTAAATCCCCGGCCCCAAATATATTTTTTTTAAGGAAAGGATTATTTTCTTGAACCTGCATCATTTCTCAGACAGCTTTATATCATCTTCACTACTCATATTTTACTGTATGCCTGAATATTTTACCCTTGTCACTCATCATATTTTACTATGTGACAGGTTATTTTGACTGTACAAGGTGTGATTAAAACACAAGGTGTAAATGAAAGTTAAAAAAAATTACAGTGGAAGAAAGATTACCATTAATCCCCCAAAATACTTCCCATCACGTTAAACACTTATTCTATCATTTTTGCCATTTTCTGAAGCAGTTTTCTAAGTCCTCCATGACTGCCTTTTATTTCCATGATGTCCAGAATAGATTCAAAATGTCTATGGCAATTTCTGTCAAATAAAAACATGAAACCTGGCACTGTGAAACTTCTGGCTCTTCTCCCAAATAAAAATGATTATGAAAAGTAAAGATTATGAATCAATCAGGATAGAACAGTAGCCATGACATCACAACTAAAGACACCCACGTAAGAGGACTTCCAGAACCACCGCAGAAAGTGACAATAGCAATGGGATAAGTGGTAGAAGTGGAGGGTAGTGTTTTGAGGGGGATTAATGACAATGTGTCTTTTATCGTCACAAATTCTTTAAAAAATTAAAACATTTACTGTATTTTATCATACTCTGTATTCTAGAGATAATAAATTTTGCTCGGTTGATGGCTGAACATTTTTGTATTCCTTTAAATACATTTGACATATGTTCAAGAATGCAGATAAACTACTTGGAAACAGTTAGACCTCTTTAAATCTTGATTTTTCATCCTCACCACAAGAGACCAGGCCATTATTTTATCATACTGCTGGGTATAACCTCACAAGTACCTATCCAGTGATGAGGCCTGTGAATTAGAAGACTTTCTACTCTGAGTAGTTATCCTGGTCCTGTGTTAGTGCGGTTCTCTGCCAACCTTCAGTTTATTCACAGACAATTAAGGATTAATATTTAGCTGGAGGCTGCAGGTAACCCTTTTGAAACACTTGTATCTGTCTTCTCTCTTGTTCCTATTTTAAAAAAAAACCAGACCTGAAGACTCTGACCGGCCTGGCCCGCTTGTACTCCCAGCTCTCTCCTCCAATCAGGGAGTGTGGAGTTATTCCACTGTCCTCCCTGGGCCATGGCACGGAGAGTGAATGAAGGGATTGCTTCATCTGTTTCTATTTCTTAGCAATCATTGTTACTCACTATCTTACTGTCATGAAAACATATTTTTGTCCTGTGTTTCAACTGTGGTGGTAAATACAATTCTCCTTTTCTTTACCTTGGGCATTAGAAATCCTTTTATTGCATACTTTTCCCACTGTAAATATAATTCTTATCCCTTCTCACATAATTTTTAGGTATTGGGCCAAAATTTCTATATTACAGTAATTATGCAGATGGCATAGACAGTGGAGATGCAGTATTTACTATGATTACTTTTTATGATTCTTTTTTTGTACCAGGGATTGAACTTGGGTCCTTGCACTTGCAAGGCAGGCAGCAGAACCACTGAGCTAAATCCCCAGCCCTACTTTTTATGATTTGAGTTGCCATAAACACACACACACACACACACACTCACACAGATATAAATATATTTGGATTTTTTTTTTTTTGAGACAGGGTCTCTCTATGTAATGGAGACTGCCCTGGAACTCACTATGTAGCCCAGGCTGGTCTTGAACTCACAGTGATCCTCTTGCCTCAGCCTCCCGAGTGCCAGGATTACAGGCACATGCTACCATGCCTAGCTGGATTTTTTGATACAGGGTCTTACTATATAGTTCAGGCTGGCTTCGAACTCACAGCAATCCTCCTGCTTTAGCCTCCTGAGTGCTGGGATTACAGGTATGCACCACCATGCTTGGCAAACTGCTCAATATTTTAATATCTAAGCCTTTTGTTTTTAATTTCTCCCTATTACATATTTAATCTAATTCCAAATTCTAATACAATTTATCAATGTAATTAAGACAACTCCAAACTATTCCAGGTAGGTAAATCTCTTCTCAACTTATCAAGTTTTGTCCATTTAGTCAATAGAGTTGTCTGACCTGCTGCTCTTTAAACTCAACTATCACTTTGAAGGTCCTCTATTAATCACTACTGTTTTTCCTTTTCTCTCCAAAGGATTTCCTGTTTCCAAGATGTTAAATCATTGCTTCGTACTTTATTTTGATGAATTCTATAACATATCAAAGTAAAGAGAAGAAACATATGTTTTAGGTATGTCTGAGAAATATCATTGTTTTACCATCACACTTAGTAAGAGTTTGGGTTGGTACGAGCTCTATATTGTAATGATCTTTTTCTCAGAATTACAAAGCCCCAGTGCACTGTTTTCTGGGTATCAGCATTACTTTTCACATCAAAATAAAAGCAGCAGGCTGGTCTTTACATTGTGTTCACTGCCTGACACACAGTAGGTACTAAGTATTTACAGAATAAAGCATTGTTGAAGAAATAATTCTGATTCCTTTTTGTGTGTGTGTGTGAAGCCTATTTTCTAGATCTGGAAGATTTTATAATTTATTTTATCCCAAGTTTCTAAAAATTCACAGAATGTATGCTGATAAGTGCCTTCCTTAATCTATTTTAATGAGCATTCAATGGGCTCTTTCAATCTAAAAATTTAAGTCTTTCTTTTTTTCAGCTTTAATTGAGTTTATTGGTACATTTTAGGGATACAGTACAGTTACATTCATTGTTGGGATCTTATACCTCTACATGACAAGTCTTGATTCTCATTTTTTCCCCTTGTCCCTGCCCTCCCCTCACCCCCTCCTCCCCTCCCCATCTACAAACACTTTATTTCCATCTTGTCATTATCTCACATTTTTTTCTTTTCCCTTATTACCCTTCCCCTACCCATCTCACCTTCCCTACACCTTTAGCTCCTTTCTTCCCATTTCTAAATGTCAGTAATCTTATTAGGGTCTTCTGTATTATTGCAGATTATTCACACCAGGGAAACTATTCGGTATTTACACATGTGTGACTTATTTATTTCACTTAGGAGTATATCTTCAATATGTATCCATTTTCCTATGAATGAATCTATTTTCTCATTCTTTATGGCTGAGTAATATTCCATTTTATAGAAAAACCACATCTTCTTTATCCAGTTTTAAGTCTTTCAACTATAGAAGTGTTTTTTGATCAAGTTAATTGATAATATCCTACCTCTAACCTTAACTTTTCTTAGGATTACTACCATTTGATGATAAAGTACCTAGGCAGATACTTAATTTTTCTTGTATTTGTAAGTCAGTTTTCCTGTTTTTACTCTTACTCTTCTTTCTGGAAATTTTCATTAATTTAATCTGTTCATAGTGTATTTGTATCTTGTGTGGCATATTCATACAATTTCTAAGAGCTCTATTTGTTCTTTGAGGCTTTTTTCTTATTAAACTTTTGTTTTATATATGTTCTTTCTTTACAAACTTCTCCAAGATTAATAATAGGTTGTCTTCTGATTTCCTTCTCCCATATAATTTTTTATTTGTTCCAGGTTGGCCCCTCACCCCATTACTTCCCTGTATTAGGCCCTGTCTTCCATATTAAATGCTTTTATCAAATGTCTGATGATAAGGATATATAATTTTCAAAACCGTAGTATTAAAAACGTAATTTTTTCTGGGATTATTTGAATGGGAAATCCTTGTTTTCTGCAGTTTTTAGGTGTTTTTGGCTAGTCTTAGGCTCTTAGATTATGGCTGCCAAGTACAAGCTTGTCTGCCTGCAGCATTCTGAGAGTCAAACATGTGAGCTGGCCAAGGTCTCTGGTTCTCAAGCTGCAGAACAAATGTTTACCTATCCCTGCTTCTACCTTCAGATGCTCTTGATACATACTTCCTTCTCTCTTCTATCCCAGTCCAGGTGCCTGCAGAGGGTAAAATTTGCAATCTCTGCCAACACAGGAAAAAGAGACCTGGGGATCTACGTGTTTCTTGAGCAGATTTATAACAAATCCTTCTTCACTCTTACTTTCTAGGGAGGCTCCATACTGGCAATTCCAGAACGTTTTGGTGACTGTATGATATAAAGTTTGATATAAGTTCGACTGCTTCTTTGATTTATCTCTGGGGCAGTTTACACTTTTTAAACTTTTTTTCCAGGATGGCTAAGTTAGATACCATTCAATCACTTGACTTCCAAAATATTTTTTCAAATTTTCTTTGTTATTTTTTTCCTCTCTTACTCTTGTCTTTATAGATTTACACCTTCTTGAGAAGTACTATTCTATGGTGTTAGGTTCTATATGACAAGCAAGATGCTGTATGTGTTCAATATGGTTTTTTCAGATCTCAATCTATCATTATTAACCAGAAGTTCTTCATCTCTATTTATTCTGCCTTACTATTATATCTGGCTCTGAAATTTATTTCTAGTTAGTTAAGTATAAAGAAATAAATTCCAATATGTGTTATTTCATAGCATTTTTCCTTATTTATAAGCAGTTTATTTTCTCTCTAAATTTTAATATAACTGGCCAAGGAAGATAATCTGGTAGAATTCTTATAATAGATCTAATGGATAGTTTTTTTTCACATTTTAATTTTTTAAAATGTGTCAATATATTTACTTACCTAAAATTTCTTTTACTTCAATACTTTAAAAAGTCTTACCTAGTCTTTCATAAATGCAGGAAAAATAAAATTGGTAAAATTTATAAAAGCCCATGAATATCCAAAAGGAACACAAGCTTAAAATATTTAGACTAATTTTTTCTACCCAGTACACGAAAGGGAAATGAGTAGATTTTTAGAAAAATTACCCAAAGAAGATATACATATAAGAGACACAGAGAAACAAAAGTGCAAGAGAAAAGAAACTATTATAATAAATTATGTATACAACTATTGTCCCCTGCCCATTACTATGTCATTTCCAGGTGGGGAGCAGAAGCCTGAACTGCCCTGGTGGGACAGCTGTTAGTCTAACTCAGTCACAGTGAGCCCCACCCGTCTCTGGACTGATGCATCTAGTGTACGAGCTTCTTTTGGCTTCAGATTTTGGTTTGGAATTGGGCATCTGGTCTATTAAGACAAATGAAATATGAAAGAAATTTGCTAGGATAGTCGAAAGAAACTTTTCATGATCTTAAGAGAATCACGAGACAGTTACTTCTTTGAACACTCACATGGATGGCTGGGACCCCAATGAATTCTGTAGTCTTTCTGCTGCCACTCTGGGGATGAAGCCACCCCACGAAGGTAGACAGTAAATCAATCTATCTGAAAGCCTGGCAGCCCCAGACCAGCAAGCAAGTGGGCATATACATTTATTTACTGTTTAAGCTATCTTGTAGAAGGATTATTGTTACTTGTAACTGAAATCTTTGGTACAATAATCATGAAGATGCAGATGGTTACTGATATTCAATTGAATGAGCTCTGTCCCAACAATGAGAAGTAAAAAAGGAAAAATTCCATTGACCTTCATTGAAAGACACCAAAGATACATTTAAAGCACATGTGTACAACCCAAGAGACAACACTTTCAATTACAAATACAGAAACAGATACTTACAAATATAAAACCCTTCTTTATGACTTGCTTATAAACTCAAAAAATTAGATAAAGAGCTAACTCTGAAGTCTAGAATTTGAATTCAGCTATGCTATTTAGCACTGCATGTCTAAACCTAGCATTACCTGTCTAGCTCAACTACTGATTACTGTGGCAATAAAAATCTTCCTTTGTTTACTTACTAGTGGGTGGAGGTCACCGCTTCAGTTGAAAATCTCTACTGTAAGGGAATAGATGCAGAGTGTGTGTTCTTGTGTGTATGTTGAGAATTCCTTCGGCACCATTTTAAAATCAGAAAGCCCAAGATTTTTATATTATAGTTATGAACACAGAATCTTGAAATGGCCATATGTATTACATTCAAACGGACAAATAGCAGTTTGGAGAAGGATGGTTTATCTAATTACTTTTTCAATGAGTGCACATGAAAGGACTCCAAATTACGTAAGTACAACAGTGGGCATGCTCTAAGACACACTACATTGACATGGCGACATTTTATAGGGTATTTATATAATGACAGAAAAGGAAAATGTATTAGCATATTTGTGTTTCTAACTACTATGTTCTTTTGAATTAACTAAAAGCAAGGGAAAATACTATCAACATATTTGTCTTTCACTCCGCAAATATTTCTTATTACTGATAATTTTTGAGCAAGGAACTGCGCTAGGTGTGGTCTGTGTTCTCAGAATATAAATTAAAAGACATCTAATGAATTGAGCAGTAGATGTTATAACTATGTTACAAATGACAACTAAAGAGTACAGACAATAATTCTGAAAGACTCCAGAACATTATTTGTTGGAATAACTGAGAAGAGTTCCACTGAAAAGGTGGTCTGTGAAACTCTCCTTGCAGGATGACACAGAGAGAAGCACAGTCATCAGAGTTCAAAAAAGTACGTAGGATGGATAAATAAAAAATGCAAAAGGCAAGCAAGAGGTGCAGTAGAATGGATATCACACGGGGAAGAGCTAACTTGAAAGGGCAGTAGATAATGAGACACAGGCAGCAAGCAGACCACATACTGAAGAGTGTGAGTCGCACTCTTAGGTGATGGGGGTCTTAATAATTTTTGCATAGTGGCAGGAAGATGTAATGAAGAAATCTGTAGGGAAATGAAGGATGAAGATAAACAAACAAACAAATTTAATGATGAATAAAAAATACACCTGAAATGGCTTATCTGATTTTCTAAAAGGGAAGACAATCTCTCTTTTATCTCTTCAAACCTCTCCTTTTCTTCCACTGAAACAGTTCCAATTCCATCAGGCCTGGTGGGGGAAAAGAGAATCAGTAATTTATATTGACAGAATAACATATGTTTTCTATAGGTACCCCATCTCCCATCTAAATAATCAAGGAAAAGGTACATCATTCCACGCTGTTCACATTAGTTGTATCTATAGTAGAAATTTACTGGAAGTATTTGCAGCCATTTGCTTCAAATTTTGACCCAGAATGAATGGAATGGAATTATTCTCTTTTAGACAGCCTTCAAGGTAAAGGATGATAATAAATATTTTCCATATTTACAGAAAATAATAACTAGTCCTTGAGAACGGCAGTGAAAAGTGTTTTATAGTGCTACCAAACATCTGACCAATTAAAGAAATATCCCTTGAATTGAAATATTCTATAAAAATAGACTGGATGTAAGCTAAAATATCTTAACTGCTTCCCTTCCAAATAAAAATGAAGATATTAGAGATTTAATTTTAGTTGTAAGAAATACAGAAATTTTAGATACTTGTAAAAGTGTACTCCTCTATTGTTTCTGTTTAAAATATTTAGGCATATAAGTATTAGAATAAAAGCAAATATAGAGAATAAAGACTAGCTTTGTTTCCTCTCAAGGTTTTTGTGTTTAACTAAATATCCTTAAGGAATCAATTCAAATTAATCATTACGATTAACAAGTAGATGTGAAAACTAAAAAGAAATTCTTCCTAAGAACTGAAAATATAAATAAATCTAGTAGCAGGGACTTAGAATTCTGTATTAATTTAAGGTACTGGTTGTATTACATTTGTCTAAAATTTTAACTATTTCCATCTGTTAACATATAGAAGGAACATATTAATCTTGTATTCATTTCAAACCTTTTTTTTTGTATTTCAACAACAAAAAGAGACACTTGCATTTTACACAATAGGCATTTTTATTAGCTTATTTTTTAGAATTTTTTTAACTCCAAAAATAATTCATTTATTGGGCCGGGGATTTAACTCAGCAGTTTGGTGGCCTGCCTTGCAAGCGCAAGGACCCGAGCTCAATCCCTGGTACCAAAAAAAAAAAAAAAAAAAAAAAAAA
>NW_022900916.1:43874255-43896810 GCF_012274545.1 Fukomys damarensis | reverse complement strand
AAAAAAAAAAAAAAAAAAAGAATTCATTTATCATTCTAATGTACTAGTTTTAATGCTCACATATAAAATAGGTAGAAACAAAGAAAAAAGAATGCTCAAAATAACTCCACTAACAAGATTTTTATTTGATGTTCACAGTATTCTTTTGTACATATATACAGAAATATATACATATATATATTTGATGCTTGTTAACTAGTCAATTAGGATGAAATAAATTGATTTTAAAAATTATAACTGAATAGTCCTGACAAATGACCCTTTATTCATATGAAAGCATCAGGTAAATATGAAAATTTTTTCTGAATATACAGTAAATAATTTACTTCAGCAACACACATGCTGCTGAGATTTGTGCTCTGAAAACATTTATTACAATTACATTTTGTTTCTAAGTAGGGAAATACCAATTACTTAATTTTATACTCAGAATGACACATAAGTGACATTCCATCACAATGCATTTTGAATAGTAACTATGGAAAAATTAATGACAAAACACTGATCTTGCACATATTTTTAGGAAGGAGAAAAAGCCCAATATATATATACTGTCAGTGAACCGTGAGCCAACTCTAATGTTCTATATTAATTTAGTAACAGATTTTTCACATATTATTACTTTACAACCAGTTCCCATTGAGCAAATGGTAGCAAAAAAAAAAAAAAAATCCAGACTATAATTTATGAAGAGACAATGACAAGGACCACAAACCTCACCTGAGAATTCTTTATAAGTCATTACTCTGAGAATTTTGGCATTCAGACAAAAACTAGGCTATTTATATTACCCAACATCAATAAAAACCCATACCACAAAGTTACAGGAGGGTATTTCACTAAACATCCAAAGAGCAAAAATCTTATCCTTATTATTCTGATGACTGACATGATTCTTTAGTTTAGCTCTCTGGCAAATGCCACATGGTTAGATTTAAGTGAATTTTCTTATTTGATTCAACTGTCGAATAGATCATATCCACAGAGACAGAGTAATCTGTCTCATCATATTAAACATTACTGGGGCACATTGCCTACCTGACAGAATGGAGCCAGGGGTTCAGGTGACAAAAAGAAAGGTAAGTAAGTAGAAATGTTCATTTGTGTCCAGTTTCACAAAGATAAAGAATGCTACGTACAGTGAATGAGCATCATTTTAGTGAGTTTAATATGAACCTATGTAAAAATGTGACTGGTCAAATACAACATTTAACAATTTGGACCTGCCTTTATTCACACACCCTTATTTTAGTGATGTATAGGTAGTAGAGAAAATCGTGAATATTAGGTGTGTGAAATGTCCTTTCATTCTAAGTGACTGGGAATGAATAGCAACTTTGCTACAATCAAGTCAACAGGCAATAGCTCCTGCCACAATAATTCTTGTCAATAAATGCAAATATTTCCTGTGTTGCCAATATTTTTCTTGTCACTTTCATTATTAAAATAAACACAACAATTATCAATTACAGAATTCTAAATATGCACCTGGATCTGTGCTATTTTTAAATGCAGAACAACACAAAATTCTCACAGTAATCCCACTTCCACTTTGTAAGGCAAGATAATACATTACATGTGGCAGAAAATCTTGAGATTCTGGTTGTCATTTTGGTTTAGTAAAATGCTTCAAATCTCATGATAATTTTTCTGCTGAGATAATAAAAGTAAAAATAATAATGTTTTGTGGGTTGAATAAATACACCAGAGATTAATGTTGTATAGAACAGTCTGGTTAAATTCATTACATTTCTTTCCAATTCCTCTATTTCTTCCTCCAACTCATCAGCTAAGTTTGTCTTGGAAGTTTGATGATTTCTTGCAAAAGATTATTTTGCAAGCAATGAGTAGGCAAATGCTGAAGTTCATCGTGCTTTTGAGTTTCTTACAAGCTTCCTTACACCTGCCCTCTCCTCTGAGGAATGTATGAAATCTTAGCTTCCTCCAGAGAGTGAGAAGGGGAGAGACACCTGGGGGGTGGTATTTTTGAATTGTCAATTCTTCCTGCAGCACAGTAGGTAAAAGTCACTTTGCACTTCGTGTATTTCCCACCAATATCCATTTGTGAACAGAATGGAAAGGAGAGGAAGTCACAGCACGAGAGTAAGAAATGATGGAAGATGAAGAGGAAGAAAACAATAATGCCTTCTTTTTTTGTTTTCTAACCTCTAATATCTCCCATTGTTTCAATCAAAATCATCTATCACTTGGATGGTCATATATTTGATAATCAGGGTGCTGTGACTTCCTATGAAGTTTTCAACATTCAGTAAAAGAAACTGATTCTCCCCCTATTTGTCTACTGAGATGGTAGAAATATATATTTTATGAGAAAATATTTGATAAGATGAGATTTTAAAATCATACCTCTTTGCCCTCTTTTAAAAATAATTATCTTCTTATCTGGATTTTGTACCACATTCTAATTTGACTGGAGATTTTAAAAAAAAGAATGGAAATGTCTAGAGTGAAATTAATAATCTGATTGTGTTTTGAATCGTGAACTACAAAGTGTTTCATAGCTAGTCTTTCCTGGGAGCCAACATACTGTCTTGGACTAATCCAAACTAAAACCACTGCTACCCACAACTTTAGAATTCAAGGGAAATGAAATACTGAGTGGAATTTAAAATAAAAAGAATCAAATTTGGTGTAGAGGGTTCTCTGGTGTAGATACTAATATCTTCTTGATACCTATTATTATATTTTTTAAAAACCATGTGGTCTTCTTCAATTCCTTTTACCACCTCTTTTCCCTCCTCCATCTCTTGTTCCCCCAAAATAAATGCATTTGATTAATTAAAAAAATATTGGGCCAGGAGTGATGGCTCATGCCTGTAATTGCGGCACTCAGGAGGCTAAGGGAGGATTGCAATGAATTTGAGGCCAGCCTGGGCTACATAGTGAGTTCCAGGCCAGTCTAAACTAGACAGTAAGACCTTCTTTCAAAATAATAACAAAATTAATTATAAGCTCTCCCTAAGAAATGCCACAAGATATCACCTATACCATTTGTAGAGAGATGATCCTAATGTCAGTCATTTTTTTAACTCCACAAATATTTCTGCCACACCTGGCCAGGTCACCAGTTGCAAAGTAAACACAATACAAACGTTTCTTACCCTGAGAGAGGTTTTATTTGAGAAGAGCAAAATACAAATGAACAAGCATAACCCCCCTCCAAAAAAAACCCTCAATAACCACAGCCACAACAAAAAACAAGACATAAGTATACAATTAAATTGAAGAAGGGCAGAGCATCAGGATTCAATTCTTGGAATGATATGTTAGCTGATCTATGACAAATGAGAAGAAGTTAATTAGGTGGAGAAGGGTATGTATGGAGAAGGCTCCAGGAGTCCCCATAAGTATGTCTAAATGAAGTATTTTCAAAATACAAATTCCATCATGTGTCTTCTGTTTCCAATTTAGGTGACTGACTTTATATTCCAAAAAACCCTTCTTCACTACAAACACCTAAGTGCTACAGAAACTACAACAAATATGGTAAACACAGTTTTGCGGTTCTAAGGAAACAAAATAATTCTTCTAAGTGTAAGAACAAGAAAAATGAATGAGAAGTGAAAACTAGAGCAACAGTGAGTGTGAACACCAGGGCCACCATCGGAACAAATATTAACACCAAGAAGGCTTATGTCTAACAGGACAGACTACTGTTTCACACATCTAATCTGCAAGGGATGCTAAGCCTGAAACATCTGTATAAAAGTGGGACACATGCATTGGCTGTATTGTCAGTGAAAGAATAGGCTAGACAGAATTGATATCCTTACAAAAAGGAACCAACAAGGAAATCTACTGGTTCCACCTCTATGGGCTATGAAAAAAATGTACCATAACCCTGATCTCATAAAGCTAGGAAGTATTTGTGCAATCAATAAAACTTCAATATAATTAGATAAACTGGCTCCAGTAACACACTCTAACACTGAGGGAAACCAAGAGCAAATTTTCTTTGAGAGAGGATATTCTCAATGTAGAATTCCCATAGATTATGCATTTATTACAAAATGAAAATGCTAGTTGCCTAGTAAAAAAGAGACAATGACAAAAACAAATGATAATTTCCATTCACCCTGGAAACAATTTAAAGCTTGAAATGTACCTAATAAAACAGTCTTAAAGTATCCAAAGGAAAAACTGAGAGAGACAGAAGGAAGAAATTTCCACAGTGCCACATTTCCACTCACTTTGGTAACAATCCACAGATTGTACAAGAAAAAATGAGTAAGAGTTTATTAGATTTGAAGATCAAAGTAAAGAATATACATTTTTTCCAAGCAATATGAAACATCTACAATATTGGAAACATAAACATTTGACACAACTTGGCCATAAAGAAAATCTCAACAAGTTGAGAAGACATGGCATGATCTAGGTCACATAATCTGAACACAAAAGGTTAAAAATTCGTTTAAAGAAAATAACCAAAAACTTATACATGTATGTATAAATAACTATGGTAAAAAAGAAATTATAATAGAAAGTTAAAATTTCTTAGAAGAAAAAAAAATTTTTGAGGTGTGAAGGATTGAATCCGGTACCTATTGCAGTGAGCTACCTCCTGGCCTTTTTATTCATTTTGAGACAGGGCCTCATTAAGTTGCTTAGGAAAGACTTGAACTTGCAATCCTTCTTCCTCAGCCTCCTAAAATGCTGGGATTACAGGCATGTGCCACCACACCCAGACATTTTAATCAAGTACTGTATTGTAAAATTTGTATCTGTATTAAAGGCAGTACTTAAGGAGAAATGTGTGGGTTTCAGTTCTTATATTTAAAAAAGCAGAAAAGCTGATCAGAACTGAGTTGAACAACTAAGAAAGGAGGGAAAAATAACTACAGAAGACAGAAGAAATAACAGAAGACTAATTTAACAGTATACTACTACAGTTCACAGTAGAGCTTTCTGGGTGATGAAATTTGTAGTGCATTTGGGTGACACCACAGTGTGATGGACAGGTGCCTGAGCACTTAGCATAACCCACAGAACTATAAGAATTATTCAGCACAATAATATGAGTCTAAAAAAGAAAAGTAAAACAAAACAACACTATATTAACCAGGATTTGAGGGATTCTAAGATGGAATCCATACTGTGACAAAAGTACGATACAAGTTCCTTAAAGAAGATAGGGGACAAAAATTTCTGTCCTGTTGAACTTGAGAAAAATTTTGACTAGAAATGGGAAGATAATAACTAAGGAAAAACAAAGGCTGAACTGCAGTTGGCAAATTTTGAAACTGCTGCCAATATACAGTGGGTTGAACACCCATAGTGAATGGATGCTGAACAGTAGAGAGTAGAAGTCTGATTTTCTACTGCTGTAGAGAGAAGTTAAAGATAAGGAAGAAAAAAGAGGCTAAAATGAATATTGTGAACCTGGATAAGAGGTCTAGCTCTCAAATCAGTTCTTTGGTAATCTGGCATGTCTAACATGTACTGAAAAATTTGCTGTTGTTTCTTCCTCTGGGTTTTATCTTTGGAAGGCTCTTTAATTCAGTATTTCAGAAAAATTCAAGTAGCTTGGCAAGAATGGAAATCAACAGAGACTGATTTGGTGGCCTTAGTAACTACTCCCCAAGTTGCCGTGTGTCTTCTTATTTGCCGTGATGATGGGATTCATGGCTGGCTTTGGCTGTGATCTAGTTACTCCATTAGGCCTACAAGGTTTCCCAACAACATAGGTGAGGAGAATGGAGAGATTTCAGGAAATAGGCCCTGCTCAAAACCCATCTGTGATAGTGTGCAGCTAGGGCTGTGACTCTCAAAATTTGCCTGAGTACTGCCACTCTTGTATACAAAGATCACCAGGAAAGTCAGTAACTAATACAAGTTGAATACTTTCAATCCAAAAATCCAAAATCCAAAATATTCTGCAATCTGTGTTGGGTATGGTGGCACATGCCTAGATTCTTGACATTAGGGAGACTAAGAGGAAGAATGCTAAGAATTTGAGGCCAGCATAGGCTAATTAGTCAAAAAATGACCAAAAATCAATCAATCAAACAAACAAACAAAACCCCCCAAATACTCTGAAAATTGGGTCATGGTTTAGCCAGGATTAGGTATGCCCAACCAGTAAAGTTTATGCAAACATTCCAAAAATCTGAAAAACTCTGAAACCTCCCCAGAAGTATTTTATATAAGGGGTACTCAAGCTGTACTCTGTATATGAAATGCCACCATTTGATATTTAAACAGTGTTTTATCATTAACAAATATTTGTGTCATTGTTTGACCTATGTAGGAATGAAGGCATATAGATAGCATTTATGTTATCATGTTGAATACACAGGAAACTGAGGCAATGTAAGACTAGAACCAACTGCTCAGAGTCAAATAACTCATAAGCAGAAGAGCCAGGACAAAAACAGATGTTTCAATTCCTAGTTTACTGGTATTTTCAACAAACCAAGTCTCCTCTCTCTCATACTTTATCTCTGCTTTTGTTTTCTGTTGTTATAGAACACATAATTATTTGTACTGAGCTTGAGGATGGGTAGGTATAGACATTTTTGCTCAGAAATTTGTGTTAAGACATTTGAGGTTGTTCTATGCTTTCTCAAAGAATAGAAAAGATCCTTTTATGCATACTTAAAAGATATTCATCAATATCATCCTCCTGCTTCTCTGCATCCAGCATATAGGATAAAATCTGTTCAGTCAGCCACATTACGTTGCTTATCCTGTCTGCCCCACATTTAAGCTTCCACATTAACAATTGATGTGACATTTATACTTGAATTTAGTTAAGTCATACAACGAAGGCCAGAATGAAGGAGCAGTGAAAATTTCTGATGATTCTATTTGATGGAGTATCTACAATGCTATTTAAAAAAAGGTCTCTAAAATTAGAGGCAGGAAGTCGAGGTATAATTCTGAAGAGATGGTCAAGGGGAAACATTATCATCCATGAAGCAGGAAGTATCAAAACATGATGATTTGATGATGCCCATAAGGTTGTCCACTACTGTCGTATGATCTAGAATTCATGGAAAATAGGGATTATTTTATATATACTACTGTAATGTTGTACTCTTGTCCCTTACACTTCAAAGCCAGCACATCCGAGATGTCCTTTGTAAGGCATGTAGCAGCTCTAAAAGGACCCTACTAAATGGCAGACGAGTTGGTGAATATATTGCATGCCTCACATTATTAAACTGGGACACAAAAGCCATTTTGTGTTGCTGCTTTAGTTTCTGTCCTCAGCCTGACTTACAAAACCAAGATGTATAAGAACAAATATCAACCTAGAACTTTGCCCTATCCCACATTGTCTCAGAAAGTCTCTTTTCTCCTTCCTGTCAGTCCTTGGGGCACCATCACCAAGTGAGTGGCTGTGCTATTCATGGGTATGTGCGGCTACCATCCTGCAGGAGTGTGTCGGTTTCTGTCCTTGACTCATTTTTTCTTTCTTCCTTTCTTTTTAACTCTCTTCCTCAGTCTTGGGACCAGCCAGGCCTCTTATCTTTAACTCTGTTCTTTTATTTCTGAAACACTCAGAGTGCTATTCAGAGATGTACCACACAGAACACACACACCTAGAGAGCTCACCACTGTAATGGAACGCACTCTCTGAAAAAAATTCAAATCCCAACAGCACTGCTGTCCTTCACTTCAGTCAGTAACAAAAGGCAATCTTTCTTTCTATTGAATTTTTGTCAGAGGTGGTTCAGGTAACGAGAAAAATGACTCTCTGAATGTATGTCTTGACAGATGTAAAAATGATCATAAAAAAGACGTCAGCAAACACTGTAGAAAGACTTGACATTGACAGCATTTTTAACAAAAGTCTGTATCAACATCAGATGCTGCAGACATGGACAAGAGAAGCGTACTTTTAGAAGGGGAAGTTGCTAAGATCTGGTTATTCTATTAGCAAAGAAATTAGGAATATAATTACATACACATGGAGACATTTTTACATAGAATGTGTTAGTCTTGCTACCTATTTTTCCACATTTTTCCTCTCCTCACAATTTATGTCCTTGTGGGCTGCATGACAAAGGGAAGTACAGTAGGATAATAACAGTAATCAATACTTGTGCAGTTTTTATAATCACCCCACCTAATTATACCATGTACAATAGAAATTATACATTTCTATTTCTCCTCTTTATATATGGGAACTCTGAATTTTGAAAAGGTTTAGTGATATGCCCAAAAGTTTGCAAATTTTAGCATCAGGATTCCAGGAGACATTTTTTGCCTTTTTATTCTTTCATTGTGGCAGCAAGACATTACTAAATATTTTCTCTCTGTGTAACTTACAGGAAACATCATAACCTTAGCTCATTCTGCACAACTTCCACCCTAAACTGAGGTCCAAATTTCTTTATAATCAGCACTTCTCTTTTTCTTAAGCTACCTGCCACTTACTGTGGAATTAGAAACAGACTCAAATTTCTACTCTAAACACAGGGCTACCTATGTGCATGTTTTAACTTTTTTAGAAAATAGAGTTAATGTGTAATGTTAAGCAAAAAAATGCAATAACATACAAATATACCTTAAATTACATGTTGTTATTTTAAAGAAAACAACAGTTTCACAGAATAAAGGTAACTATAGCAACCTCTGATTCAAATCAGTCTGCCTCTTAGGCGGTGGTGGCAGTTCATGGGTGCCTCAGTAACTTTCCATTAGAACGTGGCTCAAACATACATATTTTGGGGGGTCCATTAGCTGAATTTCCCATTTAATGTTCACACTTTAATTCTTTCTTTCTGTATCAGTGACTGAAACATTTCGATTAAGCAATGTTTCACTGCAGTCTTCCCATTCCCTTTCAATTCAGATATCCATTAGTTAGGAGGAATTAAAGCAGAGCCAAAAGATAAGAGACAGCTTTAGTAACCTGCTGACACTAGCTATCAAAAATTAGACATCCTCACCATCCTTGAACCCTACATAAGCATAAGCAAAGTGCAGAGCATTTAGTTTGGGATATTGGGAAAAACTATAATTGGTAATATTTCCTAATTTCCAAGCAAGCCTGGTATCCAAACCTGAATAGATTGTAACACTAGGATAATCTTTTTTTTTCTCTTTTGTAGTATTGGGGATTGCACCCAGGGATTTCACACTGATGTATGTCTCTGGCCCTTTTTAAATTTTAGACAAGGTCTCACTAAGTGAATAAGTTGCCCAAACTGGGCTTGAATTTACTTACCGTCCTCCTGCCTCAACCTCTCATTTTTTTATACTGTGGACTGAGAAGTGGCAACAGCAGGGACTAGAACAAATATTTACCTACAAACATATTCTAAGTGCGTAAGTGGGAGAAAGAGCTGGGAGGAGATTCAGCATAAAACCCATAATTTAACTTGTCTGATCAATGAAAGTTTATTCTATAAAAGAAAAGCAAAAATCCTTTGCTGTGCAGTGATTATCAATGAATTCTTCCCAAACATACATAAGCGTTATAATAGAAATCATCTATTACACTTAAAACAGGAAGGATTCCAGTACTAAGTAGCACATAAGAACTAAAAGGCAAATCCTACTCTCCTAGACATTTTTTCTTTCTGTCTTTCAAGTGGTTTTGCAAGTAAAAAGAAACAAAGTGCAGCCCACCTAAATCAACAGTATATTGATGTACATTTTTCCTTTGTGTTTTGTTTCTTATAAGAAGTGTTTGCTATTTTAAATCTGTTACTAGGTGATAATGGCAAAGCACATTTTTCTCTTTTCCAGAGTCAACCTTATACATTTCACTTTGAATTTGCAAGGCAAAATACCTGTTGCCGTGCACATGAGAGGCACAGAATGCAAAGCTGTAATGGAGCAGGGTTGGGTCAATGACAGCACCGTTTTCTGAATGTTCCATCAGTTCTGTAAGGTAGCAGAGATGTCTATGACAGCCTCTCACGCCATAACGGGCACAGTACTCATCTAACACAAAGACTTGGCCAGGGCTAAACCATCCCTGCAAAAGAAAAGAGGCAGAGAGAGAGAGAGAGAGAGAGAGAGAGAGAGAGAGAGAGAGAGAGAGAGAGGGGATTTTTCTCTTTCTATACTAAGATTAGTGTTTCTGCTTGTCTGTAGACACTTTTAGCCAATGTAAAAGGCAGCTTAAAAGTGTCTTTTGACATTGATTTTGTTAGTGATATATTTCACGTTATTTTCAGAAGATTTATTGTCATCAACCATCAACTTCAGAAATGGTTTGGGACAATGGAAATCGAATACTAATTTCTCCTCACTGCCCCAGCAAGAAACGGGCAACTTGCTTTTTCTCTCTCCTGTCACTCAAAATTAGTCAAATTTATTCACAGGAGCTACATTTGTTAGCTGCAAAGAACGTTATTTGAAAAACCTCAGTGACTCTATGGATCAAATGAGAACCAAGACTTGTCATGTAGAGGTACAAGATCCCAACAATGAATGTAACTGTACTGTATCCCTAAAATGTACCAGTAAACTCAAAGCTGAAAAAAAAAGGAAAAAAAAAAAAAGAAGATGGGAAGGCAGACACTATCACTGAAGCTCTCTATTTACCAAAAGCATTTTATACAGTGAATAAAGGGAAAATTTCAGTAAGAACAGGAGTGGCATAAAAGTAAATGTAGGTATTTTCATCATTCAGTGTATGATTAATATAACAAAATCAACATTTTACAGTAGTAGTCTCTGACTCTCCTGAAATAAGGTGTTCGAATGTATACGTGCATGCTATCTGAGGCAGCAGGAGAGCAGAGCAGAGCAGAGCAGAGTTAGGGAGAATGGCTTATAAAATATCTTGGATTAAATTCATTTACGTAGACTAACTTAAAGTAACAAAGAAAAAGAAAGGAGAGAGAGTTTTAAAAAGAAACAGGGTAATCATCAAAGAGAAGGAAAAGGATAAGAAAGGGAGAAAGATGAGGAGGCAACAGATAAACGGTGGAAGAGGGGGAAAAGGACTCACCATAGTGATGGTAAAGGTACTGTACTATACATGCTACACATATTATAGCTTTAATATATTAAAGAATCTATATATGTATTTACAATATACACAGAAACAACTGGCTCTAAATATTAAAGATATTATATATAGAATATGTATTTGTTATACTCTCCATGTAACAGATAAATAAGCTATAGTTGAGAGATGCTAGGTGAATTATCTGACCCCAGTATAAATCATTTGGTAGCTGATTTATATCAGGGTTATCCTGCCTTCAAATACTCTTTTTAATCACATCACATTCTGACCCTGTGGGTGTAGTGGAAGACATACTGTAGCGTTCTCCTCATAGCCATCAAACAAGTCAAAATAACACCTGGCAGCCCAGTAACTCAGCTGTTGGAGTAGAATCCAAGAGGAAGCTGCTCCTTACTGACGTTCATTCTGTATGTGCTCATCCCCACAAAGGCATCACAGAGCTCGGTGACAATCTGTTTTACTCTCCATATAATTGCGATATGTAAGCTGGATCAGGTTTAAACTGTACAATTCGTGTAGAATATGAGCTCCTTAATAAACCATCTCCAAGGAACTACTGAAGCGTCAATGCGATTATAGCATCTACTGAAGTCGTTCCAATGAGCTGGGAGCACATGCTGTCTAAAACCTCATTTAAAGAGAATATAACTTACTGTTTGAAGTTATTATGTTCCAGATCTAAGAGAGTGAAGTGCTAGTAGAAATATACATTTTGATAGAACAATTCCAGAAGAACCACTATTTCCAATATTTTTGCCTACTCTTTCAACACATACCAGATAGCAGTCTAGTTATTTATTTCCCTCTGCCTTTTCTTTTTCTTTTTAAGGAATTCTGTTCTCTGCCAGGCTTGATGAAACCTTCCTCTGTTATACATCATATTGTTCATCCCATTGCCTTTTCCCTGTGATTTAAGTTTTCCTCCCAAGATGCAAAAGGAAATGCAACTTATTAACATATGGTAAATATTTGTGCAGGTGTTAGTAAATCCTGTAATTGAGGTTTTTTAAATCTTTATTTAAGGCCTTCTGTTTTCACTCAGCCTTCTCTAGAGGAACTGATAAAACAGTTCAGTGTCTATTTAAGTCCATTCTCCTATCTATTGAGTGGCACAGCAGTGGCCTCCAAGTGTATAATTTTCAAATTGGGAAGCAATCGATTGGAATCCTTTATCCTTTACTCCAACTACAGTTATTAAATGAGTCAGGAATAAAATGCTACTTGATAACAAGTATTTCTCACTTTTTAAAATCTTTTATTCTAACCTATAGTTGACCGGACAGATAGATGTGTACTCACCAAACAAGAATAAGAATCATTCAGTCTATGATCCAAAGTCTGCCTCTGGAGTAGTCTAAAAAGGAAGGCGTGGTCAAGCTTGCAAGGATTAGCAGAAATAAACTCATCCATACCGTGTTTCTGAAAACGATCTGCATCTGCAAATTTAGAAAAACAAGTATATTGCACATGTGTTTTTCTGGTTTAATTCATGCCACCTAATAATAGAAGACTATCATTCATCCTATAAAATATGGTGCAAATAATTTAACATTATTAAAGATGGCAAATTTTTGAACAAAAGTGACGGAAAGTCATTTAGAATGAAGAAATTCTATTTTTCATGCAGTTAATTCTAATATGTCAGAGGAATAATCTAATTTTTTGACTTAAAAAAGTTGATGTATTTTAAGTATATATTTACTGAAGAAAGTGACTGGAAAAGAACTCAGTTCTATTCATAAAAAGATAACAGCAACAATGGCCAAAAGCTTGCTTTTGAAAAGGCAAACTAGGGCAGAAATGAACACACAAGCTTCTGCTGGATCACTTCCAGTCTTCTTTTTGAATGGGACTTTTAATGGGACCAAATTTAATGTGGAAATGGCAGTGAATGCTCTCAAGCTTCACGTTTGAGAGACATAAGAAAGGGAGCATCACGTTTGTGCAGATATGTAGACAAAGCACAACATCTCAAATGGCACTTCAATCAAAGGACCAAATTTATTGTCCTTTACAGATTGCATCTTTCAACGCCTGTAGACCCTGCGGGTTTATCAAAAGGCAAGCATGATTGCTTTCATCAATGGTATGTTTTGTCAAAGTCTTCAATGTGATTGCTAAACATATAGAGAAGAAGCCACACACTACCCAAAAGGAGTGCTGGCGTGTTACTACATTAGCTCTGTTAGAAACATAGCACATATCGGGCAAGCAATCAGTTATCAAGATGAAAGTGGACTCTTCTCACAATGGCAATGTTGAAGCTCCATTGTTGTTTAAAATTTACAGATAGATCTCTGTCTGGTCACCATAAGAAAAGCAGAGTCCTAAATTGTAAGCTAAGTGTACTTTCTAAAACCTACAGGGTACAGTTCTAAAACAGTAAAGCAAAAGAGACAAAAGTTATTGATTAAACCCAATTATAGAGTCAGGCTCATAATAAAACCCAATATTGATCTGTGGACATGATGCTAACATAATCAGTCACATTTAGATATTTAGCCCAGATCATATTGATCCACGTCAAGTTCAACTTTCAGCCATATTTGTAGATGGCAGAACTATATAATTCAAACTGAAGGGTCTCAGAATCACATTTTAAGAAAACAGATACAAAAACGTATGTATAATCCCACATTAGTGACAGATATCAAAAGGTGAATGAAGCAAAGGAGCAACAAATGACACTTGATCCATGATCCATGAAGAAAGAACACATTTATTCCTTTATATTTAATATTTAGTTCCTTGACTGATTAAATACACTATGTGTGTATAAATTAACATTCACTGGATAAACATAAAACTAAACTGCTTTTCCTGAACTGAGACATGACATAATCCATTTTTTCCTGTATTTTATTTTTCTCTGTGATAATCTTTAAATATGAAGCTTAATATATAATATAAAATGATATCAAATGAGTAAGAGGCCAAATGTCAAAAAATGCAAGGAATATACATGATAAAAATGAAAGATTATTTTGTATTTCAATTTATCTTAGAATCTTCATTTCTAAGTAAAATAAAATATCAGTATAAAATTATTTTAGTATCATTTTTATGAAATAATTATAACACCTGCTAAATTTTATTATTTTATAAAAGAAGGTAATAAAAAACAGTTGAAAATAATGCCCATCAATGCCTTATCTGTTGAGAATAGGATATGTAATAAATTTTAGAGAAAAATATCTATAATTATTTTACTATGAAGATCTGTAGAAGTAATTATTTTCTTTTTAAAACAGTGGGCAAATTAAGTCTTTAAATAAAGCATACAAGTTTCTGAAAAAATGAGACTACAGTTTATTTCTATAATTTAAAGAGTAATTTCATGAAATTCAATTCTACAACCATATATTTAGTAATGTGACAGATCATATACGTAAATAAAATTAATTTTCTAGCAATTATATTGGTGTTAGAAATGATATTTAAAATAGTAATTTAGGGCACAAGACAGGCAAACCAACCCACTAAATTAAAAGCAAAAAAGATAACTGCAACTTCTCCAGGGCAATAATTTTGTGAAAGTGAAATATGTTCTAAGGGATTATCTCATCTTCAAAACATAGGAGAAAAGACTAAGTAATCTTTTTTTTTTTCCTCTCTGAGTCAGACAAGCACAATTCAAAACATTTTATGAAAAGATATTTTAACCATGTGTCTGTATGCCATTGGCTTCATTCACTCACAAATAAAAATAAACACCAAACCAAAATTTCTGATGTCTGTGTACAAACCTTTTATTTATTTTTGGCTACACTGCAGTAAAATTTTATTTTCCAAACATGAGTATTAGGTGTAGTTTGTTGGACCTTGTTTTAAGCAAAAATAATAGCAATATACATTGGCGTTTATAAATACTGAAAAATAAAATGCATGAAAAAACTAACATGGAAGCCAGGAAGGGAGAAAAGATAAAAAAAATAAAGTTCATTTTTGTATACCTGAGGTTTGCAATATGTTATGGAACACATAAAGAGACTAAAATGGTTTCTTAAGTGAATCACATTAACAGACCACAGAATAGTTTTGTGATATGAGCAGGTGAAAACTATAAAATTAGCTAATGCGTTCTAATGTTGCTATCTCTAGTTCCCAGGTTGTTCATTAGATCTTTAGACTTGCTTATGATATATAACTGTCACTTTGTATTCTTTAATCTGCATCTTCCCATTTTTTGCCCTTATCTTTCACTTTTAAAGTTATCTCATGACCTAAGATAAAATAGGAAACCATCTAGCACTAAAATATTTTTATCTAGTTTATTATTTTTACAGAAGCATATTTTCATATAATTTTTTCTTGACATATTTACATTTTACTATTAAAAGACAGAGGCATCATCTAAGTCAGATGGAAAGCACACTTTCAATCATATCTAAATCTAGGGCTGTAAAACTGGGTTGTATCAGATTCTCTTCAATTAATGCTTATTATAAGACTATATTACGGTTACTATTATTTAAATGGAAAATTATTTCTGGTGCTATTCAAATGCTCTCTGATCATGGCAAATTTCAGTTCACTTTGTCTTCTGAAAAAAACTAAGAACATTATCAAAACAAGCCAACAAGAAATGAGCTTACACAACGTACTGCAGTACTGCTGTAAATTGTGATGATTAACCTATGGACTAACTACAGATGTGGGACATGGTAGCTGAGGATACGGGTGGAGTTTCTATGGTAACAGTTGGATATATATGCTCCAGCATCTTTAGGTGGTGCAGTCACCAGGTGTGTTAAAAGTGGATAGAATAAAGCCCAAATTGAGAAAGATTTCTATTTGCTAAAGATTTAAGAAGTTATAGAGGCTTTACTCAAGTGGAACCTGAAAATTTAAATTTTTCATTAGGATCACAGCAGTGGGAAGTCAAGAGGAAAGAATAAGTAGGTTGACAATATCAATTTAAACACTTAACACTGACACGATAAAAGCTAGCACAGAAAATAAAATATGAGGATTATGAGCAAGCTGGTCAGCTCTGCAGTGGCAGAAGCTGGTGGGTATAGATTCAGGAATCGAAATCCTAGGAGAGGCATCCCAATCAGAGTTCAGAAAGTGAGATGGAAAAAAAATTAACCAAATTCTTTCTTTGCAACAAATGTTAATTATGTAGCATTTGTGTTGCTCCTGCTAATGTGATATATTTTAGACATTGAAAGTGAAGAAGAAAAAAAGGAAGAGGGGTACTGAAGGGAGAAAAGGAGGACTTTCAACAGCATTCTGAGATCCCTGAGGTGCAGGGCATTTGGGATCCATTGTTAAAAAAGGACAAGGAAGATGCACCTGGCCAAAAGAGGGTCTCCTCTGTAGACACCGAGTGAACTACACAGTAAATAAACCTTTTGAACTACAATATAATATATTGTTCTGTGTTTAGGTGTTTGCCTGTGGCTGAGCGTACTGTCATCATGCATGATCAGATTTTTTTTAACATTATACTCACCAAGCTTAAGAATTTATAGGAAGTTAAAAGTGGAAACGAAAAGGAAGCACTACTTCTGTTTTAATTTCACTCCTTTAGCTTTCAATAGGAAGAGTTTCATGGTTTAAATTTTATGTAGGTCAGTCTGGTTAGTATATTTTTGTTTATGTATGCAAATTTTCTGCTAAAGATGACAAAGTCATGATTGAAAGATACATTATTTAGGAGTTTGTTCACACATCAATTACTGAATCAAAAGATGTCTCAGCTTAAACTGGTTAAAATCTGGTTTGTGGATTTATGTATTTTGCTTTCTGCAGTAAATATCACATATTTTCAGAAGATGAATATTTTAATCAAAGTACTGAGATCTAGAATCAGAAATAAGCAAAGTAAACCAATATTGAACATTTATCAGAAACAATATGTTCAATGTAAATTAAGACTAATGTTTCTCCTATGAAGTGTAATCTTTAACATATTAGATCAATTTGGGAAGTAAATTCATAAATTGAAACATAAATTTAAAGTTTAAGAATTTAAAACCAAGTATATACTGGCTTTTCTAGTTTGTTTTTGATATTAATTTATTATTGGCTGTGAAGTACTGTTACATTGTACTATGCAACATTCACAATTGTGTTATACTATGCGTATAACTAAGAAAATGGAAAAAATGTGTGTAGTCTGGCAAAAGCAGAGCACAACATGTGAAGAAAACTTGTTTAGCAGGGAACCCACCAATCGGCCTTCCTTAGAATTTCTACGTATCGAGGAGAAAGGGAAAGTAGAGTAAGTTCCCTTATCAGAGAAATCTGTATATTATTACCATATCTTAAGAAAGATCAGGCTGTCTTTTCATAAGTTAGGTTTCATACATTTATAACTTTGTTCTGACTATCCTAGATTCAGCATACTTACTTTTAAAAGCTAGCTTTTTGGGGGAGGGAGAGTGGAGGTGTGGCTCAGTGGTACAGGGCTTAGCTTGTACAGGCTTTCAGTTCAATCTCTAGCACTGCAAAACCAAACTAATAAACTTAATGGCGGGGAGAACCCAACCCAAACCAAACCAAATCAAACCCCTGAAGAACTGGATTTCAAGGTGGCACAGGCATGATATCCCTGCACTTGGGAGACTGAGGCAGGAGGATCTCTTTGAGTTTGAGGCCAGCCTGGGCCATATAGTGAGTTCAAGGCCACCCTACACTACAAGTGAGACCTTGTCTCAAATCAAACAAACAAACAAACACACATTAGGCTTAAAAACAAGGTATATATTTACTTCAAAGAAAATGTAGGAATTAGAAGAAATAAATGTAACTAGTCTGTGCAATTAAACCCAGCAACTGAATTTTTTTTTCATTGAGCTTATTTGGTACTTTTTAGGTACATAGTACAGCTACGTTCATCACTGGGATCTTGTACCTTTTCATGATGTATCTTGATTCTTATTTTTTCCCATTCCCCTCCCCTCTCTTCACCCCTTCCATCCTTCCCTATTTAGAAAAACTTTGTTTCCATTTTTCCCTTTTCCCTTCTTTCCTTTCCCCTACTGCTCCCACTTCCTCTACTCCTTTAGCTCTTTTCTTCCTATTTCACATTATCAACTGAATGTTTTAGGTGTAAATTTACCTATCCTTTTGTTTGTTTCTATAGTACTGGGGATTGAGGTCAGGGCCTTCTCACTGAGCTACACATATCCACAGGCCCTGCCCACTCTCCTACTTCCCTGCATTTTTGAGACAAAAAAAAATTAAACAAAATGAAAAATGCTAAGTTGCTAGCTAAATTTTCCAGGTTGGGCTGAAACTTGAGATCTTCTTGCTTCAGCTTCCTAGAGTGTTAGTGAGCTACCACACCTGTTGGCCTATTATTTTTCAGTTTTTTTTCACATAATGAAAATAATCGTATATATACAATTTAGCATTTTTCCACTTAGCATACATTGACCTTTTTGTATGTTATTACAACTTCTTCATAATTACTGTCCCTGTGCCTGCATGAATGGTATATATTAGGTAGCTCCTTATTTTCTGCTGTGTTGCACAGACATTTTTGTTGTACAAATGGTAAAGGCATGTTTTCTAGGTTGGACCAGGAGGTAGAATATTGACACTATAATCCAGATCATAATCTTTAAATAAAATTGTAATATATCTAAGCAAAAAAGCCATGAAAATTACTTACCTTTACCAGCTATAGGTCAGCATAAAAATGAGAGAACACATTTAAATGGGTTAGGGGCACATATATTTGCATTTAATATCACTTTAAATTTTGTTATTTTCTCAATTCTACTGATAACACTAAAAGTTGTTCTAAGAGATGATCAAGAAAAGAGAAAGGGAATATTCAAAAAATAAGTAATGAACTAGAAATTGAGCTAGAAATCCTCCTTCTGCTGCCCCTTTCCCTCCTGCGTTCCTTCTCTTTCCATCCCTACTCTCCCCTCCCTATAACAGAGAGACACTTTGTTATTAAAAACTTCACTAACAATCTGGAATAAGACAGCTACCGTTAAAAACTGAGAACTGCTCAGCATTTTCGTTAGAATAACTATGTCCAATTTCATGTAGCTTGATCAACACTGCCTTGATAATAAACTGATATCAAATCAAAGACAGGTTTGGTTAGAAATCTGTTACATGGATATCAAAACCAACCTACTATTTAGGTCTTTTAATTCATGAATTCCATATTGTCCAGCAAGGGTCTTAAGGCTCTAGGCTATGATCTCGACCACTTTTCTTGCCAGGATATGCAAGGTAGATGATACATGAGAGCTCAGCCCATTCCTTGGGTACTCCTTGCACTTAGAACGTTGGAAAAACATTCAAGGATACAGTGAACGAACTTCACTTCTACCCCCTGAAACATCTGGCAGCATCTGAAGATATGAGTATTTTTGGTTGTCAGATCTGGCGGGAAGCAACTATTGTACTGGAATCTAGTGGGCAGAAGCCAGGGATGCTGCTAAATATTTCCAAATGGACAGGAAAATCCCCTACTCCAAACCTCTGGCCCCAAACAATTATCTGTATGAAAGCATTAATAATGCTGAAGTTGAGAAGACCTGCTTTACCCAGGAAAAATAACTCTTTTATCTGAAGTGACTAAAAAATCTAGGGGGAGGGGATCTATATCTAAAAAATCCTCAAAACACCACACATGAGGCAACACAGGCAAGTGATAACTGAGAGATGGAAGCAGAAAAGATGAACCTTAAATTTCCCCAGATGACTGGCAAGAGGAACTCTAGGGGGCACACAGGGAATACTCCTAATTTATAGTTTATTGGTTAGAACATCAAGAAGGATCTTGGTACCAAAGTAGGAGAAACTAATGTGAGACTAAATACTGCTGATTCCATCCAAAGCCTGAGAAAAAAGTTTTTAAGAAGGTTGAATATGTACTGCAGTGCAGAGTTCAGAATATTTTAATGAAGAAAATGACATGAAGGCACACTATAATCTAGCATCAAAAAGCATATCTTTACAGTAGCTAGAAGAGATAAAAGACATGTACAGAGGAAAAAACTGCAGCGGCCACATATCTATCTACCTTTGGAGAAACAAAATTTGGGTTAGGAACAAAATTTTTAAAGCACAGAATGTAAAGTATGTTTCAAAATAGAGTAAAATGTCTGAGAAATAGATTAGCAAATAAAAATAGAAAGTCATTATATTCACATATAGTTACCCTATTGCACACCAAGTTCTGATGGAAATTCTTATCCACAGTCCCATACTCCATGTATAAAGCCAAAGGAGCAAGGGGAAGGCAGAAATGAGAATATATACCATAATACATTCCTTTAATTTTATCTTTAAAAATGATAAGTATACTAATGATTTTTATAACCTACTAAAATGTTCAATATTTAATATTGCTAAATAGTCCTTTTCTTTTATTGAATTTATTGGTACATTTTAGGTATACAGTACAGTTACATTCATTATTGGGATCTTGTACCTTTACATGACAGGTCTTGGTTCTCATTTTTTCCCCTTGTCCCTGCCCTCCCTTCATCCCCTCCTCCCCTCCTCATTTACAAACACTTTATTTGCCTTTTTTCATTTTCTCATATTTTTTTCTTTGCCCTTATAACCTTTCCCCTACCCTTCCCACTTTCCCTACACCTTTAGCCCTTTTCTTCCTATTTCACATGGTCAATTATCTCATTTGGATCTTATGTACTATTATAGTTTATTCACACCAGAGAGACTATTCGGTATTTACACATGTGTGGCTTATTTATTTCACTTAGGAGCATATCTTCAATATATATCCATGTTCCTATGAATGAATCTAATTTCTCATTCTTTATGGCTGAGTAATATTCCATTTTATAGAAAAACCACATCTTCTTTATCCAGTTTCCAAATGATGGACAAATGGACTGTTTCCAAGTTTTAACTATTACAAACTGTGCCTCTATAAACACTGGTGTGCATATATCACTGTGATATGATTCTTTTAATTCTTTTGGAAAGATACCCAGCAGAGGGATGGCTAGGTCAAATGGAACCTCTAGTCCCAGCTCTTCAAGGTATCTCCATATTGATTTCCATAGTGGTTGCACCAGTGTGCATTCCCACCAACAACAGAGAAGGGTTCCTTTCTCCCCACAACCCAACCAACATTTGTTATTGTGTGATTTCTTGATAGCAGCCATTCTTTGTGGGGTGAGGTGGAATCTAAGTGTTGTTTTCATCTGCATCTCTAGAAAGACCAGTGATGTGGAACATTTTTTCATGTATTTACTTGCTGCTTTTACCTCTTTGTCTGAGAAATGTCTGTTCATTTCAGATGCCCATTTTTGAATTGGGTCTTTATATTTGGGGGGGTGGTTGTTTTGAGTTCTTTATATATTCTAGATAATAGTCCTTTGTCTGAGGAGCAGTGGGTAAAAATGTTTTCGCACATTGTAGTTTGTCTCGTAGTTCTGTTGGTTTCTTTTGCAGTGCAGAAGCTTTTTAACAGGAAGAGATCCCAGTTGATTCTTTCTGCTAGTTCCCATGCTACTGAGGATTTCTTCATAAAGTCTTTTCCTATGCCAATGTCTTCCAGAGTTCTGCCTAACTTATCTTCCAGCAAATTTAGTGCTTCTGTTTTAATATTTAGATCTTTAATCCACTTGGATTTTAATTTAGTGCATGGTGAAAGATAAGGGTCTAGTTTCAATCTTTGGCAGGTTGAGATACAGTTTTGCCAACACCTTTTATAAAAGAGGCTATCTTTCCTCCAGTAATTTGAAAACTGTGGCTCTAATGAAAATAAGATAACCTACAAATATGGTCTGTGGTTTTTTAAAGGAAATACAGGAAATGCTCGCATTCCATATTTAATTATTTGGTCTAATGTGCCTTTGAGATGCTCAGATGTGATACTGAAGGGTGTCTACAAAGGAAAGAGGGTAGTGATTTGATGCATAAAAAGTAAAAGAGGAAAATAATGTATGTCAAGATGTTACTACCCTGGAGAAGAATCTTGACAATAAAAGGCCACAATTTGAGCTTAAACATAAAGACAACTGATTTATGAAAGAAAAGCCAGAGTAGTTTTCTAAAGGAGGACAGGAAGTTACAACATTTGGTTATCGGTTATTAAAACTATACTTGAAACCCCCCCAAAAAAAAACTATACTTGAAAATTTCTACCATTATACAAAACTTGCTATTTATCACCAGTAAATTAGAATGAAAAATATGTGTCTTAATGATTTAAATTTGCATACAGAAAATGACAAAATATTAAGGTATTTGGAAAAAAGAAAGTTGTCTTTTATAGTTAAAACATTGTACATTACCAAGAACAACTCTAGAAAGTGATTATTCATTATTTAACATTCTGGAATATTATTAATGCAAACTTGATTATGCAATGCTTTTCACTCTTCTAAAGGATACCAAAGTATAAATTACAATAAACTAAACATAATATCCTTTGAGAAGTCTTGGAAATATTTCCTAAATGCTTTTAAGAATCCTAGAAATACCGCAGTTATCAGCAAACTTATTAGTGGAAAACACACTCCAGATTTATATGAAAAATTAGATAACTGTTCTATGACTACTAATACCAACTATTTTTAATTAGGAATTAATTAATGGTGTAAATATAATACTGAACAAATCTTTTTTTTTTTTTTTTTTTTTTTT
>NW_022900916.1:43856401-43874142 GCF_012274545.1 Fukomys damarensis | reverse complement strand
GGGAGGGTTGAGACAGGGTCTTACTATGTAGTTGAGATTGACCTGGAACTCACTATGTAGTCCAGGATGGTCTTGAACTCCCAGCGATCCTCCTGCCTCAGCCTCCTGAGTGCTGCGATTACAGGCATGCGCCACCATACCCAGCTAATACTGAGCAAATTTGTCTCTATTTTATCTTAAAAAGGTTATGAATTGATAATCAATTTTTTAAACAAAACTTACAAAGCTGAGCATCAGCATGAAGAGTTCCTCCTTTAGGATTGAGCTTCTGAGTTTGGATTGCAGGAACTGGTTTATATGATTGACCTGTGGCCCTGTACATGGCTTGAACCCATAATATCCGGTCCTGTTCATCATCAGTGGCAAATATTACAGTATCTCCTTCTTTAACAGCATTAAAAAACATCTCGCCACCCTGAAGGCCTGTGGAGGAAGAAAGATATCATTAAATAATCAGCAGATACATTCACTAAAAGTAGATTTAAGATTCCATGTCATCTCAAATTATAAAATATCTTTGGGAAACAGTCTATAGGAAACAGTACAGAAGCACTGTGTAAAACATACAAACATATCCCACAGAAATACACGGTATAATATGATATTTCATGCCAGCAAAATAAGAGCTTTGCTGAGAATATTCACCATTTTATATGTGGGGGAAATATATATGATGAATTTAATAAGAAAAACATAAAGCTAAGGCAAGAACGATATACATATCGTATTGTGTTCAATTTTCACAAAACTATCACAAGAGAAGATATTTTGTATTTCTAAATGATCAATTATTGAGTATGGTTAGAGATTTCTATTTTTAATCTGTATTTGCATTAATTTTTCAATCCTTGTTTATTAATATTAATCTATCTCTTAAATTGTTATATTAATGACAATAATATCAATATAATAATTTGTTCATTAGTTTTAAATACCAGGGGGCTAGTATTATGCACACTATAGGCTGGTGACCACTTATCTGAAATGCTTGGGATTAAAGTATTTTGGAATTTGGGTTCTTTTGGAGTTTGGAATGCTCACATATACATGAGTTATTTTAGGAATGGGACCCAAGTCTAAATACAAATTGCATTTATGTTTCTTATAGGTATAATTTAAAGGTAATTTTATGTAATCTTTTTATTGCCTTTGTACTTTGATGCCCTGTGTCACAGGATGAAAGTTGTAGAGTTTTTCACTTCTGGAATTATTTTGTCACTCAAAGACATTCCAGATTTGGACAATCAAGATATTTGAGCTAGGGATGCTCAACATATGCTAAAAAAAAAAGCAGAAAAAAAATGAGAATGTGTCCTTTGAAAGAAAATTAGTGGAATGTAACATATACATTTGTCATTTCATTCCCTGTTTTCATTGTAATTTTTTATTTCTGGTAAAAAATTTTCTATACACAGTGCTGATGCTTTTCACACACTCTATCAAAGTCATCTTTATATAGTTCATAATTTTACTAAACTAGGAGAGATGAAGAATTATGGTTGAAAATACCATCTCAAAAGATATAATTTTAATCTCAAAGTTTTCTCCAGGCATCTTACTCACCAACTGGGGATGGAAATGCAGAACAGATGCAGAATATTTATAAGGATTTCATGTATTCAGATATGGCAGGAAAAGTAGTTTACTAGAATTACCTGGGTGGGGATCTGTATAATCCACAGTGTATCCTTCAAGCTGCATTAATTCTTGTGGTTCAGACTTTTTTTCTCTATAACTGCACATAGCAAAAGTGTACTGACTAACCTGCTCAAGAAAAGAAAAAGTTTACAGATTGGTCACATTAAACTGACCAAATTCAGTATTTAGCTATCTATTTCTTTATCAAGTCCTTCCCCCTACAAAATAGCATATGTTTTCATATAAATTATTACTTTCAGCATTCTTAAAAACCTAGCTTGGAGATTAAAGTACATTTCATTTGTCAGTTTGCAGCCAGTCTTCCATATGCTTAGGATTCAGCATTACCCAGGTTAATAATGCCCTGGACAAACTTCTATGAGGTTATTTTAAATTATTTTTCAGTATTCTTTGAGTATTTTGTAATAAAACTACTTTTAAATGAGAAAAAAAACCAACAAAGGTATTTCCATGCTGAAAAACAGAAACAATATTAAGCATACCAAAACGTCATATAGTCATACATGGGGCTTTTCAGATATAGCTGGATCTAGGGTGTCTGATGCTAGATTAAGTGTATGACGCTGGGATTAAGGGTGTGTGATTACTAAATTAGCCCAATGATTATTTGGCATAATTCTGGGTGTGGGTAATTGGAAGGTCTATCCTGAGTGTGGGTGTCATCACCCAAATGACAGTAGCCTGGATGGATATAAAGGCACAGAAAGAAGACTGTTTGACTGCTGCTCTTCAGTACTTTGCTGTTTTACTGCCTTCTGCCCACCATGAACTGTTTCTCCTCTGTGAGGGCCCTCTACCATGCCACCCTACCTGGAAGGCAGCAAACTATGAATTTACACCTCCAAAAATTGTGAGCTAAATAAACCATTGGTCTCATATACAGAAACCCTAAAGACCTTATCAAAAACAGTTTAAGCTAATAAATGAAATCAGTAACCTATAGGATACAAAATCAACACACAAAACCTGCAATTTCTACACAACAATACTGACTTAGTAGATAAAAAAGAAATAACTACCTACTCACCTGCCCATCCATCTACCCACCCACTCACCCAATGAGAAATTTAACTGGAAAGGTGAAAGATCTCAACATAAAACCTAAACAATATTGATGACAGACACTGAAGACATAAAGAGAAAGACAATGTATTTTCACGGACTGAATTAGTATTCTTATTCATATTATGAGTTACCAACAAATTCAGTTAAAATACCATTCTTCAAAGATAAAACATCATAAAAACTATATGGATTTATAAAAGACCCAGAATAACCAACTGAATCTTGAACATAAAGAACAAATTTGGAGAAACCACACTATCTGACTTCAAAATATTCTACAAAGTTATAGTAACCAAAACAGCATGTCATATGCATAAAAGCAGATGCACTGGTCAATGAAAGAGAACATGTGTATGCAACCAACTTATTTTTGACAAAGGTGTCAGTAACACACACTGTGGAAATATTTTTCTATGAATGGTTCTGGGAAACTGAATATCCACAAGCAGGAGAATGATATTAGGTCCTATGTCTCACCATATACCAGGATTACTTCAAAACAACTCAAAATGGATCCTTAAAAAAATATGACTCAATACTATGAAATTTTTACAGTATAACAAAATACAGAGGAAATGAATCAGGACATTGGAATGGACAAGCATAGGCAATTGAAGTGAAAATAGACAAGATCATATGTGTTACAAATGAATTAAGCAACAGAGTGAAGAGACAATGTACAGAGAGAATATATTTACAAATTATATAGATAGTAAGATGTTAGTATCTAAATTATATCAGAAGGTCAAACAACTCAATAGCAAAATTCCCCACATAATCTAAATTAAAATGGGTAAAGGTATGACTGTTCCTCAAGAGATGTAGAAATGACTAACAGGTAAATGAAAAAAAAAAAGTCCACATCACTAGTCATCAGGGAAATGAAATTCAAAATCACATAAGATACCATCTGACCCCAATGGAATGGCTATTCAAAAAAAGAGTGTTGCAGAGGATATGGAGAAAATGGAACACCTATACATTTATGGAATGTAAATTAGTATAACCATGATAGAAAAACATATGGAGGCTCCTAAAATATTAAAATTAAGCTGGCACATTATGCAGCAATACCACTAGTGAGAACATAGCTAGTGAAATGAAATTAGTGTATCAAAATATACTTGCACTACCATGTTTATTGCAAAATTCACAATAGCCAAGATATGGAAACAAAATGAGTTCATTAGTGGATGAATAAATAAAATGTAATATCTATATGCAGTGAAATAATATTCAGCTATAAAAAAACACAACTGAATCCCATCACTTGTGGCAATACAAATGAACTTGAAGGGCATTGAGATAAGACAGACACAGTAAGACAAATACTGTATGATCTCACTGACGTATGGAAGCTAAAAACAGTTGATGTTATAGAAGTTGAGAGTGTAATAGTGATGACCAGAGCTGGAGAGGGAGGAGGGTAGGTGTGCAGAGAGGCTGGTCAGCTGTATTATAATGCTACAATTAGACAGGAGAAGTAAGTTGTAGTACTCTACTTCATTCTATGTCCTAGGGAAAAACAATAAAGTATATTTCAAAATAGTTTTAAAATAGAAGAAGGTTTTGAATGTTCTCACCACAAAGAATTAAGCGATAAGCTCCTCAGATTCAATCAGCACACAATGTATATATGTATTAAAATATCACAACGCAATTCTACAAATATGTACAATTATGATCAAACAAAATACCTTCTGCAATTATTTTTCAAATATATAGTCAAAGATTTTATATTTTCCTAATATCTCTTTGGATGTATTCGTTTTTGCAATATCCCATAAGATAGTTTATCTATTAATTCTTCATGAAATTCTTTCAAATGTTGCTTTGTACAGAAGAAATTTAGCTCTACATCTATCATTCACTCCCAGGTCTCATCATATTAGTTTTCCCTTAATATTCAGTATCTTAACATTTAATAATATGTAGCATTCATTATCAACATATGTAAACATAGTCTTTATTGTGTTTATTTTTTTTGCCTACCACTAGTTCTTGAATCAGTCCACCATAATCATTTTTTCTGTTTGCAAAACATACTTCTAATTTGTTCTTATTGATGACTTATAGATTAGCTGCTTACCCAGTATTTGAGCCTATCAATCCTACCAACACTGTGAGATATTTTTCCATTGTTAGAAGCCTTATGTCTCTATGTCAAAATATCTGATGAAGTTAATTGCCTTTCTCTGGGGTTGCTGTTAACTGTTCCCTTCATCTGTTATCATGTAGCTTCATTTTGAAATTTCTAAGGGTCACATGTTTATTTTGGTTAGTATTCCTGATCTTTCTTTTATAATTCCTGCTGATGTACATTTTAGAAGTTTGCATTATGCTTTCAAATGCTGCCTGTCCCATTTTCTTTCATTTTTTTACATTCTATGAGAAATGACACAAAGCTTATATTTTTCCTCAATATCTTTTAAAGTCTTTATATATTTATCTATCTCTCATTTCTGAGTTCTAAGTAATTTATCAATTATCAATAGTATTCTATAATTAAAAACATCACTAATTTTATCTTTAGATGTGTCTAATCTACGGCTTAACCTAACAGTTTTAATTTCAGTGACTGTTAACTTTTATGAGTTCCATATGGTTCCTTTTGAGATTTGTTAATTTTCAAAGCTTTGTTCTTCTGATATTCTTTTACAGTTTTAAACCTAAATATTTCATTAGCTCAAATACAACTATTATATAGTCTATGCATGTGAAAACTTTATAACTGAAATTCTTGGTGAAAACAATCACCTTAATTTTGTAATTTTGAGTGAGTATTTGGTTCATTTTTATGTGTGAATATCCTAAAAACTCTATCTTTATCAGTAGATATCCTAAAAAGTTAAGAAGTTATCTATAAAATTTTTTAAAAATATCAGATGCCCGAAGATTATCACCAATCAAGATACGTTTCCATGTTAGTTATTTTCCCTATACTTGATAAAATAAACTAAGATTTCAATAAAATACTTTTTGAGTACAAACTAATAGAATTAGGGCTAATTTTTCTTCATCTTTTTTTTACTAGCCTGAGGGAAAATCTTTTTTCTATCTATCATTCCCCTGAAATCTAGTTCTTTTCAATTCTTTAGGAGATTTCAGTTCCAAATCCCTACTTTAAGTATGCCTTTAGGGCATGTTTCCTTTCTCTGAGTCAGTAATAAAATCCCAAGCACTCATCAAAAACTACATCCACTAATCCTATGCTCCAGTATCACTGCAACTGATGCCAACTCCAAAGTTTAGTAATCGGATTGTTTTTGATCCCTGAGATGTTCCATTATCTTGCAGTTCAGGCATGCATTAAAAAAAAGATGCATATGGCATCCTAACCAGCATTTTCACATACTGGGCAAAAAAATTCTTATAATTACCTTAAAACTATCTCATATTACCAATTTAAAACTCTTCACTAATTCTTCAATTTTAATTTTGCTTCATGGAGTCTCTGAACAATAGATCTAACAAGTATGTAGGAGAGAGATTATATATGTCACTTTCTCTACATTCCTGAAAGAAACGGAAATTTGTAATGAGGGGGTTGATGTACAAAATACAATGTTAAATCTGTTTTATGAATAAATTATAATTACTAGACATTACAGGACTTGTATGAAGTAATATTTTTACAATAAATCACTAACAAACTAAAAATATATCAAGCGTATCATTCATAAACTTCGTATAGTCTTCTCCCATTTGGGAGACTCTTAAAAACCTCACTAAGAAGAGCCCCTGGGCATATTACCACAGGGATAATCTGGCATCTGCTGGGAGACAAATGAAGAGCACTGGAAAGTCTAACTTCCCCATAAGGCTTTAAAATATTTTCAGCAATTATTATTGAGAATATACAGCTACCACTGTGTAAGGTACCCCAGACATATTATTCTTCATGACTCACCCACTTTAATTCGTTTTTTAATTTGAACACCCATGCAGAAAAAACATTACGTTCGATTTTAAAATACATTTTATTTCTCAATCTAGTAAACTCCTACCCTTTTTTCTCAAGATCTTTATCTACTGTGCACCCACTATTTTTCTAACTGCATTAACTTGCTTCTTTTTTCCTTGTTTTGGATACAATCTCTCCATAATATGCACAAAACTAGCTTTCCCGGTATTATGGTTTAGATGTAGAGGGCCCTGTCCCCCAGTTCTCATGTCCTCCGAAGTGGATCTTTGGGAAGGTGATGGAATCACCGGTGCTACACTTAATCAGTGAATTCATCCACTAATGAGTTCAGTAGCTAAGTGTGCCGTTGCAGGGTGAGGCCCTGTTGGAAGAGGCAGGACATTAGGGGATGACCTGGAAGAAGGTCTCCTGCCCCAGCTCCTCCCTTCCTCCTCTGCTTCCTGATTTTGAAGACATGACATAATTCCTCCTCCAGACCTTTCTACCCTACTGTTTCTGCCTTAGAGCCAGCTGCCTATGAACTGTAAAGACACTCTTCTCCATTAAGATATTGGTGTCAGGTATTTTGTCCCAGCAATAAGAAAATGTCTAAGACACCTACTACGCAGCACAAAGTCCATGCCTCTAGATTTTAACATGAAATTTATTTGAATTCTATCAATACTACAATCTACCATATTTTAAAATGCATTATTTTTGAAAGTGTAGAATACATACTTATCCTGTTTTAAAAAACACTAATAATATGACAGCTCAAAATAATTCAACTTGTATTCCTAAATGCACTTTCAAATTTCATAGCAAATGACATTTGATTTCAAACATCAATAATCCATGTAGACTACCAGGAAACAAAAAACACAGGCCAAATTTATTCCCTTACCCAAATAGTAGGTGCTGCCTGACCACTGTGTGATGGACATGGATGTAACAGGCATGGAGGAATACGGCCTACTTTTTCAGGACACACAGTTAGCTGTGACAAGGCCACAGTCATAAGAAAGCAATGGAAATACTATGGAAACAGAAATAAGCAAACAATAACTTGGGAAACAACGAATGAGGGAATGATTATTCACATTACAAGAATTCTTACCTCTTGAAAAATATCTGATTTATGTAAGTAGTGTGCTCTTTTGATATATTGTACAACATAGAAGAAAGGTAAAGCCTAAATATTGGCAGGTATCATGAACTGAAAACCAGTCAGGAAAAAATTAGTAGTTAGGAACTGAAATGGTAAATAACACACATAGTTTCCTTCTAAATCTGGCTTATATATAAAAGGGCATACTGTATAAGAGCACACAGGGGGTTGGATTTCTCATTATGTTTACTTCCTGATAATACTGTCAAGATTCTATAAGATCTTTATCAGCAACAATTAATTGAAAGATCACTGTTACATCTTCTAGAAATGTAGATTTTGACTATGTTTTGAGAATTCGAAGAGAATGCATTTGAAAACTAGAAAATATGACATCTAGAGGACTTAAGTCTCACTAAATAAGGAACAGTTGAACTGAGAGCTAAGAGCCACTGAAAAGAGAATGACTGAAAAGATTATTTACTCTCTAAAGCTGACTGGTATTGAGAAAGGAGATATCTAGGTCCTTGAGACTATGATCTTTACTTTAGCATTCCTGGATGAGGCATTTCACTCTCCAAGATCACCCAGATGGAATTGATCATTTTGAGTCTAGAATATAAATCCCTTTTGGCATTCTAGTAAACCACATTATTTATGATCTCATTCTGAAACCTAAAAGCAATGTGTTCCCAAATAACAAAATTACTGCATTGTTTCTGTCAAAGTCATTATTTAAGATAGCACTGAATCCATAATCAAAGACTACTAAGAGAAAAAGGGGAATCAATAAATAGTTCAAGGAATTACCATTTATAATTTCTCTTCTCTGATATGACAAGTATGAGATTTAATCAATTTTAATTGGAGTTTATAACATTAAGAGATAAAGGATGGCTTTACAACACAGCCACAAATGATATGAGGCATTTTCTTGCACACACTCTGTGTGTGTGTGTGTGTGTGTGTGTGTGTGCGAGCGCGGGTGTGCACGCATAGCTTCAGTACATAGCATTTGCGCAGAGCCGCTACTGCACAAGAATATCTGAAGAGGCTGAATCAGAGTAAGGCTATTTAACAGACTGTAACTTTTTCGTATATATATTCTATATGAAAACAGGTTGAACTTTTGAATTGGCAGGTAGAAGACAACTCTGCCAAATACTATAGTTAAAGCCCCCACTTGAGTGCACAGTTCTACTCTCTCTATCTGCATGCACGACACATGAAAAATACTTGAAGGTAAATGAGGTACTTTATGGCAACCACAGCCACTGCTATGAACATATTCCACGCATTTTCTAGAACCAAACATGTTAACTTGTACCCTACTTTTATTTTTTAAAGCTGAAACTTTTGATGCTGCCGATAAACTCCACTTAAGTTGATAACCTGTCCCACAGCAAAGAATGGTGATGCTATGTGTTCAATCATGCTTTTATAATTAAGGTAAAAGTATCCGAGAGGAGTTACAGAGGATTTGGGATGGTACAGCACCCAGTTGGAAGCTTTCTTCAAAGTGGTTCCTTCAAGTAACTTCAGTCACGTAAGCTGCTGAACGTCCAAAGGGTCTAAAAACACATTCCAGAAACTTGGGAGAAATTACTATATAATGTATTTCAGGCTAATTATGAATACTGTCATAAATAAAGTTCTAATTAGGACTTGAAAATTACTATTTGTTTTATGGCAATTAAATGTAACTTTAATCACTAAAAATTATAATACTTGAATTTTTAAGAAAACATTTTCTTTTGAATTTTATTAGGCCTCAAATTAATAGCTATTCTGCTTTTTAATTTTTTATTTGCCTTTTATTTTTGGAAGTCTCTTTTAATCACCAGATATACGAATAGTGCTCTTCAAAGGTCTGGTATTAGCCAAATAGTTAAGAAGTCCCTATCCATTCCCCCAAGTCTGCTATTAGGGTGTTGTCAGAATTTATTTCTCCAATTTCAAGATGGAGAACAAGGGGAAATGAAGTTTCTACCTCAGTTTTCATTTTCTTACAAGCATTTATGCTCTTGAGGCTCAGACAGGAATATCTCTTGTTGCAGTATATGGTCCTTGATGCTCACAGGAAAAATTATTTGGAAAGTAAGGTGAATTTCATTTTTTTCACTAAATTTTGGGGAATAATTCAGCTATAAACTGAGAAAATATGAAAACAATTACATTTTATAATGTATCATGTACGTGTTCAAGGCATCTAATTCAGAATGTTTAAAAAATTCTGAGAAAAATAATTTGTGACAAAAACTCTACACACTTTCTTAGTCTATAATAAAATAATATTTATTCACAAATGAATTGAAAAGGTAAGCCATATTCAGCTTAGGAAGGCATCTTTAATAATGTTTATTTTTCAGGTTATCATAGAAGTTGTAAATGTATCTGATATTTGTGTGTTTATCTGTTGTGTGTCCCTAGAATTGCAATTAAACTTCAGTATAATATTTTAGCCCCTAAAGCTTTTGTTACAGGATTTAAAAACATTATAGTTTATGTAGGCATTTTTAAAACATCACAGAGATACATAATAGTACCGTTAACAAGATCTTAGAGGATAACAAGTATTCCATAAAAATAAATTTTTTGGGGGAAAGAGCATGGAAACAAGTTTAAGCACAAAAATTAAAATAAAATAAAAGGTTAAATACCTTAAGTTATAAGCTGTAAGTTATAAAATTATAAGAATATTTAATTATATTATGCAAATTTATAAACAATGCATTTTAGAAAGTACAACCATTGCAGTTATTTAAAAAATTTTTTTGAAGTACTGGGGATTGGATCTAGGCTCTTCACATTAAGTTATAATCCTATCACTTCTTTTAAAACAGGATCTTGCTAAGTGGCTGAATTGTCCAAACTGGAACTGAACATGCAATTCTCCTGCCTCAGCCTCCCATGGAAGTAACTGTAATTATACAAAATTATTTTAGAGTCAGATTAACAACAGGTTAAACACTAACATGATCATTCTTTTTACCCAGTCTTTTACAAAGACATATTTGATCTTTCCTTGATGTCTCTTAAAGAATTGACAGTTAGTGTATTGCTAACAAAATGCTAAATTACTGACCATAATTTTATATATATTTACTTTGCAATCTTCCTCCATGTTTTTATGGATATAATTCCCTCTCTTCCACTCATTCAGACATTCATGCATGTTTTCATTTAACAAATACTGACTCTGCATGTGGGCCTTGCTGTAAAAGCAATTCCCAAGTCAGAAAATTACAATTTCACAGCTTAAGAATGGAGGAGAGAAATTAATTACAAAGATGCTGGAAATAATTTTGAGTGCCGAATTGTTTTGCAATATAAGCAGAGTACAGAGATACACTGTTTTCATGCTATGAATGAGCTGAGGGCTATTAATTCTCCACATCTCCTTGCATTACATGGGTCATTCTCCACTAACATGGAGGTTTCTACCTACAACTTTACTGAAAAACTAAGAATCTAGTGACTGGGTTGCTGAAAGCATTTGGTGAGTGACTATATAAAAGAAAAGAAATAGGACAAAAATGTAAATGAAAACAACTGGGAAGACAGAAGTAGGAGGCAACGCATCTATATATAGTTTTGGACACCATTTATTTGTAAAAACTATTATCTTGGGTATATATTGGAATATGAATTAAAAAATCATTCTCTTAAAAACAAAGTAGATGGGGCCGGGGATTTGGCACAGTGGTGCTGCCACCTTGCAAGCACATGAGCCGGAGTTCAATCCCTGGTACCAAAAAACAAACAAACAAAAAACCAAGTAGATGACTGTCTAAAGTTTTTAGATCAATTATTTTTAATGTTGTCATGTGCTAAAAATTTTGAACTTTACATTTGTAGCCCACCTAAAATGTCAAAATTTTAATTGCCATTTAAGATCCAGATTTAAAAATAGCTGTCAAAACTATGCAATAGGGCTGGGGATTTAGCGCAGTGGTTCCAGCACCTGTCTTGCAAGCACAAGGACCAAGTTCGATCCCCAGTACCAAAAAAAAAAATATTCAATGTAAAAATGCTTACATTAATGGCGCCTTTTCTGTACAAGTGCAGGTGTGGTTTTGTGCTTTGTGTTAAGTATTGTATTTCTAACTAGTTTGAAATAATACCAGTATTTTTAACATGACTGATATATAAAATTTCAAGTCCCAATTTGAAGAACATTTTAAGAAAATTAAAAAGAAAAAGAAAAACCTCTATCTTTAGAAGACTCACCCAATTTCTATAGGCATAGACATTTAAATGATGATATATTTAAACTTTCATTATTTTAGTTTGTACTATTTTATTTTAATATCTCAAAAACTACTCAACAGGCCTAGAGTCTGTCAAAGATAATTGGGCTTAAAGATATAACAAAGACTACAGATGGAAGAGTAATGATATACTAACGACAAACAAAGCTGTCACTGACAATTAAGAAATCTGACCCATGAAAGAACTTTAAAAAGTGCAGTTTGGCTTTTGGAATACAGTGGCACCTAAAGCAACTTAACGTTAATTCTATCCTTTTGACTCACTGTTTCTTGTTCCATTTACATAAAATGATGTCACATTTCATACTTCTTTTGATTTCTTTAATACTCCCAAGCTTCTGACCTTTAGTCATTGTTTTTGGATGGTTACACTAGATCACATTCCCAAGACTAAGTCCACAATTAAAGCACGGAGAAATTTGGGTGAATTCTTTTGAATAATGTTAACATCTTATAGCTCCTGACTGCTAGACCAGGTCATCCAGTCCAGGGAAGACCCAGAGTGTTTTGCTGAGAGTATAATCAGTATCAGCTGCCGAAAGACCAGTCACAGGACCTGCTCCCTGTGCTCCCAGTTAGAAGCAGTCTTGTATTTTCTACTCTGTGCCTTACCACATGCCATGGAATTACACAGAAAGTAGTGGTCTGACTTACTCTGATCTAGCGTCTAGTTCTCACTTTCAAGCTTCCTTGTGTATTACTAAGCAAAGGTTATATAATTTACTATATTGAAATTGAAGTGCATCAATGATTAAAAACTCAATATTACTGACCAAATCCATGCATAATAACTCCATAAGAATGGATCTGTCAAGAATTGGAGGATATAAGTAGACTCTAATCTGAGGACAGCCTTAATCAGAGCTCAGTATCACTACTTTTGATAGGACATGTTCACTTACTTGCCGTGGTCACACAATGTGTCTGCATCTGGTATAGAAAACCTCCCATTTTGTTCTCAGTTGCCAATCTGTTCAACACCTGTCCACATCTAGACATGTAAGTTCCAACAAAGACTTTAGAGACCACAGCCATTCATGTTTATATGCTGCATTACTACTGTAGGGATCACAGTAACAGCTGGCAGCTTAGTAACTGCCATCATCTAATTTCAGTAAAGATTAAGGCTTTAAAAATCTTTAGCTTGTAATATTTGTGGGAGAGGCCAAAAGCGCTGCTAGAGTTCTTTAAAAAAAAAAAAATCCCAGAGCTTAATTTAATCAAAGAAAATGAACACAGTTTCAAGATCTTGATAGATTTGAATGGAATATATATTTATTATTAATTCTCTCGACCACATGACTTAAAAAGTATTTAGCATTATTGCACAAATTAAAAAAGAGTAGTCTTTCATAATGATGCTACAGGAGACTCACACACATTAATTTAACATATATTTAGTCAATTTCTACTCAGGGACCAGACAATGTTTAAGTAAACTAAAAGAAAGATAAGGTTCTTATTTTTATGGAACATACATTCTAGAACATGTAAAGAGATAAAACAAATCTATAAATAGAGAATTTGTATAGAAAATAAATGTTCTGAAACACAGACAAGAGCATAACAGGGAATTAGCTGGATAGGATTAAATTGGGTCAGATGAAAAGGCACATTTGAAAAGATAACATTTGAACTCACATCTAGGTGGGTAGATAGAATGAGCTAACCATGAGTATAGAAAAGAAAGCAGAATAAATTTCTATATAGGTTTAGGAGTAGTCAAACAATCTGGGTGGAAGTTTGGGAACTTAAACCAAAAGCATATTCACAGTATTCAACAAAACCTACACTGTGTATGCATTTGAGCAGAGGCAGGCTGCTGACTTGAAGATGTGAAGCTCCTACTGTGCAATTAATCCGGGGTCTGCTCTGTCATGATGGAAGCTTGGGGCCAGAATATGCAGGGTCTTCTCTGGGTTACGGCTATGGGCTATTCTAAGGACAGCAAGAAATCAGTGGAAAGATTTATGCAGTGAATTGTCACATTTTGAGTTATGCTTCAGATTATTACAGAGATGTAAAGCACAGATTATTAGCAGAAGCGTAGAATTAGCAGCAGAGAAAACAGGATGCTACTGTAGTATCGTACGTGAGGATGATGGCTTTAATGGGTATCATAGCACAGAAGATGGAGAGAAACAGTTGTAAATGAAACACCATTTTGGCAACTCAAGAATATTTTCTGATTGAAATTCAGGTAAGAAAGCAATCAAAGATTACATCTAGGTTGTGGCTTAAGTATGCTCAAATATAACTTAAATAATGTTCCATATAGAGTTTTGAGAAGGAATGTAAATTAAAAGTGAGATATTCATTTATCTAACTAATATTTTTTGAGTCTCTACTATATGTCACAGGCACATTGTGTTGAAGACAGTATAAAATGTGTATGCAAATGAATTCATACATATACATAACGCATGTGTATACATATTTTAAAATAAAGTCATAATAATCTCAACAAACAGTAAGCACAAAGAAATTTAATTCAGATTTTACAATATTGGAGAATTTTCATTCAGAGGTTTTCTGTTCTTTCATGTAGTATTTGCCATAGAATCTAAACTTGAAAATGACAAAACACAATTTATTTTAGGAACACATAGGGAATATGGCAAAGAGAGGAATTTTCATATTGGGATCACTGTTCAGTCCATGTAAGATCACCTTAATTTATCTGTCCCAACCTCAACCGATGTTGAGATGTCTTTTATAATTTAAGCTTTTGAGATACGAAAACACTCTTTTAAAAATGTTTTAGGGCAATTTTAAACAATTCAGTATGTGTCATTGTCCAAAAGCAAATAGTAAAAATCAATATGTGCATTAGCATAATCAACACCTTCTTTTTTTGCTATGCAAAGTGCAATTATTGCAAAGTATAAGTCATCTTAAAAACGAAGCCTAAAATAAAAACTATTTTCCTGTGACATTTTGTACCGAAGAAATTCTACAACCAAAAAATTTTTCAATTTTTGTTTCCATTGAAGATGTGCATTCTTAAGGATAAAATCACATGCAATTTAAAATAGTTGTTAACTCCAGAAAAGTAATTTAAATAAAAAAATCTACAGCCAAAGCTTTAGTGAATATTTAAGCATTGAGTAATCTAAAGATTTAAAATCTTAACGTACTGGCGACCTTTAATCCTGAAATATCATTTCTATTGGAATACTTTCACATAAACACAAAGGTCAATATACAAGAATTGCACATATATTGATGACCGCATTATTGAAAAACGTCTATCTTATGCTAATCTATACCTTAGAATCCAATCATTCACTTAAAATGATAATGTGGGTTTTTTACTTGTTGACAAAACTATTTCTCTGTGAAATATTTTTAGAGGGGAACGAAGAAATTCACAGAAAAATAAACATGGAGTTATTCCATTAGGGTTGCCAATGTGTGTGCACATGTGTGTATGAGAGAGACAAACAGAGAAAAACAGAGAGACAAAGACAGAGACAAATATATGAGGCATAATATATATGAGAGAGAGAGAGAGAGACAAAAAGACAAAGAGTGAGAAACACCAGGCAACACTATTAGCAGTGGCTCCTTGGCTAGTTATTTTTTAGTTGGGGTGTTTGTGTGTGTGCGTGTGTGTGTGTGTGTACAGGTGAGTGTGTTATTAAACTCAAGGACTTCACTCTGAGCTACATCCTTAGCACCCTTTAAATAAATTTTTATTTTGAGACAGGGCCTCGTTAGTTGCTAAATTTCCCTGGCTGGGCTTGAACTTGCAAGTATCCTGCCTCAGCCTCTCAGAGTGCTGGAATTACAGACAGGTGACACAACCCAAATTGGCTAGTTTGAGAATGAGGTAGGAATGATGTGGCAGTGCTGGGAAGAGTGCTAATGGGGCCTTTAATTTTCTGCCATAAAAGCTGTGAGGTTTGGTTTTATCCTACACTAGGCCTGTCAGATATAAAACATACAGCTAGAGAGCCAGTATTCTATGATATCTTGATCTGACAGCAGTGCATTCCTTTACTTCACATTCCCTTATATCCACAAGAAAATATCAGATGACATCCTAGACTAAACCTGGCCATATAAATGAAGTTCATATTCTGTACTTCCTAGTGGCATTCCTAAATGCAGAAGGATTCTGCCGCTGTCGACCCCCACGCATACAGAATCTTGCAGAAATCAATAGGCTGAGATAGTTTCTTTATGTTTAAAGCAGATCTTGATGGCATCTTATTAAAATCCCTTCTTGTATGTCTGCAGCATGTACTGATCACTCAGTGGCATGGCTGACTGTTTACATTCTGTGCCAAATCAGCTGATATGTAATTAACATTATGTCTTGATAGCCTGCTGTTGTTTGCAGCAACTTCAAGTCGTGCTTCTGACACATCGACAACAAGCAGTGAACACTTGATACAGGGCCAAAACAACATAGATGTCTACTTCAGTTTCCAGTGATGTCATGCAGTAAGTGGACTTTATGAGCACAGGGCTGTTTATGCCATCACCCCTGGCCATTTTGTCCAATGTAGTAATACCATTTTCTTCCTCATGAGATTAATGATCCACAGTGATTACTGGTATATCTGTTTGTCTTAAATTGAACTGTAGTTGTGTGTATTAATTTAGTCACAGCTGTATGACAAAGGAATTAAGAGTCTTACAGTCTAATAGAACTGGACTCACTTGATTCTACTGTATGCTAAACTGACCTTGAATAAATTACATCCTTCTGTGCACTAGTTTTCTTTTCTGTATAATGGGGTTGATAATACCTACCCATATAGCTTATTCTGGAGAAGTAATAACACATTAAAAATGTTTTACATAAATGCTTGAAATATAACAATGATTATGGGAAAAGGTAAGTATGTCATGAACTCTTATATTTTTTACAAAATATGCAACATCTGGGGCACAGTTATTTGATAGGTGTTAGCAGAATATAGAAGAAATAATTCCATTTGGTCAAATCAGAGAATTTTAAAGATATTAAAATTTTTTATAGTGAATTACAATATACTATAATATAGTAATTTATACCAATGACAATGTCCTAGTCTAATACTAAAACATTGGAGAAACATTTGAAGTACATCCTTCAATATCACTGTTATTTTCAATTTGACTTAAACCAAAATCTACCTTCATTAAAAAAAAATAAAAGCCTATTAGCAAACATGAGGCTCCATCATTCTAAATATGTTAAGGCCAGAATCTAAACAGGAACCAAAACCAATCTTACTAACCAGTTAAACAAACACCCAATATTTACAATTTTTTCGTTTTTTGGATTCTAATTTAAAAATTGTATTTTTGCCTTTAATTTTAATGCTTTTATGTGTCTTTAAAAGTCTGCACCTCGTGGCTCCTCAAGTGTTCACTTTGAACAATGACTTTGCAGCTGGTCAAACCTGACTCTCAATCAATTTTTATGAGTACAAATTCTTGGGCTGATGGCTGGGTCTCCAGCTACATCACTCATATAATACACTCACAAGTGGTGATGAGATTCACATTATCACCAGAGCACCATTCTGCCGATGGCGGCAGCAGACACAGCAGGGGCATTCTGTCCTCCTTACGACAAATGACTCCTTCACCTTTCAATAATGCAGCCTGCAGGTATGGACGTACAAGCTGAGTGTGGATGGAATGAGAGCTGTCTTTAAAAATACTAATAAAAACTACCCAGCTCTTCCCAATGGGTCATTCTCTTTGAATCTCCATATATATATATATATATATATAT
>NW_022900916.1:43793667-43856146 GCF_012274545.1 Fukomys damarensis | reverse complement strand
TTGAACGGACCATTCAATTTTTCTTCCCATTACATTTAGAATTGAAGATTCAATTGTGTTCAGTACTTCAAAAAGTTGTCAGAGTACTGGCATGCATATTTCAATACACTCAGGCATGGGAGTCTCTGTATGAGTGTTTGTGTAAATATATACATACGTAAGTATAGACATATTGTACTGAAATAGTATTTCAAAGTTCAACATGTTACTACAGGTAGAATGAAACCAAATTTATTACAATCTGGTGTTATTTTTCCTGAATTTCAAATATGAATCATATGTTTCCCACCTACTTTGATTTAAATTGAATTTTGCCTTTTAAAAGGTAAAACACATATTTTAAATATTGGAAGTACTTGTAGCTTCACAATTAATCTTCTCCAAAGACATACAAATCAATGATCCTAAGGTAATTCAATTGTGTCTTTAATTTCTAAACTCTAGGAGGCGATAAAGTATACATGTTCCATAACTGTTGATTCTTGGGATTGTATGCTAGAAAATATGAAGTACAGGATCACCTTCAACCTTTTCTGGTCAAAACCATGAAATGATCATTTGACCTCTACAAAATCTATTTTTCATGTTGAAATAATCAGTACATTAGAAAGTCCTATGTTTATTTTTGTGGTGCTGGAATTTGAACCCAGGGCCTTATATTTAACTAGGAAGCACTCTGTCGCTGAACTACACCCTGAAAAACTCTTAGCCTACTGACATTTAACCAGGTCTCCATAGTGACACATGTCCTTTATTCTTTATAGCATAACGATTAATGCAAAGGATTCACTGAATATCTGTCATTACCATGTTAGAGTCTCACATTCTTTCATACATATCTCTACCAATTAAACTTCATGCTAATAGCCTGTGTTCCTCTCAAACGAGCTTATGCCAGTAACATCAACTACTCAAAATATAGAATTAAGTGAAATTCTATATAAATGCATGAAATGTAACTAAAAAAAAAAAACAGCTTCTACTTCTCTGAGAAAAATAATAGAATGCTTGAAAAAGGCATGCTAAAGCCATTACAAACTAGTCAATTTAGATGTAGCTATCTGTATTTTAGGAATAAAATATCCAGAAAGATCTACATTCAAACGACTTCAAAAATGCCCTTCAATTCTTGTGCTAATGTGAAAAACCAAAACCTGAAAACTATAGATGGTCTCATGGATGTAGCTTCTGGAGAGTAGATCACTCAGCACTCTGAACAGAGAAGTTAAATTCTTGAGCTTTGTAGCAAAAGGTTGACACTGCATGTGTGCATGCATGTGTATGTGTGTGTTTTACTGAATTCTTCTAAACACTTAAGAAAATGTTATAATTCAGCCCGGAAATAAAATAGGCTAGCTGGCTGCCATGCAGCTAAAACTACTTTTGACGGAAGTTTTACACTTTTTATGAAGATACCATGCTATCGGGATATGAACAAAGTAATTTTTATCCACCGATTGATGGATGGTTCTGTCTGTGGATGATAGCAAATGATAGTTTTCCTCCCTTGGCATTTCACCATGTCATTCTGACTTAGCCCAGTTAAGCTTGCTTAATGTGTGGTGCGAATCAATGGGATTTTACAGACTGTTTTGTGTTAAGAATTCTAAGAGTGATTCTCCTTTTATATATTTCTGCCAAGAATGAGGTAGCCTGAATGTTTCATGGAATGCAATGACTTATGCATTAATGTAAATGTAACTTAATTTATATATTTTATGAGAAAAGCTTGCCCATGATTTAAAATAAGATCAGCCAAATTGCATATTCCAAAAATCTATATTCGTGATCCAGTCACCAATAAACACAGCAGTGAAGTTGATTTAGACATATTTATGTGAATAAGTGATTTATGTAGCATGATTGCATGAAAATGAGTGATAAATATCTATCGTTTGTCTCAGAATATCAGGGTAATATAACTGTTTTGAAGAGATGGCCTTGGAATCCTACAGATCTTCAAGATCTTTTCAGGATACCTGTGAGGTCAAAACTGTTTTTGTAACAATATTCAGATATTTTTGCCTTTTTCACACTTTATTTTCTTCTGAGTGTATAGCACAGCTGTCCGGAGGCTACCTTTCATCTCCTATTGCAACAAGTTGTACAATCAGCCTGATAGGAGAAAACAGCTACGTTAGGCTAGATAATAAAGCTGTATAAAACACAATGTCACTCAATTCATTAATATGCTTAGCTTGGGAAAGTCATTTGATGTAAAAATGTTATTTGTATTAGCATGTCGTGGATTTATTACTTTATTTTTGGTACTGTGGACCGAACTCAGGACCTCATGCTTGCCAGGGAGGTGCTGTGCCTTTTATTTTAAAAGAAATCATTTAAAAAGTTTCTCAGTTTAAATTTCTAACACAGTGAATATCAGCAGACATAACCCACAGAAATGAAAGTTCGAGAACTAGTGTGTTAGAGTGATTATGTTAACAGGAGGAAAATGACTGACCTGAACGAGAACAAAGTAACGTTTTTTCCATCTTTTCCAAACCTTTTGTCCAACAGCATACAGATACCTAGTAAGAAAAATAAATAAGGAAAAGGATACATGAGTAATGCTATGGTCTCTATAATCACATTTGTTCTATAGGTATTGAAACTAGACTGCTAAAGGCAAAGTTTAGTTCATTTGGGATCCGAGACAACATGCAGCTTCTGTGTGACAAGATGACTGAGCTTATTCCAGGTTCTTGAAAGGGAATTGATTTATGTGACTTATCAATTTGTCACTCCTTACCACAAATTGAACGAAGTAGGAGTTAGAAAGGATAATCAGAGAACCAGTTGGAATTTTATTCTTACACACACTTCTTAGGGGAAACAGAGGCTATGAACTGAGGACACGGGACAGCGCTGTGGTTCTTGGATGACTAAAGACGAGTCGTGTAGCTCAAGAAGAAGCTGGTTGCAGAGTCAAGAATGCAGGGGAAGGGTCACTGTCCAGCTGGGTAACCCCAAGATGTGCCTGTACCAATCTCAGTCCTCACTTCCTCACCTATCAAGTGGCAGGATAGGATTTCCTCATTTCCCAGGTTCCTGCTAGATCTATCCGTTTGGAACTTACTTGATTTTAGGAAGCATCTCACTATACATTTTTTAAAAATTTCAAACTTCAGATAATAGTGTAAATATTACTTTAACCACACCTTTTAACTTTGCATCAACATAATCTGAATGGAAATGACTAATGTGACCAATTATTTGAGAACTGAATTTCTGCTCTTAGTGAATGTATAGAGGATATGCTGTATCCTGGGATGTCAAAGAAGAAATTAAAAACTAACTGAGGGTGAATCTGATGTGGAGTGAGCTGTTTTAAAATCATATACATTATCTTGTAGAAAAGTAGTAAGAGCAGTCTAATTTTTAAAATAAATACTTTCAACACTTTGTCACAATTTTTTTCTGGAGTGGAAGCTTAACAACGCGGAGTTTACTTAAATTAATTTAATTTACATACAATCATAAATGATAAAAAAGAGCAACATGGCTAATAGCTTATTTAGTGGCTTAAAAACTCTAGACCAGTGATGGAGAAGCTTTTAGAGGCAAGTACCCAAATTGCAAACCCAAACCCACTTATTTATCGCAGAGTGCCAAAACTGCAATTAAATCTGAATAATGAGGTTTTTGTTTTCATGACATTATAGAGAAACAATCCTATCTTTTCATTCTGGAATTATTAAGGTAAAAGTAATACACCTAAAATTGTATTCTACATGGCACCTAGTTTACATTATTGAAAACTGGTAATTACTTAAATGTCTAACAGTAAGGGAATTATTTACCAAATCTTTTTTTTTTCCAGCTTTAATTGAGTTAATTGGTACATTTTAGGGATACAGTACAGTTACTTTCATTGTTGGGATCTTGTACCTCTACATGACAGGTACTGGTTCTCATTTTTTCCCCTTGTCCCTGCCCTCCCTTCACCCGCTCTTTTCCTCCCCATCTACAAACACTTTATTTCCATCTTTTCATTATCTCACATTTTCTTCTTTTCCCTTATTACCCTTCCCCTACCCATCCCACCTTCCCTACACCTTTAGCTCCTTTCTTCCCATTTCTAAATGTCAGTAATCTTATTAGGATCTTATGTATTATTGCAGATTATTCACACCAGAGAAACTATTTGGTATTTACACGTGTGATTTATTTATTTCATTTAAGAGTATATCTTCAATATGTATCCATTTTCCTATGAATGAATCTATTTATTTACCAAATCTTGACATATCCACAGAAAGAAATCCTACACTGTAACTGAAATCATGTTTTTGATAAAAATAGTAACAGGAAAGATCTCATCATATACTATTATGTGAAAAAGAGCAGGATTCAATACTACTCCCATACTTTGTTTTAAACTTGTGAGGAAATACCTATAAAGTGAATATTTCAAAATAGCAGTAGGATCTTTGAGCAGTAGAATTATAGAAGACTTAAGTCTCATTTATTCCCTTTATTTTATAAATTTTCATAATTAGGGAAAACATACAATTACTTAAAGTCAAAATAAAACAAGCATGCTCTTGTATTGGAAGAATCACTCAAATGGTCCAATTCAATTACATTGTTTTCTGTTAGACACACCAGCTAGCTGAAGCATTTGGTGAACTTCTATTTGGCCTTCAGAACATTATCTGTGCTTGTGAATATGTTAATTCACTTACTAACCAGCAGAGATGTCTACTGCTCACCTGCTCACTGTTTCTTCTCAAGCTCCCCTTAAAACCCTTTGCACACCTTTGCTCTAGCCTTTAATTTCTCCTCTGTGGTCCTAGTGATAGGTGTTCAGCTGCTCTCTTTCTGTCTTTCATATATAATTTCCCTTTCCTGAAATGCACACATCCAAGCTTCTATTACAGGGTTAACAGCAATGACCTCAGGAACTAGATACTGTGGACATGACAGCTGCCCCTTTACAAAAGTGAACTAGCAGTACGTGTACCTAATAGCTCTCTGGGAGCCACAGAGGCCATTCACAACAACCTTTGCCTGTGACCACAGTGTACGTCTCAGCTTTTTCAAAGGGCCTCACTTAGCAGCCTTCTGGGCTTCAGGGTCATATCAAATGAATGTGAATAGTGATATGCAATATATCAACACTACACGCAAGTTAGTGTCAATCTGGTAGATGGTGAACGTCCACCATGAAGAATGCTAGTCAACTCCAACATCATTCAAAATGGAAGATTAAAAAATGTGCAGTAAAAGTGTAAGGTTTTTCTGAAGACAAAAAGAAGAGGAAGAGTTAGATGCATACCTGCGTATTAGGGAATGTTACACTGGTATCAGTGGAAGATATTGTAATAAATATGAGGGAAATTGAAACTGAAACCAAATTAAACATTTGAATGTTGAGCCCTGCAGTATTTTGGTCTGTTGCATTATACAAAAAATTCTATTGACCATAGACAGCAATCGATTACACCCAGAAACTTTCTGGTATTATACACGTTGAGACCATAATGCTAAGTGAAATAAATCAGACACAAAACATTAAACATTACATGATTTATCACATATGAGAAATACAAAATATAACTAAAAAGTAAAATAAAAAAGTAGATAATAGAAAGTAGGGAGATAGATCTATTTCAAATGGGAAGGGGGTCAAAAAATGGGAGGGAGAGAGAAGGAAGGAAAGGAAAAAAGATAATGAAAAAACAATTGAGATGTGTTAATGTACATGTACCAACTCCACACAAGGAATGTAATCATTATGTACTGCAAAAAATGTACAAATAAAAACTAAAACTAAAAAAAAAAGAAACATAATAGTTGTCAACAACATACACACAAAAAAGAATTTTACTGACTCTTCACATATGAAAACAACATCCAACAAAAGATTACCTATAAAGAAGTGTTATAAATAATATGCAGAAAAATATAAACATCTGTCTTCTTAATATCTTTATTGGCTGGACAAAATTCTAATGAAAAAACAGACATGAATAAAATACATTAGAAAGGGTAACTGTACTAAGTTTACTGTACTAAATCTGTACATTACATTTTACTTCCATAAATCTGTGTTTTTGCTATAAGGATGAGTTTTGGAATTAGATATAATGCATCATTGTAAGCTGCATTTTTACTGGTATAAAAGTAGATTTCTGAAATTAAAATTATGTATTTTAAAAAGGAGAGAAAAAAGAAAAAAAAATCAATATTGTTTGAGTTTTTATACTCAAAAACAATCTAAGGTTCAATACTTAGAAATGATTAGGTTGTCATTAAAAATGATAGTAAAAAATAATTGCTAATGAAATGTGGAAATGGTATTAAGTTAAAAAGTACTCAGATGTATTTGTGCTGTATGAATAGAAAATGCAACCAAATGTTAAACTTGTTAATATTTGGCTAGAGAGATGAGAGATGAATTTCATGTTATTCTTTGTATCTTTTTACACTTCTACAATTCCTAGAATGACCATATCTTTTTTCTTCTGTGTTTAGTGAGGTTTACTGTTACAGTTAAAATAAAGTAAGATCTAACTGTTTTAAGGGTACCATTTGATGATTGTTAAAATAGTCCTGAAACTATGAGTGGAATCAATTTACACAATGTTTCCATCTGCCCCAAACTCCCTCATGCTTTTTAATTTTCTCTTCACATCTCCAGTTCTGCAAACCATTGATTTATGTTTATATTATTTTTTAGAATAAAATTGAAATTATGTAGTACACAGACATTTGTGTCTGAATTCTTTAGAACGCTTCTGAGATTTATCTTGGTTGTTTTGTGTATCAGGAACCCATTTCTTTTTATTGCTAAGCAGTATACATCATTGTATAAATTTATCTCAATGTGTTTATTCATTCACCACTTGGGAGGTATTTGAATTGCCACATTTTTGTCATTTCTTTTTTGAGACAGGGTCTTGCTATGTAACTCAGATGGGCCTTGAACTCACTATGCAGCCTAGGCTGGCCTTGAACTCCTGGCAATCCTCCTGTTTCAGCCTTCCAAATAGTAAGATTATGGTGCCACATTTTTGAATATGAAAAATAAAGCTGGAATAAATGTGTGTATCTCTTTGTGTTGCCATATATTTTCACTTCTCCCAGAGAAGTATCTATGAGTGAGATTTTTGGGTCATACTGAAAGTATATTGTTAAACTTTATAAGAAACTTCAAAATTATTTTATAAAGTGGTTGCATTGCTTTGTACTGACTCTAGCAGTATATGAGAGCACAACTTTGGTAGAAAAATTTAGTATCATTCAATATTTTGGAGGTGTGGTTAATATGAATCTATGAATAATGCAGGTGTGGCTAAACTAAATACAAATACCAAAGACAAGAGCCTTTGTCTTCATCATGAGTGTGTGAAGAACTACTGTAACTCTGCAGTTGAGTTTTCCTATTGCTAGGGAAGTTTTGGGGGCAAGAGTAAGGAAAAAGGAGCCAAACTGATTTAAGTATTTGGTCACTCTTAGATAACCCACTTATTTTTTAAAAATCTGTAGGAATCAACGGAATTTTCTCCTAACCCAGTTTTACACCTAGCATTGCTACTGAATCACTATTTTTTTTTTGTTGTTTAATGCTTATATTTATGGTATCTAAGGCTCAAAAGGGTCTTGAATTTTCAGAAAAATATACCAAAGTTACTTATTCTGATATTATGTTTTGCTAGGCAATAAATACTATCCCTTACACTTATACAATAAAGTAGAAGTATATTTACTGAAAAAATAAGTTAGTTTATGTACTGTATCCATATCAATAATCAATTTTTAGATAATTTGTATACAATAAATTGACTTTACTTCAAATAATCATGATATAATTTGATCTTTAATAACTTTGAAAAGATTCAATAACATTTCATGACAATCATAATAAACTACATATTGCTATAAAAAAGTAGAACTGATAGAACTAAATAACTTCGTGGGATATAGTGGCAATGGCATTACATGGATCCTTGCTAGCAATTTACATGTTATTTCACACACACACATAAACTATTTCAAAAAAATAACCCAGTATTTTTAAAATTATAGGTTCTTGTCATCTAAGTTATACACAATTGGTGCTTTAATTATTTACAATACTCAAGACACGTGTTGTCAACCCAGAGGGGCAGAACATTGGTAGGGTATCAAACACCCACTTGTGGTTCGCTCTCCAGCTATACTCTTCTTGAATATTGTGTGACTTGCTGAGCTATTACTGTGCTAGCTTTGTATAAACTGTATGATTACTTTAAATAAACAAGTTAGTTTTTAATTATATGTAAATCATACTTTCCAAATACCTGTCAAACTGAGAACACATCCTTTAAGTGGGTTTTGACAATTCATAGTTATTCATTCAATAAAATAACTTTTTTACACAGCATGAAAGAAGCATCCCTTAAAGCACAGTATGAATGTTTTTTTCACCTTATCTCAAATACAAAAGCAGGCTTTTGAGATGGGTTGGGGCTCTCACCATTACTCATCTGCCTCAACCTCCATAATTCGGTTTAAATAAAACATTTATTTTGCCTTATCTGTTAAAATTTGGGGGCTTAAATTGGAGATAAAAGAACAAATATAACCACTTTTTCTTGGTCACTGCTCCATTCTCCAATATCTGTTAAAATATGATTCTAAGAAAAAAATGGCAAGTTCCCTAGGTAAAGTTAAATTTGATCCAAGAATTACTTGAGAGGATAAAAAATATTCTATAGCATGTCTTTCACAGGCCTGTATTTTAAATGCAAACTTATACTAAATGTAACACTTTTTCAGTGGAAAAACTTTCAGTGTGTCAACACCACTCACAGAACCAGAGTAGAATGGGTTATTTAAGTACAACTGCTCAGATACTTTCAAAAGTGTTTGCTCTCATCAATACATCCAACTGAAGCATTAAGAAGTTTCTCCCTTTGTACGAAAAATTGCCTGCTTAACTTTAAAATCTTCTCTTCTTACATTAGGCAACAAGGAAATTAGCAGCACTGACACAATGCTCAGATTTAACACATAAGAATAAAGCCTTGAAGCATTTGGTTTCATAAGTCAGTATGCACACAACAATAATCTTAAAGTAATAGTGCCTCTTCCAGGGTTATTTGTTGCAAAGCAACATATGAATCACTGCTAGGAAACAAAGTACAAAAATCAATTAGATGTGTTGCAGTGTTTCAGTGGCCTATATCTATTTATCTATCTTTTTTCTCTTTCTTCTCTCTTTTTTAATTTTTTGGGTACTTCTAACAAGAACAAGATCATATTGCTCCCTCAGATACAAACAATATAAAAACTGAACTTCAAAAAATTTTATTGTATATTTAAAATATGCTGGTAGGGGAAATTTTAAGAGAAGAGGAAATAAAAGAATTTTGGTGTTTGCTCACTTGATATTTTTTTCAAAAAGGAAATGGTTAAGTTTCAAGTCAAAATATTGCTACCAACAAGGTAAATATATTTTTGATATATCTCAATAATTACAGAGTATCTCATTAAAAACCATGCAACCTTTCTGCCAATGTAATGTTTACCAGTTATCTGTTAATAAGCTACCTGGAAGGTATAACCCAGTTACTTCTAAAAGTTTTCATTTGTGGACCTCACGAGACTTAATGAAATCCAACAGAATGTTCTACGACAGGAGGAATAAATACTTCATTAAATATATGGTGGGTCTTAACAACATATATTTCAGTAGCAATAAAATGGCTCTCAACAGATTAAGTAAAATGAAACTTGCTAAAAATAAACCTCAGTCAAGACAAAAATTGTCTTAACTATTAGACTTATTTTTGTTAAATTTCAAATAGATGCTTTACATTTCATCACTTTAAGACTACCGTGCACAAAGAAGTATTTTAAAAGTTTGTTTTTGCATAACTTATTTTTTATATGATACCATTTTGAATACTGGTAATAGTAAAGAAAAAGCAAATATTCTCTTAAGTATGCTGTATTTGAAATAGAAAATAGTAATGAGAAACAAAGAACTCATTTAATCAAACAATTTAAAAGCACTTTATAAAACCTTTGTAACTTGAAAATCGTCCAAAGAATACTTCAACACACACAAATTCTCCAAACATATTAGTAAATGTTATAGCTTAGTTTCAATTAGAGTGGTGACACACACTTCTAATAGAAAGGAGAGTGCGAAAGTTTATTTGCACTGAGCCCATGCTGTGAAAGCACATGGTTTTACTTCACGATGAAAGATCATCACTAATGAATATTTGAAAAACATAATTGTATACAGAAGATGGGAATTATCTAGTGCTTGCAAAAAATTGACTATTACTTTTGGCAGATCATTTATGAGTCTAGCTTTTTATTCAAAGACACAGAACAATCAATCTACATGCTGAATGATAAAGCCTTTTCTTCTACAAGGCTTCATTTTTCAAGGAAAAATACAAAAAGAAAAAAAATCAATATATAGAGTAGTTAAGTCCTGGAAAGGGCTTTCTTAAAGAGAAACCTCAGTCAAGGTTGAAAGAGCAATTAATGCAGGCTCAAAAAGCTGGGCCATTCTGATAGAGTTCGGTTAACATGTGGCAGAAGTAATCATCCACTTGTGAAAATGATTTTCGGTTCATTCTCAAACACCTTTCAGACACTCATGATCCCATTTAACTGACAACAATACAGGCTATCTGTGGGCACCATTGCATTTCATGTGAAAACCAAGTGGGACCAAATGCCCTCAGGCACTTTCAGTCATTCCTGAAAGTCCTCTGCTGCTTGCAGAAAAGGAATCTTCCTTTCACTACATTCTTCCTTTTATTTAACTCCACAAGATTAAGCATTTGTGTTTGATTTTGTTTTCAGCAAAGGATGAGAAGAGAATCTGATTCAAGACAATACTGTCATCTGGGCATTGTGAAACCTAGAAGTAAATACTTTCCAGCTGGTCTTTCTAGTTCCTGCATTCTTACACGGAAGAGTAAGAGAGGTGGGAATACAAGGAAGGGATCTTCACCAGACAAAATTTTCGGACAGTTTGAGAGAAAGCGGGAAAGAAGAAAAACTCCACACTCCTACTGCAGGGCAAGAAGTTAAATTTCTATGCCTTATAAATGCGAGACTTCACAGCACACTTGAATGAAACAGGAGTTCTTCACTTAAATAAAGCATCTCATTTTATAGAACTGAGAATGTACATACTATCAGTCTTCTTTTTGTTGAGAAGTTCCACTTTCTGCTATTTAAATACCAGTTAAAACTCAGCTGACACAGCAAAAACTATCTTAAAAATTGGCTTCCAACAGAAAAATCTAGAAAATGAGTAGAGGCAATGTGCTAGGATAAGGTGACCATAAAACTTTATACCGCCCTCAGATCAGGTATCAAGAAGTATTACTGATGTTCTTAAAGGCTATGTTCTAATATAAAGGTTAATTCACACAACTGAAACTCAAACAATCAGGTAAGTAGTGTTGAAAATAAGTGGGTAAGTAGTTCTAGTACTTTTAAACAGCTACATCAAAACTAAACAATCTAACTAAAAATCAAATGGTATGGAGAAATCCTTTCTCTATAAAAATATGCTAATATTTGTCTTTGATAATTTTCATTGGCATTTTTATATCTCAACTAGTAGAAAATATTAACATATTTTAATGCTTCATGATCTAATACTGATATCTATAAAATTACAAGAATGCTGTTTTTAAAAATTGACAAAAGTTTTATATATTTATGGCACAAAACATGTTTTGAGATATACATAAGCTGTAGAACACTAAATGAAGGTAATCTATGCATTCCTTTGATACATTCTACTACAGAAGACATATTTTATGTTTTTCTTCAATTTAAAAAATGTTCTTAAATCTTTTTCTTCATCTACAGAACCTCACTCCTTTGTTAAAAGTTACAGAAAATTAATGAGCTTTCTAAACTGATTATAAAATGTCCCAGAAGTGGGCACAGAGTGGAAATATACCAAGAATATACTGAGAAGTCTTCTATACCCCAATCAGGCAAGCTTGCGGAGTCAGGTCTGTGTTCCCACTTTAAAGGAAGACAAGGACAGAGTTTGAAAATCTGAATGTCCCAAGGATCCAACTTAACACATTTCAAAGAAAAGTTATTGTGCAGCGCTTAGAATAACGGCTCCCAGGTACCTGACAATTACAAAAATGAATTACTCATGTCATCCTAGATGTTTTTGTTATATAATTCATTATGTTTTCCTCTCCTTGGAAATGCAATTTTTTTAAAACCAGATAACAAAAGTTTTAGCAAAGTATACTTATGTCAAAGTAAATATTATTTACTATTGAAAGCATCTTCTCTTTTTTGGCCTGATATTCTCAAAGTAAAGCAAAACGATCAAACATTGTGAACATTCTACATAATACAGGTTATCTTGAATTAGCACAAACATTTTAAGTCTCAGTTTCCTTTCCATAAAAGATATCTACTTTGCCTTCTTCATACTGAAGGCTGCAAGTGAAATGAGTACATGAAATGCCTATCTTGTTTAAAAAACTAGATATATTCTCAAAAAAGAAAATTATTGAAACAGTTCGGGGTTCAGGGCTTCCCTAGTGTATGTTTTAGAACTTCTGGATGTAAGAAGACATTATGAAGAAACAGAATGGGGTTGGTGATCAAATAAAAAAACACTGAGTTAAATATGGTTAGAAAGGTTCTATGTGTGAGGACTTCTGAGAGCCTGTAGCACAGATGTTCCATGAAATACCGGGAAGAAGGGAAGGTGGGGGGGAACAGTATATGTAGTGTCTCCAAAATACAGAATCTTTTTTTGTAGAACAGCCTGTAAGAGTCATACTAACACATACTTTGGGAAATTAGCTGGACTAGATTACTGCTAATGGCACTTTAAGCAATAAAAATTATAAAACCAAGTTTTTATATTCTATTTGGAATCAACTAATACCCTAGGCACAATTAAACTATCTTATTTTACTCTTAATATAATATCACAAGGAATCAACAATGATTTAACTTGAAAAGAGTTTTCTTTAAAAACTGACCATAAGTCCAAGGATTAAGTTTGATCCCTAAAAGATTCATTATCCTTCAATATTGCTCTCCGGTATTACTCAATAAGGAGATGTACGGAAAGGGCCGGAATTTAGGAAATAGATTGTGTCCATCTTTCAAGTAACATCTTTAAGTGTCTCACTCAAAAAAGTGTTTGAACTCCTCTTGACATTCAGCACTCCACATAGATTTCCCAACAGCTTGGTTTTACCTGAATTATGTCCCTTGAACTTCAATTTAATGCTTTGTGACTAATCTTAACAGCGGAAGACTGTGGAGTTTTGGTTCAAGACCAGAGGACTGAGCAGTAAGACAGCCTTGTAGTTACTGCAGCTCTGGCATCATTCTTGGGCTTCAGTGTCAGATCCTGCCCCACTGCCTGTGTGTCAGTAGTTGTTTTGACAAGCAGCCCACTAACCCAGGAAAAGCACCCAGCTTTTCTTTTGTTTTATTAATCTTTCTCTGACATTCTTCGCTTGCATTTTGGACATGTTAGCTGGTTGTAGACATTTCTGTGATTGTTCATATCTAAAAATACCACCTGTCCTGGATCTTAGAATACTTTGTTTGGCTTACTTTCACATTAATTATTCCTTTGCAAAAATACTCTGATATTCAGAATATTGCGCTGCCATAAAAAAGATAAACACGAGTCATTCATATGTAAGTGGTCATAATTTGAGAACATAATGTTAAGTGAAATAAGATGTAAGCTCAAATATTGCATGGTTTGTCTTATATGAGAAACACTGTATTACACACATACACACCACAGAGCACAACAGATAACAAAGAAGTTGGGAGGAGTTCAAATACTTCCCCAAATTACATATTCCATTGTATTAAAAATACTTCAATATGTATGCTAATTTGTTCCATTTATACTAAAAGTTTATCTCAGTTCCTTGAAAAGAAAGTTTGTGTTATTATCTCTTTATTTATTTTTTGTAAGAAATTTTTTGGTCGATGTACTGAATTGAGTAACTACTTTAAAGATTATGACACACAGTGTAATAAATACTGTTATTCTCTTATCCAGTTATGAAAAATATTTTATTTTTTCATAAAATAAAAAATAAATAATCTCTGGGTTCTTCCTGCTTCTCCAACTGTTTGTGCGGTGTTTGCCTTATCCTTCAAGTCAGGCACATCTTACATAAGATTTCACTTATTTCCAATACCTTTTTTTAAATTGACCTTACTCTTGTTTCAAATTTTCCATTTTTTCTACCCTTTAGCACAATTATCACTTTCTTTAGTACAATCATCCCTGACCAAAGTCTGTTGAAAAATACTGTGAATATTTAAATAAAAAAGCAAAAGATATATTGCCATTAATCCTGATAAGTATACTTCTCTCTTTGACCATACCTATCATGTTCTTGCCGCTTTCTGAAGCAGTTCTGAAAGTACTCTTTTGTGTCATTAGTTGTGCTGTCCTCGCTGCCTCTATGTCCTAAATTAATTGTAAACATTTAACTTGCATGGTCACTTTGCCTTTGTGCAATGCCAAATCTAGTGAATAAGGTGGATGAAGATACACTGTAATGTTTTTATTTGACAAAAATTGACAAAAACATTTTGAATTGATTCAGCACATGAAGGGTGGGATAAATGTATTCAAAGTGGGGGGTATTTTGAGCATTTTTCAGAGTTTAAAGGGTGTGTCTTTTACTGTAATAAATGTTAAAAATTTAAATGCACACTGTATGTTTTGATCAAACCTTGTATCCTATTTTATACACCGGTGGTCTGTGGGCATTTCTCTGATAACCACAGCCTGAGGGTTTTTTGACTATTTCTCACACGAGATGGCACACTCCATAAGGACAAGGGTAATGTTAGCAGACTGTCCACTCTATCCTCAGTGCCCAATATGGTGCCCTGATAGAGCAGATACTCCATAAACATTTTGGAACCAGTAATTGGCTACTCTTAATTTTGTTCTTAGGAGCAACTATAAAAAAGATGTCATAAAGTAAGTAAATAGCAAAAATTTGTATGATGTACATCAAAAGAAAAAAGTTTGGTGTAGCCCTTAGATATTTCATTGTATTGGTGTTTTTATATTTATTTGCTTCAACAGTATCCAAATAATATGAGCAGAAGAATGTTGTCCTAAAATTTAACATGACACAGAACAGAAAGCGTAAAGGAAGATGAAGCGGCTGCTGTGAAATCTGGCCCAGAACTGTAGCAAGTGCAGGCATCTCACTCATGTACAAGAAGGGGCACCTAAGACTTCAGAATGTCTGATGAAAACAGCCCCATCTCACTGTATCACAAAAGCCTTCCTTTCAAAATGAAATAGAACACATCTCTAAAGGTCTCAAAACAATACCAGAATTCAAACTCTCATTAGTATTCTTTTATTTATTTATTTATTTTTTGTACCCAGGGAATGAACTCGGGCCGTTGTGCTTGCAAGGCAGGCAGCAGAACCACTGAGCCAAACCCCCGGCCCAGTATTCTTTTAAATAACATAGTATGCTTTCGTGAGCTTTGTTAGACTCCATTTTGGGGACTGGTGAAGGGAATAATAATTTGGTATTTCATTTCTTTGCTTGAGTTCTGAACAAACTGATTAAAGACGGAAATGTTGACAGAGGATAAAACATCATCTTCAATACTGATGTAGGTAATAAGTGTGTGGTTTATTTTTCTAACAAATAGGGTTTCTTCAAGAGGTTCAGTTTTATTACTAGACTTACTTTCCACTGCGCACTCACAGAGAGCGCTGGATAAAACAGGTCTAATCATAGGAGATCCTGCCCTGGACAGACACTGACAGAGAGAAGCGGATCACCAGTACTCCCTCTAGACAAATCATCTTCAAGAGGAAAATAAAGTATACAGCACATAAAAAGGTGCAAAGGCTAATGTTACTATTAATGCCCAGATTCTTCTCTGAAGCTAACCAATTAAGGAAAAAAAAAAAAAAGGAAATGGGTGATGAAGAGAGAAGAGCACCCAGGAATACTGTATTTCAGGCCACTGAGTGAGAGAAAGACAGAAAAAGACCACAATTCTTTTATATCCAATATCCCTTTATACTGCTATGTATTGGATATGAATTTCACTACTCTCATCTGTAAAACAGGCCAGGAATATTTTCCCTGAGTATAATAGACAGTGTCATTAAAATAGCTACCAGAATTAGGCATATAAAAAGGTCTTTCAAACTACAGAGTACAATGTAAATTAAACAATTAATAGTGGTAATAATAGAACACACATAAATATTTCAACCTAACTTTTTGGAAAGACTTAAAAAATTTGGGGGTATGACAATTTATTTTATCAACTAAATAAACCTTTGAAATAGTATGGTACCAGGGATCAAACTAATTTGGGAAATAATTTAAGTATACTTTTTGCTCTAAAATGAGGTGTTTATGGGCTGGAGATTTAGCTCAGTGGTTCTGCTGCCTGCCTCGCAAGTGCAAGGACCTGAGTTCGGTCCCCTGTATGAGAGAAAAAAAATGAGGTATTTAAGAGCTGTTATATTTCTATAGTAGACCTGTGCAGTATTTTCAAGATACAGAATTTATCTTAGATTCTGAGTAAGCTGCAGCTATTTTCTAATCAGCTAAAAATTTTAGACTACAAAAAAAATAAATAAAGTTTGAAGTTCTCTTTCCCTCTTACACATATTTAGAGGCAAATGAATAACAAAACAAAGACAAAAGTAATAAGGAATATATACCTGATAAGGTTAGAGTCACTGGACTACGTCTATATGATGTTTATTTTTTTCATTTAACATAAAGCTAAAGATAACTATTTAAAAATAATTTACCTATGAATCTGTATTCATGGTTTTTGCCTATGCATACAGGATGAGATGAAAAATGAAATCCAGATAGTCAATAGAAAAAGAAAACTCTGACATTTACATAACATATTCAGAATTTCAAATCCCAGATATTTTAGGCTGACCTTGTGCCATTATTCATATACAACTACACATTAAAGTTCTTAATACTAATTTGATAACATTCTTGACAGGTTTGATATGTCCAGAATGAACTATCACTTCACCTTCTTTTGATGTTTTTGAAAAAGAGGTCTTCAAGAATATTTAATTCTACTTAAATAGTGCCACTTTTATTACCAAGTTCTTCACTTTATGTAGTAGACAATATTATCTATTATAGGGGAATGCTTGCGCCATCTACTGGACAAACATTTATTACTACTTTGTCAAAGGAACCCCACAACCACTTTAAAAGATATTCGTGGTGTTCCCTCCAAAATGCAACTTAGAAACAAAATGTCCCTTTTCTTCCTTGAAGTGGAATCAGTATAACAAATCAGTACATTTTCCCCAAACACCAATACATTAATTAAAATAATTACTTTTATCTCGATGGAAACATTTAATAGTAATACATTTATAGGTTGTCAAGGGTATGAACAGGTAGAAATATGTAGCTGAGGAACCAGACATGTAGCTCAGTGATAGAATGTGTGATAAACATGCTCTAGGATGTGGGGTTAATCCCCAGCAAAAATAAAACCACACCAGAAATAACAAAAACATTTTTGGAAGAAAATAGATAAGTAAAGCATCCATTTAAAAATTCCAGGTAATAATTCTAAAATAAAAATAAAGTTCTTCCTGTACTTAAACAAACTATATTAGATGAATTCATCAATCAAGATTTTTAACAGAAAATTAAAGAATTAAAGACAATCTGACAGTCAACTTAGATTTTTCTTAATAAATAAAAGCAATTAATGAGAAAGCAACTCCTTGGAAGACAATGACCTCTAAATATCTTTATCCTTCCTGCATTTATGGTGGGACCACCTAAATAGCAAAGAATTGAAAACAAATTTGAGATCTGTTCATTTCCATTAAGAATGGATGTTTTGCTAGAAAAATAAAATAGAAATCTTGCTTTAATATCCATGCTGAAATTTCATCCCTCAGTTGTTGGCATATTTATATGTACTTTTCAGTGTTATGCATGAGTTATTAGAAAGTTAACAGGCCAGAGATTTAGCTCAGTAGATCCGCCACCTGCCTCGCAAGCACAAGAACCTGAGTTCGATCCGTGGTATCAGAGTTAAAAAAAAATTGACAAACATTACACTATAATTGCAACTGGCCAGAAACTAAGCAGAAACCACTCATCAAGATTTCTCACTTTTTTTTTCTTCCTTTCTCTACACTTGCAGAAAAAACAAACAAGCAAACAAACAAAAACAAAGCAAATTTACTTTGGATACGGGATGTTGTATCTTGGAGTTAGTGATCTTTAGTGATAATTGATTCGTTTAATATTTATAGCATATAGTTTTAGAGAAGAAGACATGTTCATTATTGACACCATAAGGTAGAAGTTATAAGGAAAAGTAAAGGTGACTTACCACGGTAATTCTTATGGACAGATTTTCAGACAGATGAATAAAGGTGAGTAAATTATCCATAATAATCAAATGAAAATTATATATATATATATATATATATATGAGTTCTAATTTTAAAATTTGGAATTCTTGTAGACTAAAAGAAAATTTTTAGCATTAAGCTTAGAAACAAAATATTCTTAACTATACTTGTTAACCTTATTTCACCAGCATTCATGTACATTAAGCTTTCTTTTATTTTGAAAACAATGAGTAAAAGACTATATTTTGTCATAATATATATCATGTACTGATAGTACTATAATAACCATTGTCAATGCGTTTATTTTAGATTTTATTTTGTTTAATAAGTTTACCTTTTAAAAAAACTGGACCTAATAAATTCCAAGCATTGTGTTTTGTATTTTTCATGTTTTATCTTAAAGCAATCTTATAAGGGTCATAGTATTTATTACTCCAAACAATAAACAAACAGTATATAACCAACTTCTGACATTTATATTACAACGTATATATTTAGGACTGCCATTATATCTTAGAATTCAATGAGCACACTTTTTGACTTTGTCACAAGATTCACTTTAGCACTGTAGTTAAATATGAAGGGACAACCTTCAACTATTATACAGATATTAACATTTACCTTCATGTAAGCTTTTTAAAGGAGAGCTTTTTACATCTATGGAGATGGTGAGTCTTGATCTTAGAGTAAGAGGAATAAGACTGTTCCTTGTATACTGGCATAAGGTGTATCCTATGCGAAATGTGAGGTCCTTCCCTGGTGGAGGATGTTAAGGCAGAAGCCTTATCTGGAGGAAAAAACTGAAATAGCAGAGAAGCCTTGTGAAGTAGCTTCTAGGGTCAGGCGTCTTGAGTTGAAGCATGCAGCATCACACCAGAGCAAACAGCTCAGAATCCCTCAGAGTGATGGCACGCTTAACCAACAGTTTCTTAGGTTCTCTCTACCTCAGCACAAAGGTTTTCAGAAGTTCTACACTACAACTTCTCAAAGAAAATCAAGGATTTACAAGGCAAGAGAAACAAGAGGAAGAGGATGTAACGTTTGAGATACTTCAGACTGTTCAAAAGAATGTGAGAATCTTGGGGTGAGGTGGGGGAGCTCAGAATTCTAGCTCCACATTCAGTCTAGGCACCTAGATCTGTACAAGGCTCTTTTCCTCATTAAAACTATAGGTTTGGCATTTCTCTCTAAGGGCAATGGTATTCTAGAATTCATCTCTCAAGAACAGTGTCAAAATTACGTATTAAAAGACAAGGACTGTAGTTCCTCTACTAATATATATTATACTTAGAGATTAAAAAACTTCTAAATCTGGACTCAGGTGAGTGTTTTTTCTAATGATAAATGGAGGTAATGACTGGTTTCCTAATTGCTTGAAAAGATTAGCCAAAGGATTAAATTACCAAAGACAAAGTACAGAGATATTAAGCTCTAATGTTAATAGCATTATCATGAAATATAGGTCGAGTCTATGATATCATTACAAGGAATTAAGATTTAAGAAACTCCATTCATTAACTGGCTGATTTTTATCTACATAGGACAAATTATTTACTTCAAACTTTACCTGATTACATATTTGAGGAGGAGGTAAGGGATAAAAATGATTTATAAAGTAATTGTTTAACTCATATGAATCCAGTTGTATAATCATTAAAAAAATTAGTTTGCCTTCAGACTCTATTTCTCATGTAGAAAACTTTCCTATTAGAAAATCTTCACAATATTTCAAACATATTTTTCTTTTCTTTTTTTTTTTTTTTATTGAGTTTAATGGTACATTTAGGGATACAGTACAGTTACATTCATTGTTGGGATCATGTACCTTTACATGGCAAGTCTTGATTCTCATTTTTTTCCCCTTACCTCTGTCAAACATATTTTTCTAAGCTAATAGAAAACCTAATGATTTTCAACAGTTGAAAATAAGAAAAATATTTCCAAATTTATTTACTCTAACTTATTGGTTCTCAAATGTGAGTAAGCAACAAAATATTCCAGGAGAGCTTGTGGAAATGCAGATTCCTGAGCCCCACCTCTAAAGTCTGATGTAGCAGGTCAGGCCTGAGAATGTGCATGTCCATCCAGTTTGTGGGTCATGCGGAATTCCCTGGTCTGGTGATCACATGAACTCTGAGAACCAGTTTTAATCTATACCTATTCTGAAACTTCAAAACAACTTCCTCATCCTACTTACATATGCAAAAGTTAATTTATCTAAAAGTATATTATTAAAATTCCAGATAGTGTAATGAAAAATTTTTGACGATATAAATCAAACAAAATAACATTTTATTGTTTTCTTCTTAAATTTGATGATAGTGCCCCCAAGTGGATAAAAACATTACTATCAAGAGAGGAAAACAATTCTCAAAGGAATGAGGTTACATGAATTTATCTTTGTATTTGGTAGAATTCTCAACCTCGGGCTTTGTCCAGGACATATTCAGTACAGGTCAAATAATTAAATACCCCTCTGTATCCACAAACATTTTTAGAAAGGACTAACACTTGTGTTCTCAGAGTTTTATTTATCAAATACAAACACCGGGCTGGGTAACCACAATTTCTTTCAGCTTTTTTAATACTACACTGATCCGAAGTAACCACAAATCCTATTTAAAACAGACTATAAAGAAATAAATGGCAGGGAAATCAGTGTTATTCTGTGTTCTCCAATTATTCTCCATTGTACAGATCCTCAGGGTTGTGATGATACTGCAGTAATTCATTTAGGGTTCAAAAAGAAAACGATTAATACATAAGTAATTGAATATGTTGTAAGGTGGCTAAGTCAGCTCCAGCTGCACACCCACCTGCCCTAGAGTAGGATTTTGGTAGTTATCTACTCGTGCCAAAGTCCTAGAGAAATTTTTTGGAATAAAAGAAAATTTTCTTCCTAGGTATATATTGGTATTTTAAAAAATTTAACATAAAACACTAGTAAAGAGACTTGGTATTGAATAAATATTTTTCTTAAAATATTTTTTATCTGTATGTATGTATTTAGTCTCTATCTGCCTCTTACAAATTAAGTCTTAAATACCGATTTATTTATTTTCAGTATTCTCTTAATTTTATTAAGGCCTTTTAAATTTTAAACACCCAAATGCTCAAGTTTTTTTAATCACTCCTATCAGCTCATTCTGCATGATAGGACAGAAAATCAACAGCAGAAACACAGCATTTTGTATTTACGTTGGCTTGTTGTACACATGTATTTCTCATATGAAATACTCAGAAGTCTCATGTTATTTTATGCCAATTAACAAATTGCTAACATGTCATGTTAATAAAAAAGCAATTGACCTAAATAGAAGGGCTAATTAAATGGAGTAAGATAATTAAACGATTCTCAATATGTAATCAAAAATTATGGCTGGAAGTGTTTCACAATGTTGTCTTTTTGTTTTCAAGTATGTGCCTATCTGCAAAATTCTAATCAGTATGTTCATATGCATAAAAGACAAATCCAGTGCAGATGTTAATTTGTTGCATGATAGAAATCGGGTGTTCAATTACAAATAATGGGGTGTATGACAGAACGTCCAAGATTTCCATTTAGCTGAACACATGCATTTCAGCTGACAAATGATTGCAAAGCATTCATATCGGAATTAGCTACTAACATGCACCCGAGGCAGATCACATTCGACTCCTTTATTATCCTCATTATATAATATTCACATCTTCAGCCCTGGGTGTTATCTAATTTGCTACTGATTTAGGAGTTTGAACATTTGCTGATCTAAATTCTATTTACCATACCCAAATTCTTTTAAAAGGATGATTTTTTACTTTTATTTAAACTCTCAAGCACTAAAATGAGAGGAATTTTGCTTCCTAATATTTAAACAATCAAAACCATTTGCTTTTGTAGTAAACTCCTTAAAATAGTTTTACCAAAAACACTGTAAGCTTTTAATACATGCCAACCTTGATTCAATGATGCTTGCTTATCATAGTATCTAAATGATATTTTGTGAAGTAACCAAAAAGAGGGGGATCATTATATTTACTGGCCCAAAAGACATTATGCAGATTTGCATTTTATAGAATTCAAAGTCATATACTTAAGATGTTTTTCTGAATTAATATATTCACCATGCTAGAGACTGGTACAAATCTCAGATGAGAAATAAGTATCAGTCTGATGCCAAATTATTCTGTCCTAATTCAAGATCTTAATATTTAGAGTTTACAAATTACTCAATAACTAACAGGGTCATTCCTCAAAAACCTCAATGTCAGATCATCACAGAAGACACAAGAGAAAGTTTATTTGATTAGACAGTAGATTAAAAGCAGTGCACATCAGAGAGGACCTATTTTACTTTATTTATTTTTTTGGATGGGAATTGAACTTGGGACTTTGTGCTTGCAAGGCAGGTGGCAGCACCACTAGGCTAAATCCCCAGCCCTAAGGGGACTTATTTTAAAAAGAACACAATGAAGTTTTTTTTTTTTAAGTATATTACATTTTAATTCCTTTCATTCTATTATTTCAATAAAATCATTTTCAGAATTCATGGCCCCTTATGCATTAATAAATAAGTGCTATTTCTCACTATGTGGCAACTAACAGAGTCTCAAAAGTTATTAAGAAGAGAGAATGAGAAGAGACTCTTTCTGTAGACCAAGAGATGCAAAAGGATGATCTGATGACCTTATGGGACCTTGGTTACAGAGATGCTTTGAATCTACAGTATTTCAAAAAATCTATTTTAGAGTTCTTTTTGGAGGGCATGTTTTATTGATTCCCATTATTCTAACTATTCTACGTCTCATGAATATATACCTAATCACTTCACATGTGTATTTGGCTTGCCTGGCCTTTGGCATCATTTGCCTATTATGAATTCCTAGATCAACGGAGAAGAAAAAATACTGCACATTTTTAGTATTGCCTCATGGTTTACAGAAAAAATTGTGGAATCAGACAAACTTAGGTCCAAATTATGGTCATTTTCTAGCTATATGAATTTGGGTAAATTGCCTAACTCTTCATGCTTCAGTAATCTGTTTGTTAATTAGGAGTATAAAATAAACAAGTACAGTAATCTTCAAGAGTAATTTTCTACCATGTAATGAATATATATTTTCTACTGAAAATGCCTTATAAAGAAGCTTTCCATTATGCTCACATTACTTTCATACAACAGGTATAATGGCAGAATTATCCTATTGATACTTACTGCATGTTCTTTTAAGTGAGGAACATATCACCATCACCAGTGAAAACAATTACTTGTATAAGCATCGGAAACTTTGCAAGAATGTCATGGCAAATTAAAGATATTATTTGAAAGCCTAATGTTAAGAGTTGTGGGTTGACATTGAGATTAGTATCAGTGGAAATAATTTATATTTCTTGGGCCTTTTGGACTTGTGCAAAAACTCTACTGTAAATCTTACTTTTATTTTCCCAATCATACTTGAAAGAAGGATAAAAAGACCTTAGAGAAAACCCTGGACAGCTGGGCATGGTGATGCATTCCTTTAATCCCAGCACTCAGGAGGATGAGAGAGGAGACTGCCAAGACTTTGAGGTCAGCCTGGGTAACACAATGAGTTCAAGGCCAGCCTGAACTACAAAAAAACAAAACAAAACCTTTGACTATTAGCACCATCTCTGAGGTATCTATATGTATGACTGTGCATAAACAATGCACACTGGTCTTAAATATTTAACAATGAAAATTATGAAACTGATTACCTATAGTACAGTATGTCTAAATTTAAAACATACACATACACAAAATAGTATATATTTTGCCTATAAGTGACATTCAAATACGTATCATCCTCTACAGAGTGGTTACCTACGTGGACAGAAGCAGAATAAAAGATTAGACCAAGAATGGAATGGTTAAACAGTAAAACAAAGGAGAGGCTGACAATGGCGTGCTGTGGAATGAGGGAAAGGAGCATTCAATTTTCTGTGTCTCAAATTTAAATAAAGAAGCAAAGGCAATCAGGACAGATCCATCCATAGCTTTTATAACAAATATAATTTTGTCCAAGTTATATGGAAGTAAAACTTGAGTATTTTAATTCTGTGACTTTCATATGTAAATCTTAATATTATCAAGCGAAGTGTGAGGCAGGACTTCAGTTTTATGCAATAACCATGGGTAGGAAAAGGTTCTCCTTTTTCATATTTTCATTTTCACTTTTCCTACTATGTCCTTAATCTTGAGGAAACTCCACTTGATGATTAAACCATGTGTCCAAACGTTTCTGGTCACACTTGTTATTTGAGATTGGCACTACTTTATCAGTTTATTGTTTAAATTACTTTCAACTATGTTTTTTAATGTTTGAAATTTAATTTAGAAATTTAAAAGGCTACTGAATCATATTTGTAGATACTGCTACATAGCAGAAACAAAATTTGTGATTCATATATTATACTGTAAGCATATGTTTACATCTTTTATAAAAAGATTTCCCCAAGTTATAATAAATGCTGAAACAAAATAACGAAAAAACAAAACAAAACAAAATCCCTCCAGAAGTCTGAAAGCAATTTCGTAATTTAACTTGGTTTTATAACACTGCTAAAAACATACTAAGTTTTGAAATACTATGAACTCCATTCTTTCAAGTTCAATAATCCAATAAAAAATTAAATTGTATGAAATTAAAGAGACATTTAAAATTTTATGATTGTTAACCTTTCTTAACCATGCATCAGTTTAACAAAGTCTGTTGTGGGTATGTTCATGAATTTGAAACTAAATTTATATCATAGCTCTTACAAATATTCAAACTAATTATTTCAGAAAGAATGAAGAAGGACACTTTAATTAGTAATATGTCTCCTGGCAATTAAGATTCTCTTGCTTCTCTCAGCAATTAAAATGGCAAAGAATATTATTAAGGTCCCACGATTCTCCATATCTCTTTCTGACAATTACCATGGGAAACATTAAAGGCAAGATCATAGCTGTAGTCCATGAACTGAATATTTGGTTACAGGATAAACACTTTCTCCTTCTTGCCTAATAATTTTTAATTTGACTTCTATTATCTATCAATCATTAGTGCAATTTGTGCTCTGTATTGCAAAGTTCAATTTTTCATATTATTTGGCTTATTACAAGCAACTGATTTTACAGATGAAAGGTGTAGGTATAATTTTAATTAGGAAATAATTTTTAACCCATTTATTCATGATATATCTTTAATGATCAGAACAAAAAATGCACAGGGAATCCTTAATACTGGCAGAAAATACCACTGCTGGAAATATGACAACTAAAATTACTGTATATATTAATAAAGATATATGCAGAAAATGATATATGAAAAAAACCATTGAAACTATAGGTAGGGATGGAGGAAAAGAGAAGTACTTTTAACTCATATGCCCAAAGTGTATTTTTAAAAGTTTTATTATTAAATCAGGCGGTGACTGTTTTCTTTTAGCTGTCTGATAATTCTAGATTTTATATATATTACTATTGTAGTAATAAAACATCTTGAAATTACATTAAATATATAACATAACACAAAATGTAGTATTTTAAATGTAAACTAATTTAACTATTTTAAGTTGTAATAGCTGAAGTGTACTGTTAATTATATGCTAGACAATGTTTTGACACTTTAGCAACATTAACTCATTTAACTCCCATACAAACCTTTTAAATAGGTGATTATTGTATTTCATTTTGCAGATGGAAAGGTGAGGTTCAGGGAGGTTAAGTACTTGCTCTAACCCCACTTCGTGGTAGGACTGGAGCTAGGCATACTGGCTGCTGACTGCAGGCACTGTAAATAAGCTACACAGCTCTGGCATTACACTGTCCTTTAGTAAGCTTTAACTATGTATCACACATTTAGTCAATCATTCATGTATTTTGCTTTAAAAACATCCAAAACCCCTTTCTCTCAAGCTACTTGATTAAATGGCTAAACTTTAAAGGGAACAACATAGGATTGGTTGTCTAGAAGTGGTAAGTTTAGAAGGTTGTAAGCAGGTTTTATAAGATGTTCATAATTATCTTGCTTAACATCAAGGTAGGAGCTAGACATGTGCATAATTGTGTCTGATAAAAAAGAAGTATTTGAGGCATAAAGTTACACTCTTAGCAGTATTTTCAACAATAACATTACTCTCTTGCTTTACAATAGCTGTCTGATTCATTCATTTTGATGTTTTATGCACCTGAGAAGCTGAATCTTTGCTCATTTTATTTGGGGAGCTCTTCTGCCTTGATCATCTCTACATCATGTCAGGATCCTATCCGATCACTCAGGTTTGATCAGCTTTCTTTCTGGAGCTTTTCACATTTCATAAAATGAGGTGAGCCTTTTTTATCTTTCTTACAAAGGCCCCTTATTTAACTTTAATAAACAGTGATAAACACATGGTTCTCAAAATAACCACCTATGGATTACACCATCTGCCTTGCAAGCGAAAGGTCCCAAATTCAATCCCCGGTACCAAACAAACAAACAAAAAACTATAGAGAAAAACTTTTCAGTTACTATTTTTTTTACCTTTTAAAATTATACAGAATGGGTTTTATTGTGACATATTCATACATGCATATAACATATATTATTTCCATTCTGTTACTATACCCTCTCTTTTTTCCCTTATTTCCTCCTCCTTGTGTAATAGTCTCCCTTCTACTCTCTCTTGATTCCACATATGAGAGAAAATGTGATATTTGTCTTTAGTTATTTTACTTAACATGATGAGGTCTACTTCCATCCATTTTCCTGAAAATGACAAAAACCATGATTTTTTTCTTTAGGGATGATTAAAGTAAAGTAAGTGAAAACAGATTTTCAAGAGACAGCAAAGATTCTGAATCAATACACCGCTAAGTTTCTCCAAGTTTATTTTAGATCACTCTTCTGCCCTACAATTATATGTTGCATGACAGTTCATAAAAATAGTTTTCTCTTTTTCTTTGATTGCCACTTCTGGTGTCTCATGTTATGTAAAACTTATGTTCATTAAATAAATGTGTATGCTTTTCTGTTGTTGACATGTATTTTTTTAAAGTTCTTAGCCAAGAACTTAGCAATGGGTGAGGAAAGAAACCTTCTTCCCTATATGTATAAGATATAACTACATGCTTGGAAACAGCCCATTTGCCCATCAGTTGGAGACTGGATAAATAAGATGTAATTTTTCTATAAAATGGAATACTACTCAGCCATAAAGAATGAGAAATTAGAGTCATTCAAAGGAAAATGGGTACATTTTGAGGATAAACTCCTAAGTGACATAAATAAGTCACACATATGCAAATACCAAATAGTTTCTTTGGTGTGAAAAAATATAATGGTACATAAGATCCTAATGATATAACTGACAATGTGAAATAGGAAGAAAAGGGCTAAAGGTGTAGAGGAAATGGGAAGGGGAAAGGTAATAAAGAAAAGAAATAAAAACCATGAGAAAATGAAAAAATGGAAATAAAGTAAATAGGGAAGCAAGGAGGGGGTGAAGGGAGGGCAGGGATAAGGGGAATAAATGAGAACCAAGACCTGTCATGTAAAGGTACAAGATTCCAATGATGAATGTAACTGTCCTGTGTATCTAAAATGTACCAATAAACTAAGTGAGAAAAACAGATATAACCAAATGAAAATTTAAGTATCTTAAGAAAGTAATATGCAAAATAAATCAAGAAAGAACAAAACTATCTTACTAAAGGAAATATATATTGTTGGAAGAATGGTATATCCACGTGACTATTGATAATTCTGAAAATCTTTAGGATTATCTTGTATAGATAAATATTCATGTTTCCATTAACTCAGCAACCTTATTCCTAGGTACACTCTCAAGAGAAGCTACACATACATATAGCCGGAGATGTGCATAAGAATGTTCATAGTGCTGCCTGAAATAGCAAAACTCTGAAAATCACTCAAAAGTATTTTGATTAAATGAACAAATATTGTATGTAAACCGAAAGGCATATTATACAGGACAGTTTATATCTATACCTGTATCTATATCTACATTTATATCTATATATTTAACACATAAGTCAATGTGATATATGCGATGGGTCAAGAGTTATGATTAATCCTGATTAATCCAGTTGTGTAAATCTGACAAATGAGAGGTCAAAGTGAATAAGACTTTGTAGCAAGGCAGGTGTATGGTATCAGTCTTTTTTGTATACTGCACCACTTTAAAAATTAGTGACTTGAGAAATACAATTTGTATTTCTTATGAGCCAATAGTTGATTGAACAGTTCTACTCATCTGAGTTGGGTTAGGCAGGCCCCACCCTTGCTCTGTGGTCATCTCCAAATTGACAAGCTGGCTGTTTATCTTCGCTGAGCTTACCTGAACATCTGAGACATTTGCCAGGAAAGATAGGCTGATTCTGTTCTATTTTTCTAGTCATGTAACACATATATATCCTCATGGTGAAGGAAATGAGCAAGGGAGGAAGAGGCCTATACTTGTGCCAAGTTTGATACTGACCTACCAGCCAAAAGGCAAACTTGATTTTGGACCTGAAAAGGGTGTGGGTAGATAGACAGTTAGTGTAGTGTTGTACATTGCATTTGGGAAATTGGGCCTTGATTTATATGTATGTAATGATGCTGTGTTCCTCTCTTCTACCTTACATTGACTGCATTAGTCTATATTACAATTTAGCTCATAAGTATTACTTTTATATTCAGTCAGTTCTGTAAGCTGCATGCTTATACTGTTGGCCACCATGTTTTTGAGTTTCAAGTGAAGGCTGTCAGCTGTATCATAAAAACACAAAAATCACTATTTTTTTCAGCCTTACTGCTTTACATTTCCTGGTCAAGCTTTCGATGTTAGGACAGTGAATCCTGCAAGCTGCAGGAGCTCTTTCTAATGTATTTTATATATTTTAGAAACAAAATTAAGGCAGATAACTATTTAGTATACTAATTATAATAATAATGAAAAGATGGAAATAAAGTATTTGTAGATGGGGAGGGGAGGAGGGGGTGAAGGGAAGGCAGGGGTAAGGGGAAAAAATGAGAATCAAGACTTGTCACGTGGAGGTACAAGATCCCAACAATGAATGTAACTGTACTGTATCCCTAAAATGTACCAATAAACTCAATTAAAGCTGAAAAAAAAAAAAAAAACTCTCAAAAAAAAAAATTTGCATCTAATCCCATAGCCAAATGGGAAGTACTACAAATATCTTTGGTAGAGATATAAACAGCATTCCTAATCTTCTCAGTGGCTTGAAAAAACCAGTGCATGTAGGTAAATCAGTAGAAAAATAACTGAAACTGGATTTTGTTATTATAAAAGAGATTGAATTAGGATCGGCAGAAGTAAAAAGACATTTTGGAGAATACTACAGAAAGGTAAACTAATGGATGAAGAAAGGTAGAAAATTAAAGATAAACCTAAAGATCACTCTAAAACTGGCACAAAGCATCAGGCCAACAGTTTCATTAACTGGAAGAAACTGATACTCAATTTTTTTCTGCTATTTGGACAATTACCAGATGCTTCAATTCCACTGTTAGAAGAAATTTTTTTCAGAAGTGTTATATAAAAATGCAATGGCACTAAAAAGACATTTGTTTTTCCAAAAGTAACAACTGATTATTTTTTAAAAATCATGAGAATAAAGTACATTATTTCTCTCTGGTTTGATTAATTCTGTGCTACCTTTAAGTTTATAAATCTTAGAGGGCCCAGGATTTAGCTCAGCGGTTCTGCTGCCTGCCTGGCAAGTGCAAGGACCCGAGGTTGATCCCAGATTTAAAAAAAAATCAGTCTTAGAGTGAATGAGCAGAAATTTTAATACTTATATGCTCTTTCTGTTCATGTCATCAAGAATGGTATTAATTCACACTAACTTATGGTGGCATTTACTTCTATAATCAGAACACATATCCATTCAGCTCAAGCACATTAATTTCACTATCTTCTCCATTTCTGTTCACTTAGAACAGTCTTCAGACATTTCAAATACTATCTACACAGGGAGCTGTGGCCATGAAGTTATCTTCTATTACCAATACTCCATTCAAGTAAACTCTAGTTATGGTCATCTAGAGAGAGACAGAAAATAGTTCTTATGACTTTTGACTATATGCTATTATTAATGGAAATAATGCTAGAATTATAAACATAAATTAGGAAGTTGTGACTTCTAAAAAGGATTCTCTGTAATATTTTATGTAATTTCACACATTATCATAAGGCTTACAACTTTCTACCAATATCCATTTTCTTCCTTTGAAACTCTGCCATATTCCTCCAAATTATTTGATTCTTCCCTTAGCCAGAACTTAGGTCTGCCGCCATGTATGTTGGTCAGATACTGTGCTGTGACTCTCACGCTTTTTCTATCCTCCTAGTTTCTGTAATCCCCAGCCTCCCACACTTTTCCTGGTGTTGGCCCTGCCATTCTCCCACTGGTTGACATCTCTGCATATTCTGACAGCAATCAGCCCACGCTGCTGCATCCTTCTCTCCTTCTTCCCGGCTGGAGGTCCTGGACTACAGTCTCACACTGGTGATTACAGAGCCGGTTTCGTCTTTATCTCTCCTCAACCTTCTGGCTGCTGTGGAGGAAAATATTCTCATGTAGTATTTTTGTCTTTTTTTGGTACCAGGGATAGAACTCAGGTCCTTGTGCTTGCAAGGCAGGCGGCGGAACCACTGAGCTAAATCCCCGGCCCTCTCATAAAGTATTTTTGAGTCTATTTAAGTGCAGTGAAAATGTTCACTAAATAAAATTGACAGAAAAAATTTGAAATATAAAAATTTCATGAAGTGAAGGTTACTATAGCATAAAGAAAGCAAATAATTTTTACTGATGCCAAGATAATGAAAATAAAGCTAAAATGTAGTGTTTATGTTTTTGCCTTAAATATTTGATAAGTATTAGTTACATAACACATTATTCTCAAAAAATTAAAAGTATTAATCTTGGATTATACTCTTACCTAGAAAAAATGCTGTTGAAACTTCCTATGTTCCAAAAATATATCACAGGAATAGTCTAAATATAAATGTTGACCGATAATAGATACTATTAGAAATTCAGGGGCTGGGAATACAGTTCCATGAATTTAAATTTGAAGCTTTAAAAACAACACATTTTATAAGTCAGTCTTTAGATTTATAGGCATATAAAAATGAACAAACTAAGAAATTTCTCTGGGACAATAATATTTTGAAACACTCCAACAAATTCATATTATAGTACAACCAATTATATAGTACTGTAATTTGAAGTTTAAATAAAAAGGACTTGTGCATGTAATTTCTTTATGGCATTCTTTAGAAAACATTCATTTGTTTACTCAACAGATATTTATTTGGCTTCTATTCAATGGTAGGTAATGTTCTAAAAATTGAGTTTAAAAGCAAATATAAGACAAACTTCCTCCCCTATGGGAATCACATTTATTTGGGGAATTAGTCAATCGCAAGTCATGGTAGGAAGATAACATTCTGGTTGGAGAGGTAACAATAAATATTGGCCAGTGATTACAACATGTGTAATGGTGACAGTTTAAAAAAATAAAGTCAGTTACAAGCAAAGAGAGCTGATATCAGGGAGAGAAGTGCCCTGTGTGAGGAGGTAAGATAGCTGTCTGTGGAGATGGCTTGAGGTAGACAGCAGAGTGAAGCGAGGGTAAAAGCATGCTGGAATGGAGGCAGCAACATAGGGGACTTCAGATCTCAACAACACTAATCTTTATCAGCACTTATTTTCATAAAATGTTAACATATATAATTAGACTAATTATTTAATTACATGAACATCTTGGGTATCATGGCAACCATGAAAGACAAGTCTTTCAGACATTAAATATTGAGTAAGCTGCTCAGGCTTATCGATGCCTCCTTAAATAAAGCATATATAAAACCAAAATTTAGGTTACTAAAAAAGCACCTGAGACAAAAGTAAAACTGAGAAAAGAGTAAAAGTAACATACTTAGTTATGTAAAAGCTAATGAGGTCAATAGGGTGTTATAAAAGTAGAAAAATTTTAGTATCATAATCAATAAGACCTGACAGAGTAATTAAAGCTACACAAATCAAGTTATAATTTAATGATTTAAGTAAAAAAATAGGTGAACTAGAAAGTGCACTAAAGCACATAAAAAGCATCACTATTTAAAATATGCATTGAAAGCATACGCGATTTTAAAAAGTGAGTTGGAATGCACCAGATTTAAATAAAAGGAAAAAGTCCATCTTATTAAATATTAATTTTCAGATATTCATCTTTAGAACCAGAACTGATTGCTTAGGTAGAACATTCAAGTCAGTTGATCAGGCATAGTTCGAAGCTTGTATGTGATATGTTCATTATTCTCCCTTGGAAACAGAGAGAAGCCAAAATAAGGCTGGGAAAATAAACTTACAAACAGATACAACTTATCTCACCTACAATCCTAATGTCTGTCAAATAAAATTGTTAAAGTGTAACAATTCAGCAAAGGGCCCCAACAGAGGATATAAATTTATAAAAGAGCAATTGATGATCTGTGTATTTCTATTTTCTCATCTGCAATTAAATTTTTTCTGAACAAAGTCTAATGATGTGTTAAAACTAGAATGAATTATTGAATATTTTACCATATCTTTATGAAAAATGGTAAAGATGAGGGATACGTTTAAAGTTATTTGAGCATTGTATGTCTACATATACTGAAATATGGTATGGGACCATTAATAAGTACAGTTTTTTTGCTTTTTGTATACCAGTCAAAATAAAGTTAAATAAAAATTATAAAGAATAATTATAAATTTAATAATGACTGTTACCAGTTAACCGAATAGTTACTATGTAAACAGATACTCAAGTCACATGCTATATGGGTATCTTATTTCATGCTCAGAACCTCTCTATCTTATGATAGAGAAAAGACAGGTTACGAGAATCTAAATAATTTGACCAAGTTCATACATAAATCACTGGACTTGAATTTGAACTGAAGTCTGTCCAACTTTAAAATCTCTACACTGACCAACTTTGTAATTTTCCATTGGGTCTTATAGTTTTGTCCCACTTTGTACCTGCCTCGCCATATGGCTTGGCTGTATAAAACACTTTGAGAAGTGGGGTCAGCAGGCAACCTACTTTCCAGCCCGCTTTCTATCTCTCTTAGCCAGAAACTTTCTTTCCCTCAATAATGTTTTCCTAGTCCTTCAAAAAAATTTCTATATTTAAACACTGTAAATTCTGTTTATTTATCAAAATGTTCTTAAACAGAGTAATTTCTCTTTAAAACCATTTATTTATTTCCATCTTGTCTGAGTTTACGAATGTTTCCATCTCAGTTTTTAAAGATACCTCTAATTTTTGGTTTAAAATAAAGAACTAAAAGAAATAGATTTCACAAAAAACAAGGCGGTTGTAGTTAATAACAATGCAATGTATTCCTGAAAATTGCTGAGAGTATATTTTAAGTGCTGTTGCCACAAAAACAGTATGTGAAGTAATGTATATGTAAATTAACTTGATAAGTCAATCCATGATTTTATCTTTATATATAATATATATGCTATGTATTCAAAACAACATATACGTGATAAATATGCATGATTAATTGTCAATTTAAAAGAATGAATGAATGAAGGCAAGTGATTAAAAGAAATAGATTTCAGGGCTAGAAAGAATCTAAAAATGTGTTGTATAGTTACTGTGAGCTAGCTAGCCACTCTCCTAAACACATTATGCATAATAAGGTGATATTCCTCCAAACAGCTCTACTAGGTAGGTCCTATAGTGTTTTCATTTTGCTTTTGAAAAAACTGAGGCACAGAGAAGTTTAATAATTTATTCCAGGAGCCCCATCTACCAAGAGATGGAGTCAGGATTTGAATGCAGGCAGTTTGGTTCCAGAATTCATGTTTCTCAACCATTAACACCCTATCAAACATTAAATAGATAAAAGTCTTTCAGGTTTATATCAAGGAATACTCAATGGATTTCCTTAATAATCAGATTTTTGGGCCAGGCATTTAGCTCAGCGGTTCGGTGGCCTGCCTTACAAGCACAAGGACCCGAGTTCAATCCCCAGTACCCGCTCCCCACAAAATCAGATTTTTAGTAAAGAAAATTAAACTATTTTTAATTCAAATAAAACTTTTTATTTTGACAACTGAATTTATTCATAATTTAACAGTATAATTATATCACAGAAAACATGGAAAAGAGAAAATAATTCACACAGTTTCATCTCATTGTTTAGTGTGTCACCTTTCTGAATTTTATATACACCTGCTTTTATTTTTTTAATTTAAATTGAATTTATTGGTACATTCTAGGTAGACAGTACAGCTACATTCATTACTTGGTTCTTGTACATTTACACGACAGGTCTTGCTTCTCATTTTTTTACCCTTGTCCCCACCCTCCCTTCACCCCCTCTTCCCCTCCCCAACTACAAAGACCTTAATTCCATTTTTAAATTTTCACATATTTTTTCCCTTTCCCTTATTCCCCTTCCCCTACCCTTCTCACTGTCCCTACATTTTTAGCCCTTTTCTTCCTATTTCACATTGTTAATTATATCATTAGGATCTTGAGTACTATTTTAGTTTTTCACACCAGAGGAAACTATTCAGTATTTACACATGTGTGACTTATTTATTTCACTTAGGAGTATATCCTCAAAATGTACCCATTTACCTATGAATGAATCTACTTTCTCATTCTTTATAGCTGAGTAGTATTCCATTTTATAGAAAAAACACATTTTCTTTATCCAGTTTCCAACTGATGGGCAGGTGGGCTATTTCCAAGTTTTAGCTATTACAAACTGTGCCACTATAAACATGGGTGTGCACATATCACTATGGTATGATTCTTTTAATTCTTTTGGAAACATACCCAACAGTGGGATGGCTGGGTCAAACGGAACCTCTAATCCTAGTTCTTGGAGGTATCTCCATATTTATTAGTGGTTGGACCAGTATGCACTCCCACCAACAATGGAGAAGGGTTCCTTTCTCCCCACAACCCCACCAACATTTGTTATTGTTTGCTTTCTTGATAGCAGCTATTCTTTGTGGGGTGAGGTGAAATCTCAGTGTTGTTTTCATCTGCATCTCTCGAATGACCAGTGATGTGGAACATTTTTTCATACATTTACTTGCTGCTTTTATTTCTTTGTCTGAGAAATGTCTGTTCATTTCAGATACCCATTTTGGAAATGGGTCTCTATATTGCGGGGGGTTGTTTTTAGTTCTTTATATATTCTTGATAATAGTCCCTTGTCTGAGGAGCAGCTGGTAAAAAGTTTTTCCAATATTATAGGTTGTCTCTTAGTTCTGTTGATGGTTTCTTTTGCAGTACAGAAGCTTTTTAATAAGATGAGATCCCACTTGTTAATTCTAATTCCCGTGCTACTGAGGATTTGTTCATAAAGTCTTTTCCTATGCCAATGTGTTCCAGAGTTCTGCCTAACTTATCTTCCAGCAAGTTTAGTGTTTCTGTTTTTATATTTAGATCTTTTATCCACTTGGATTTTAATTTAGTGGATGGTGAGAGTTAAGGGTCTAGTTTCAATCTTTGTCAGGTTGAGATCCAGTTTTTCCAACACCATTTATTGAAGAGGCTATCTTTCCTCCAGTGGGGATGGTCAGCTCCTTTATCAAAGATGAGGTGGCTGACTGTATCTGGAGTTGTTTTTGTGTCTTCCAATCTGTTCCACTGATCCTCAGGTCTGTTTCTTTGCCAGTACCATGCTGTTTTTATCACAGTGGCTTTGTAGTATAATTTCAAATTGGGAATTGTTATTCCCGCTGCCATGTGTCTGTTGCCTAGGATGGCTTTTACTATTCTAGGTATCTTCTGGTTCCAAATGAATTTTTGGATTCTTCTTTCTAGTTCTGTGAAGTACAGTGTTAGAATTTCAATCGGCATTTCATTGAATCTGTACAGTAGTTTTGGAAGTGTGGCCATTTTCACTATGTTGATTCTTCCTACCCAGGAGCAGGGGATGTCTTTCCAATTATATCCTCTTCAATCTCTTTTTTCAGAATGCTGTAGTTTTCAGTGTAGATGTCTTTTGCTTCTGTTGTTAGGTTGATTCCTAAATACTTCATTTTTTGGATGCTATTGTGAAAGGAACTGTTTCCTTATTTTCTCTCTCAGTGAGTCTGTTTGTGTACAAGGAGGCTATTGATTTTTGGGTGTTGACCTTGTATCCTGCTACTCTGATAAAAGTGTCAATTAAGTCTAGAAGTCTGCCAGTGGAGTTTTTTGGATCTTCAATGTAGAGTAGCATATTGTCAGCAAATAATGACAGTTTAACTTCTTCCTTTCCTATTTTTATTGCTTTAATTTATTTTTCTTGTCTAATTGCTATGGCCAATGTTTCCAGAATTATATTGAAGAGGACTGGTGATAGTGGGCATCCTTGTCTTCTTCCTGATTTTAATGTGAAGGTTTTCAGTTTTTGGCCATTTAATATGATGTTTGCTGTTGGTTTTCCATAGATAGCCTTTATTAAGTTGAGATATAGACCATCTATTCCAATTTTTTGCAGAGTTTTTATCATGAATGGGTGTTGAATTTTGTCAAATACCTTTTCTGAATCTATCGAGAGGATCATGTGGTTTTTGTTCTTGACTTTGCTAATATAGTGTATTACATTTATTGATTTACATATGTTAAACCATCCTTGCATCCCTGGAATAAATCCATCTTGGTCAGGATGTTTGATCTTCTTGATGATCCTCTGTATTCTGTTTGCAGTATCTTGTTAAAGATTTTTGCATCTGTATTCATTAAGGAGATGGGCCTGTAGTTCTCTTTTTTAGTTGTGTCTTTCCCTGGTTTGGGAATCAAAGTGATACTTGCTACCAGGAATGAGTTTGGAAGCATTGCTTCCCTTTCAATTTCATTGAAAAGTTTAAACAGTAGTGGCAATAGTTCTTCTCTAAATGTCTTGTAAAATTCAGCAGTAAATCCATCATGACCTGGGCTTTTCTTTCTTGGTAAGTTTTTAATTACATTTTCAATTTCACTGATTGTAATTGGGGTGTTTAAAATGTTTTTATCTTCTTCGTTCAAATTTGGTAATTCATAAGTATCTAGAAATCTGTCCACTTCTGTTTTCCATTAGAGTACAAGTTCTCAAAGTAGGCATTAATGATCCTCTGGATTTCTGTTGGATCTGCTGTGACTTCACCTTTCTCTTTTCTGATTGGGTGGATCTGAGCCTTTTCTTTTTTTGATAAGGTTTGCTAAGGGTCTATCAATTTTATTTATTCTTTCAAAAAACCAACTATTTGATTCATTTATTTTTTGTACTGCTTTCTTTGTTTCTATTGCATTGATTTCTGCTCTAATCTTTATAATTTTCTCTCGTTTGAGCTTCAGGGTTTTCTTGCTCTTATTTTTCTAGGAGTCTAAGATTCATTGTTAGGTTGTTTAGTTGAACTGTTCTATTTTCTTCGTGTGGGCTTTCAGTGCTATGATTTTTCCACGTAGATCTACTTTCATTGTGTCTCATAGATTCCTGTATATTGTATTGGCATTTTCATTTATTTGTAAAAACTGTCTGATTTTTTCTTTAATTTCCTCTGTGATCCACTGACTGTTCAGTAGAGTGTTGTTCAATTTCCATGTATTTGTGACATTCCTATGGTTTCTCCTGCTATTGATCTCCAGCTTTACTGCACTGTGATCTGATAATATACAGGGAATAACTTTGATTCTTTTGCATTTATTCAAATCTGTTCTGTGAGCTAGTATGTGATATATCTTAGAGAATGACCCATGTGCAGCTGAAAAGAATGTATATTCTGATTTTGTGGGGTGGAACAGTCTATAGATGTCTAGTAAGTCCATGAGTTGAAAAGCTTGGTTTAGTTCTAGTATTTCATTGTTGATTTTTTGCCTAGATGATCTGTCTATTTGTGATGGTGAGGTATTTAGATCCCCTGCTACAATTGTATTAGTATTTATTTGGTTTTTCATTTTACTTAGTATTTCTTTTGTATAGTTGTGGGCATTTACATTTGGTGCATAATATGTTTATAATTGTCATTTCTTACTCTTGGTTTGTTCCCTTTACAAAGATGTAGTGGCCTTCTTTGTCTCTCTTGATCAGTTTTGGTTTGAAATTTACTTTGTCTGTAAATAAGATTGCTATCCCTGCTTTTTTCTGGGCTCCCGTCGCATGGAGAATTGTTTTCCACCCTTTCACTTTCAATCTATGGGCTTCTTTTTGTGTTAGGTGTGTTTCTTGTATACAACATATTGTTGGATTTTGCTTCTTAATTCAATCTGCAGGTCTATTTCTCTTGATTGGAAATTGAGGCCATTGACACTGATGGTTATAACTGATATGTACTGACTTCTTATTGTCATTTTACTGTCTCTTCTAGACTTTTTAATTTTTTGTCCTCTCCCTTTAGTTTCTTGCCTTGACTATTTGGTTTGCTCTGTTGGGCCTCATGGTGCTGTGATCTTTATTGTCTTTTTCTAGGATATTGTTTAGAATTCGTTGTAGTGCTGGTTTGGTATTCATGAAGTTTCTCAGGTGTTTTTTGTCATGGAAGTATCTTACTTCCCCATCCATTTTGAGAGATAGTTTTGCAGGATACATCAGTCTCGGTTGGAGGTTGTTTTCTTTTAGGACTTGAAATACCTCACTCCAGGCTCTCCTTGACCTGAGGGTTTGGGTGAAAAGTCTGCTGTGATTCTGATGGTCTTTCTTTCGCATGTGATTTGTTTTTTTTCTATTACTGCTTGTAGTATTTTGTTCTTCTGTTGGGTTTCTGGAATCTTGATTATTATATGTTTAGGTGTAGATTTTTTTTGATTGTGGCTAGTTGGGTTCCTACATGCCTCATTTATCTGTATGTCAAATTCTTCCCCTCTGTTTGGGAAGTTTTCTGTCATTAATTCTGTGAACAGCTTTTTTAAGTCATTTGTATTTTGTCCTGCTACTTCATGGATTCCTATCAGTCTTATGTTATTCTTCTTTGCATCATCTAGGAGTTGTTGGATTGAATTCTCATGAACCCTTACTGTTTTTAAGAGATCTCTCTTTTCTGGCTGCTATCCTATCTTCTACATCTGAGATTCTATCTTTGCAATCTTTTATTTTGTTGTATACACTTTCAATAGAGTTTTTAATCTCCTGGATATCTGTTTGAATCTTTCTTATGGATTCCCTTTCTTTCCTATGTTGGGCATTCATTGTTTCCATTTCTTTCTTATGCTGGGCCTTCAGGGCTTCTATTATGGTCCTGAGGTCATCCAGTTTTTTGTCAGTTTCTGTTCTAGAGTCTGGAATCATGACTTTCATTTTGCTCACCATCTCTATGGTTATCTGGGAAATTATTTCTGTTTTGAATTTTTCTAGAGCCTGATAGATCAGTTTTGTTACTTCCTGTGCTGTGAGTTCTGAGTGTCCTGGTATTTCACTATCAGACTTTTCATCCTCCTTTGCCCTACTGTTTGCCATTGTTGAACTAGAAGACTGTCTTCATGTCTTGGTTAAGTGTTTTCTCATTTTTATTTTTGCTGTTGGGTTGTCTTTGATTCAATCTCTGTGTTAAATCTCCTGATATTGTTGCGCTTCAGCCCCCGACTCTCTAATGACTCATAGACATTCTCACTTTCACAATATCAGAGAAAACAACTTATCCAATCAATCCCTAACCCTTGTCCCAATGATACAATCAGCAACACACAGGATCAATCACCTCTTGCAAATTGACCTCTTGTGGTAGTCATCAATCCATCATCCCCCAATCATGAGAATTAAATTAAAATCAGGTAGCAGCCCAAAATATGTTTGCAGTGGACAAACTCCTCAATATGGTATATTTACTCTTTGGGATGGGGGCCTAGGCCTAATTAGGACAAGAAGAGTAAACAAGTAAAAGAACTGAAGAAGCTTTCAAATGGAGCCAGAGGACAAAGAATGACCACACAATGTTTAGGAAACTGTAAAACTCAAAAGGGATAGATAGAGTGCAAGTATAAGGACAAGAATATATCCCCTTAACAGCTATAGGGGCTCACTTTCCCTTGAAACTACTGACCTTTGAGGCTTGATGATGGAAAAAAAAGAACATCGATAAAAAAGAAAAAATGATAAAAGAAGAAATCTGAATTAGGGCAGGAGCAGGACTAGAAAAGGAGATGAGGGCCTACATGGTGGCGCAAGAGACTGGTTGGTGAAACAGGACAGAAAAAAGAATTTACAGAGTGGAATGAGGAAAATAAAGAAGAGGACAAAAAATGACTTTGAAGGGCCTCTTTCAGACTATATTTCTGCTGTCATAATATACATCGTGTGCAGCCATGTGCAGAACCATATCTTCCTATCTCATCTAGTTGAAGGCAGAATCCCATGACTCAAACTGACCTCAGGCCACAAGGACCAATTTGAGCTCCCCGACCTCCTGCAGGTTTGAACTCCACACAGTTTTATCATAGGTTTCCCCTGCCCCTTCTTTACAGATGTTCGAATTTGGGAGCTCAGAAAATCATCCTTTATAACCAGCTATGTATGTCTCTGCAGAGTAGGTTCATGGACTGGCACATTCAGGGGAATCTGACAGCCAGGGGGAAAGGAGTGGCGGGGGGAGCGGGGTTTGGCTCAGCAGTGCCCGCGTAGCTACTCTCCTGGCACTGGGGCCGTGATGGCGGTGCCCGTGACAAAGGCTGCAGCTACCCGGACCCGTGGGCTGGGTCCAGGTGGGTGGGGGGCACTGCAATGTCCCTGCCTAGCGGCTTTCTCCGCTCTCACCTTGTTGGCTGGTGCTGGGGCAGTGATGGCTACACCTGTTTTTAATACTCATTATCAGAGTATATACAACTCTGTAGTTTATACTTTTCATATTAATCTTATATAATATAAGCCTTTCTGAGCCAACCTCAGTCTTCATGTATTCTTTCCTCACTCTGTGAGGATTCAAATAAATTCCCTAATCTCTCAAGTCTCTCCGAGGTGCGATCACTTTGACTACCTGTTTCCCCCAAACCCTGTACTTCCTCCATGTGGCACAGACATGGAATGAGTAGAGTGTGCACCAGGAAAGGTAGGAGAGGAAAGAATTTTCTAAATCAAAAAGTTCTGGAGCCTAAGGACCCATTCATATTTTTAGTCTGCTACACCTGTTAGTAACTGATGAAAGTGAGGAGTAAAAATATGTGCCAACATATCAAAGTTAGTAACAGAAATGATACTAAAGCCAAGAATCTTGGCTCCCAAGCTAGTGCCTATCCTACACCACTGTTATTGCCATTCAGCCACATATACCAGAGGATGAACAAAATCTATTTAAAACTGAGTCCAAAGTTTTTCTTTACCACCCAATATTTGGGAGTTTTGCTTTATTCATTCAGTGCTCATATTTTCCTAATTCTAAATGTGTGCGAAAGAATAAAAAAGGACTACTTTGTCTATGTGGTACAAACTTTTCACAATAAGGCCTTAATTTAGAAAACAAAACTATTCCATTATGATTCAGTTACACTAACTGTTGTAAAATTATAATAAGTACTATTCCTAAATAATTTTCACTTAAGGGTCCCAAACTCATAAAGATAGATTATGAGTGTATCTGTTTATAGTCTTTTTTTTAAATAAAGAAAAAAGATGAGATCATATTCTATATTTAATTGTCTGGCCTCAAAGAGTCTCTAAAGTGCTCAGATATGATGCTGAAGTATGTTTTTAAAAGACAGAGAGGAAGAAGAGAAGGAAGAAAAAAGGAAGGAAGAGAAGGATCGAGGAATGGGAAGCAAAAAGGACAGTGGGAGGACGGGGGTGAGTGAGGAGGGAGGGGAAAATGAAGAGATGAAGAGGAAGAGATGTGATTCACGGCAAGTAGAAGAAAATGCAGCATGTCAAAATGTTAAAGTATTCCTTCCCTGGAAGAGAATTTTGAAAAGGATGTTGAATGAAAAAATGAAGTTTGAGCTTAATATTAAAAACAAATTTATTACAAAAGAAACCAGAGAAGTAGAACAAATATTTATTGTAATGATTACTAAAACTATGTTTGAGAGAGTTTCTACCATAATTACCATAATTTGTTGTTAAGCACAAATAAATATAATTCTTAATGATTTGGCACAGAAAGAGCATCGTGGAGATTCAGGCATTTGGAAAGACAAAGTGGCTTTTTTAGTTAATCGCTTTACCCCAAAAGCTAAGTTAACTATCAATAGAGACCACAGATATATGTCTCTTCTGTAAGCTGTATTTGGAAAAATAATCTATCACTGCTTAAGAATCTAGCATACACTGGGCCAGAAGTTTTGGCAAAGTTTTCAGCAGGATTTCTGTGAAATTCTGATAAACCAGATGGAGGCATGTTTAATCTGGGAAGGCAAACAGACCTATAATAGGTTTAAGTGAAAGCCAGATGTCGAAATATGGTTATTTTACATCAGGGCATGTAGGAAACACTCTCTGAAAGGTAAGTTTTCAATGAGAAATCACAGGGTTGTCCTTTTTGGAGGGCTGGACTATCCAAGCAAATTCCATTTAGATATAATTAAGATTTTTTCCTCTTTGGTTATTAGACTGTCCTGAAATTAACTGAAGATCATATCAGTTAAAAAACAATTCAACTTTACTAGAATGTAGCTGTTTTACTTTATTAGCATGTGTGAAGTCTGAATGTTGAGGTGTGAGGTCTGTGGCACCACAGCCCAATTGCTCTCTGTCTGGGAAGGCACAGGATCAAGGCTGCCTGGTCCTTATCCTGTTCTTCCTTCCAGAAGCTGAACTGTTCTCTCTCCTCTGCAGCAAGTGATTTTTCCCTGTGCCTTTCCTACCTTTATGATATAAATTAAATTAGAGACATTTATTTCCAACAATTTCAAAGTATTTCAATCCAACCCCCGTCACTAAATAAATGTAAAAAGAGCTAAGTATGACTAACATCGAGAAATGTGAGATGTATATGACTATGGGTTTGCTAATATTTTACCTTACCAAGTCTAACCTGTTTTAAAACTCTTCCTTTGTTATATATTCATGACATTTTGTTCACTTTTTACTATAAAAGTTATATACAGGCTTCTGCTAAATTGTGGTTATGTTTCTACATGTATGTAACAACTGAACTAACTTTTTTTTCTCTTTTTTAGCTATAGTTTTAATTGTCACAATCGTCATTTCTTTACTGAATTCCATTTTATTCTACTGTTCTTTTCAGTGAGAAAATAACCTTTGAGTTTGGAAAATAATTTCATGTAATAAAATGAAATGTATTTTTATGTTTCAAATTAATACTGCTACTTAGCCACTAGGTTATGCTAAAGTACAGCCCAAATGTTCATGAACACTTGTATCATCTAGCTATGCACAAAAGCAGGAAATATTTTTAAAAGGGAGATGTGAATCACCTAGTCTTTCAAAATTGAGCTGGAAATTCATTTAATGAATTCATGTAAGGGTTAGTTTCTATAATTTGTTTTCATGAAATACTCCAGAAGAATGAATGAATCTAATGTTTTGTAAGTACATGTTTGTGGTAATGTTCAGTTTGATTTTAAAAGAATGGAATTATTATTAGGCTTACTTCATCAAAATTAAGTCTGTTTTGATCTGTGTGTAGTTAGCCTTACTTAAAAATAACTATATCTGCAAGTCATGGACTGATTAGATATTAGAAACATAAACTTCAGATGAAATACACTTTACTTTCTCCTTCAAAAAATAGGTGTTTTTAAAAAGATAGTTGAAAACAAAATATCATTTGATTTAAAAAGTTTTTTACAGGGCGTCTGAAATGAACAGACATTTCTCAGACAAAGAAGTAAAAGCAGCAAGTAAATACATGAAAAAATGTACAACATCACTGGTCATTTGAGAGATGAAGATGAAAACAACACTGAGATTCCACCTCACCCCACAAAGAATGGCTGCTATCAAGAAATCAAACAATAACCAATGTTGGCAGGGCTGTGGGGAAAAAAGAACCCTTATTCATTGTTGATGGGAGTGCAGATATGGAGATATCTCAAAGAGCTGGGACTAGAGGTTCCATTTGATCCAGCCATCCCTGTGCTGGGTATCTTTCTGAAAGAATTAAAAGAGTCATACCACAGTGATATATGCGCACCCATGTTTATAGCCACACAGTTTGCAATAGCTAAAACTTGGAAACAGCCCAGTTGCCCTTGAGTTGGAAACTGGATAAAGAAGATGTAGTTTTTCTATAAAACGGAATACTACTCAGCCATAAAGAATGAGGAATTAGAGTCATTCATAGGAAAATGGATACATATTGAGGATATACTCTTAAGTGAAATAAATCACACATATGTAAATACCGAATAGTTTCTCTGGTATGAAAAACAATAATAGTACACAAGATCCTAATGGGATAATTAACAGTGTGAAATAGGAAGAAAAAGGCTAAATGTGTAGGGAAAGTGGGAAGGGTAGGGGAAATGGAATAAGGGAAAAGAAAAAAAATATGAGAAAATGAAAAAAATGGAAATAAAGTGTTTGAAAATAGGGAGGGGAGGAGGGGGTGAAGGGAGGGCAGGGACAAGGGGAAAAAATGAGAACCAAGACCTGCCATGCGAAGGTACAGGATCCCAGTAATGAATGTAACTGTATTGTATACCTAGATTGTACAAATAAACTCAATAAAAAGAAAAATATAAAGTTTTTTACATTAAAATTATACACTACACCAGTAAATTATGTTTACAGCCTTTTTAAGTTTCAACTTATAAGTGCAGCTTACTATCTTAGCTATGAATTCTACCTTTAAAACACTGAGAAATGTACTATTATCATGATTCATATTATTATCTACCTTTGGCTATACACTGGGAAATACATAGGTTGCAACAGGCCTAAGAAATGTAAAGCTTAGTTAGGAACACATATAAAAATATCGATAATACAGTGGACTTTTGACTTATGAACTTGATTGGTTCCTAAGGGCTGGCTATAATTCAAGTTGGTTGTAAGTCAGTACAGCTGAGATCTGGATGTTTACTTGGGTACAGGCTACAGATAACAAGAGGCAGCTGAATCTTCCATTAACCTAATTAACTCAAGTTTTTCATATGACAGGCTGGTTGTAACTTAAGGACCCACTGTATTGATAAAACTATTTAAATGAGGAGATGCAGGGGCTATTTATAAATGATATATAAAAAATACATGTTTAGCATTTTTTTTTTTTTTTTTTTTGGTACTGAGGATTGAACTCGGGACTTTGCGCTTGCAAGGCAGGCGGTGGCACCACTGAGCTAAATCCCCGGTCCAAAACAATACATGTTAAAGATATATTTGTTGCCTATATTAATGAAAAATAATAGGTTTATACTACTCAAGTCCCAGAGTATTTTCAAGTCTGATATGCTCCAAAGATAAAAATGAGCAACGTTGCAATTTGTTTAATCCATTCAACAATTTTATCTGTAAGAGGTATCTGTTATATTTTAAAGATGAGTTTATCTTTCCTTTAAACTTGATTTGTCTCATTTTCAATTATTAATTATTTATGTTAATTATTCATTATAGAATGAATTATTGACAGAACAGTCTGGCCTGAAAGGAAAATGCTATAAATTTATTATTTCTGTTATATCACTGCTTTGCTACATGTTAGAGTACTGGGAAGAAAAGGTTAGTTGACTTTCTTTCTCTAGTGTAATCTAAATGCAATCAAATCTATGTACGAAATGGTTAGAAAAAGATGAATATAGTTATTCTGTAGGTGAAATTAGGTGCGCCATATGTACAAGAGTAATATTCAAAATAATTAACACTATTCCCACACAGGCACTGAAAAGCTCAGTAGTTGCTGTGTTAAAGCACCTCTGCTGGCCCCGGCCTGGAGCCTTGAACAGTGATGACATGAACTGCGAGGACTTAATTGTGTTAAATGATTCCTTCTAGAGATACCATTTAGACAGGTTTTATTGAACTATTACGGAATATGATATCTTAATTTACTTTTGCTACAGAACATGTAACAGCGAAAAAAGCATCACGTTTTTTTTTATTTCTAGAATTTTTTACTCTGCATGCCATAAATTGTAGAGACATCTGACTGCCTGAAAAATGCCTGATAGTGTCTTTCAGCAATGGGAGATGACATGTGGCTCCCATAAACAACATTCCCATTCTGAATCCACTGCAGAAATCTTGAACTTTAGAGATTTAAGAGAGAGAGACTGATATATTTTCTTCAGTGTTCCTTTGCCTGTAGTCTTTCATAGAAGTCAACTGCAGAGTAATGACAGGGATCCTAACTTACTTGAAGAAATGCAATAAAAAGAAATTCTGCTTCTGTGTGAAGGGGTGATACCCCTCCTCTCCAATTAAGCCTTGGAAAGAGTCTGCAGGGACCACCTGCATTCTTAATTCAGAAATGATTAGATTAGTGCAGGATTTCTTCCCTTATGGCCTAAGGCTTCACTAGGAATACTAAGCCTTACTGCTTGTCCAATCTACATTTCTGGGACAATTTGAAGGCCTCAGGAGAATTCCATAGAGCTTGCCATAGATAAAGAGACATCTTGGCATTATGACAGAGTCCTATTTCTTATTGGGACACTTATCCAAAGAAACACAAACTGAATAAAACTGAGTAAAGAAGTGTAGTTCTCATAATATACTGTGTTCGTTCGCTTATGCCTAACTCAAAATTTTACTATTCTCTAAGCACATGGAAGAACTCATGGTCTCTCTAGTCTCAGACCATTCCACACCAGCTGTGCTGAGCCTGTCATCATTAGCTGAAAGCCTGCCCAGGATTTCTGCCTTTGTATGTGCTGTGTCATGAAGCTGGAATGCCTTTCCTCCTCACTGTCCACCTGCTGCATTTATCCTTTAAGTTCTGAACGGTCCTAAAGGCTTGTGATAATGCCTCCTGGTTGGAACCAAGGAAGTGCTTGGTACAAGTCTTTGCAGAACGAAATGGTGAACAGGTAGATGGAGGAATGAAATAATTAGAAAGACTAAATCCCAAGAATTCATGTGCATTATGAGCTGAGTCAGACTTTACTTTGCATTAATACATTAAAAATGCTTTAATGTAGACTATACAAAATATTTTTTTCCTTTTCCTTCCCTCCCTTTCTCCCTTCCTCCCTTCCTTCCTTCCTTCCTTCTTCTTTCGTACTGGGGATCAAACTAAGGTCCTTGTGCTTGTCAGGCAGGCAGCAGCACCACTGAGCTAAATTCCCGGCTACAGTTTCTTTTCTAAAAGCCTACCATCTGAGGCAGGATTCTCTTTTGTGAGACTTCTTCTAACACTGTGATTCTCTTTTGTGAGACCTTTTCTAACACTGTGTTCTGGGAACAGGAGAGGCTGATCCCAAGACAATAATACTATATTCTCATGTCAACTGCAGTATGGTGATTGTCCCGGTTAAAGCCTACCTGTCTTTTCCTTAATGTTTATCCAAACAAACCTCCTTATCTCTTGGGCTATCAGTGACATCTGCCCTAACATCGGTGATTTGTCTCCCAAAGTAGCAGACTCTTCTTTACAGGAATAAACTTTTTATACTGCAAAATTTATTGCTTAACTCAGGTGAGACAATTCAGCAACAGCTCTTCTCCATAATAAAACAAAATTTCCCATTCCTTCCTAATTCTAATACTCTTTTTGCAGGGATTTGGCTGTGGTAAATTCTAAAGCATTAATATAAGAAAGATCTGGGGATTTTAGAAGCTCATTTTATTCAAAAGTTCAGATCTGTTTCCATCCCAGATACAAAGGTAAAAGAATCTTGGCCATTGTCTTTGTTTCCATTTTTTTCTCATGTTAATTCCTTTCTCATCTTCCTTTATAGATAGGGAGGGGTGCAGGGGTTGAAGGGAGGGCAGAGGAATGGGGCAAAAATAAGAACCAAGATGGATCATGTAAAGGGGAAAATTTCCAATGATGAATGTCATTACATTGTATACCTTAAATGTACCAATAAAATTAATTAATTAAAAAATAAAGAAAAGGTTAGGCTTCTTAAATAAGATTTTTATACTGAGCTTAAAAAAAAAAGAACCTTGGCCAAGATGAAGGTGGTCTTACACCCTGAGGATCCCTGGGGGATGGTCCCTGTCCTTCCGGCTCATCCTGAAGCAGCAGCAGCAGCCCTCTCCACAGTTGAATTAGTTTTCACTCACACGGGGCAAACACTCACATCCCTCTGTCAAAACCCATGCAACATTTTAGGTTTAATTGGAACTATCTTTTAGTTTTTTATATATTCTATGAAAGTTTAACTATTTCTAGGACTTGATTGCCAGGCTTGTTTCAACTATTACTATATCTGTATTGTGAAGTGTATTTCTTACAGGTTTCTTCATGCATTCGCATTGTTTGTCAGGACAACTGGTATGTGATACTAACACAAACGAGTACCAAAACCTGTCAATACGCAGGCACACAGTTACATTTATGAAAAGCCCAAGTATTTAGCTATAAAGAAGTCCACAGACTTTAAAAATAATAAACCTATATACATAATATACATAAGCACATAAAAAACTCTATATGAAAGCCTGATATACTGGTTCTCCCACTAAAGTGACAAAAGGGATACACTGGAATGAAATCCAGTAATTCAAAGAAGAAACATTTTCAAACACACTCACCCACTATGCTTCATGTGTGGTGGTTTATCCATACGCACTGCCAGTTTGATTTTTAAGTCAGAGTCCTGACTATTTTTTGGAACTATCATTCGGTGTAATTCAGCTGACTTAGAGCTATTAGAAGTTGGATATAATATCACCTGTAAAGGATAAAAAGAAAAAGAAAAAATGTACTTAAGCGCATAATACAGTGTCCATGAATTGGAACTGAAATTTGTCCTTTATATTTTCCTATCTGAAAAGAAGTGTATCTATTAAACCATTTGACCCCCTCCAACTACAGCAGGTGGGATTTCAATATTGATTTATTTATGACATAATGAGTTTTCTTCTTGTGTCACTTCATAAGGAATTAATAGCACAACAAGACAGAGCTGAACTGATAGTTGAAACATACTTAATAGATGCAGTACAAATCCAGGACTGTTCTGAACTTTTCAAGGCCAAGCAGTTCAGAAAGAAATCTCCTTCAAAATTATAGATAATATGCTTTAAAAAGCCAGACCGACTATTGAAGCTGTAGACACATTTGTCTCGTATTTTAATATTTTCAGGGGAAAAAAGGTTTTAAAGAAAATAAACTCAATCAGAGTTGGAAAAGAATGATTATTGCACATTTTTTGCTCTAGAACAATACCAAAGAAATATTTTTTTCCCTGACTACATGTTTTCAAAACTATAGAGAGGACATTTCAGTGACTGAAAGTAATTGTTTTAAATACAGGTACCAAGTTATCAAGTGATTATTTTTACACTTCATATCACTAAGTGAATCCAGGAAAGGGAAATTTGTTCTTCACAAATTAGGTACCACACGGACAAACCAATACCTTGTCCCCTTTATTTAGTCTTGACAACATTTAAACCAGCTTATTTGTATACTCAAGTTTAATTTTTTTTAAATGAGAGTACTACAGCCTGAAAGACATAATAAACATGCAAAGTGCAGCACTTCTTAATTTTAACCACTCTCACCTTAAACCAACAGGAAAACTAAACCAAGTTTATTTATGAGAGGAAGGGCTGTTTGTGATGGTGCTCACAAATGCTGAAATATTTTTAAAGCATATATAGCAACTGAATTTTTAGTGTCTTGCCCCCTCCAAATATCTGTTTCTATGTAGTGGAAGTATTCACGGAAGAGTTTAAGCAACTGTCCCTTTTTTTTCTAGGAAAGGCAGTGTAGTCACAAAAGCTTCTCAAACCATTCTCAACTTCCAGCGTTAAATGTATCTACTAGTTGGAGACATTTCTCAAACATATCACTCTGTTGAGTCCAGCTTATCTACAGAATCAGGCACATAAAGGACATCAAATAACAGACTACATGGCACCTGTAATGTTCTCAAAATTATGACCATACTTTAGAATTAATTCATTTTTGACTGCTAAAAGATCCAGTGGAATATTGGACAGATTCTTTGTTAAGTGATACTAAAGGAAAAAAAAAAAGTTGATAGCTTTGGGCTCAAACCAGTACACAAAGGTCATTACCAACTTATAAGTTGACCCACCAAAAAAATTAAAGTCAAAGACTAAGGTATCGATTCATTCTCTACAGCTACAATATTCCTAGCCAATCTGAAAAGCTTTTCCTCTTTCTCCTTACACATCTTTTTTCAAAATTATTTTGTCATGAGCCACCTACAGACGTTATTCCTTTTGAATCCTTCCATGTTTATATAAAAGTTGGTTTTGTTCCAATTCTAAAAATTTTACAAAACAGTATTTAAAAATTTTGAAAATTTCTCTTTCCCTAAATACCAATAATAGATTACTAAAGGAACCAACTAACTTGTTACAGCTGACTCCCAAATTAAGGATCATCCCAATTCTGAATATAATCTTTTCTTTTAAAATATTAACTTATTCATTATTACATGTTTGTGATGATTACTTTTACTGTGGGTGTCTAGTACACGTCACATCTTCACGCCTTCTTTTTACATCCCTTTCCCCTTCACTCCCCCTCATTCCTTTATCTCCTGATCCCTTTCCCATTTGCAGACCTAGCTCCTTGTTTCCTGTTATCTTTTTTTGTTTTGTTTTGTTTTTGTTGTTGTTGTTTTGTTTCAGTACCAGGGATTGAACTCTGGACTTTGCGCTTGTGAGGCAGGCGGTGGAACCACTGAGCTAAATCCCTGGGCCTACCTGTTATCTTTTATTTTGTGTTTTACATATACTTTATATTTCTCATTTGAGAGAAATCATGTGGTATTTCAGCTTGCATGTCTGGTTTATTTTATGTAACATGTTTGTAAGGTTCATGCACTCTCCTACAAATGGTTCAAATTCATCTTCTTTGTAGTATAGATTACTTCACATTCACTTGTTGATGAACACAAAGGCTGCTTCCATGATTTGGTGATTGCTTTGTTGCTATAAATATTAGTATGCATTTATTGCTATAAAATGACATCTAAGTCTTTCAAGAAGATACCTAGAATGGGAACAGCTTGGCCAAATGAAATTTCTATTTTTACTTTTTTGAGGACTCTCCATAGTGATTATCATGTACAGAAACAGACATTTAGATGAATGGAACAGAATAGAGGATGCAGAAACAATCCCAGACACATTCAGCCTCCTGATCATTGAAAAGGAAACCAAAAACACACACTGGGAGAAAGATAGCTTCTTCAGCAAATAGTGCTGGAAAAACTGGCTATTCACACATAGAAGACTAAAGCTGGACACATATCTTTCCCCATGTACTGAACTAAAACTCAAAATGGATCAAAGATCTAAATATTAAAACAAACAATCCACTAGAAGAGAAGGTAAAGTTCTTGAAGTCACAGGAGTACGCAAGGGTTTCTGAAAAGAATAACAACTGCACAAAAAATAACACCAAGAGTCAACAAATGGGATCACGTCAAATTAAAAACTTCTGCATAGAAACGGAAATAAGCAACAGAGTATATAGACAATCTACAGAATATCATCATCTCTGTCACATATTCTTTTTCTGATGGGAATTTCTGACTAAAGTCAGTGGGAGAATTTATTGTTCAGCACTGTTCAGTTAAACAAACATTTGAGTATATGTGTGGGATACACATGGTGAAAGAACACGAATGGCTCCAGCCCCTCGGGGAGCTCACAGTCTCTTGGTCTTGAACTATTAGCTCTGATAAGATATTGCACCTTCCTATTGTCCCTCTATTTTGAGGATATGCAGCAGATTCCTGTTTTTAATCAATCTTGGGATTTACTTACCATTATCTGTTTGGCTTTTTTGTTCTGTGTAATGTATATCTAATTCCCTGTGTTAAATAATGTTATGGCTTAAATTCAGATTCCAACAAAAGCCTCATGCACTCATAGATGGGACTTTTTGGAGGTGGCTGAGTCATGGGTGTGTGATACTGGATTAGTCCACTCATGGGTTTATAGCTGGGTGTGATGTTGGAAGGTGAAGTCTGGTGGAGAACAGGTGGGCTGTTGTGAGTGTGGCCCGGCAGGGTATATATTCTTCCTCCTCCCTTGATCCTTCTCTGCTTCCTGCCTGCTATGCCAAGGGTTGTTTCTCCTCTGCCATGTCCCTCTGCCTTGGCACCCTGCCTTGGAACCAGATGACTATGGACTCAAACCTCTACAAAATTTAAACCAAAATAAACCCCTCCTCCTTTTGAAGGCATTAGGTATTTTGTCCCAGCAAGGGGAAAGCAACTAAGATAAATTACTTCCATTTGAAAGGTTTTGCTTTTCTGGACAGAATGAGAGTAAAGGAATGAACACTGGTGCCCATAACAAGTGGATGCCCACAACTGAGCCAGCAAATTTAAACGCTTTAAAATCAGTCTTTAAAAAGATCTTTAAATAGTCTGCAGATTCCTGAATGCACAAGAAGAAAGCATTCAGACTCCTATATGAGATTTAACCATAAAAGAAAATGGCCAAGGAAGAAGCTCCCAATGTACAGAGCTCGCTTGTATCCCACAGGAGATACAAGACAAAGGAGTTCTTTACAGATGCACACATAGGTTTGAAAAGAGGTCTTGAATCCTTCCGGGGAAGGAGAGTATCTTCACTGTGCCAGCCTGACAGGATTTCATTGTTGAATTGCATAATTATTGCTGTGTATTTCCCATTTTAAAAATTTAAAACTTAATTCTAGCTCTTCTGCTCCTGTTCCACAGCTGCATACTGGGTGTGTGACAGGACAGGATGCAGCAAGAGTAAAGTAGTGTCAGGGAGCATGAACTTCAGCTCATAGTTTGCCAGGCTGCTAAAAGTGTCTAAATGTGATATCAGTATTGGCCTAGATGAAAGGATGGGATGGGGGTTTGGGTTTTTTCTGCTCCCCAGTAGTGGTGAATGTATTCTATGTATAAGAGTAAGGGTAACAAAAGTATTTGGTATGGAGAGGGAGGGGTGAACTATGGCGGATCATGTAACTGCCCACCAGGACTTGTACATTCACTAGTACAGAGCTGTTATTAGTAAGCAGCTGATCGGTTAGCTAAGGTCTGATTCCTCCTTCTCTGCTATCAAGAATAAATGTGTGAGACAAGTGATGTGTGTCACTCTGGAGAAAGATTATTAAGAAGATACACCTTCCACATTCCTTGTATTCCTCTATAAGCTGAATGAAGAGAACATCAATGCCAGAGGAAGTAATGGGAGAAACCAGAGCCCTGAATCGCCATGTAGAAGGAAGGCACCCTCTCGTCTCGAATGCCTTACTAAATTATTCTATGAGTTGGCACTGCTCTGAATTACTAAAATGTTGTCAATTGCTTGCTATAGCATTTACTAGTCTCTTAACTAGAATACTGAGACAATGTGTTGCTTTATAAATCTTTCATGAGAAAATGAGTGCTTATAGAATTGTTTTTCATAAGCAATTTCACTTTAACAGAACTTTAGTTCATGTACAGAAAAGTCTAAGGTTGATGGTCAGAATAATTAAAATATTCAACAGATACAAAACAGATACAAAATTAACCAGATCCATCTGTATCCTAGATTTACACCCAGATTAAATTATAGCTCTATAAAAGGTTAACTTCTTATATTATTTAGTAAAACATTTTGTTCTTTACTATTTATTTCACTTAACCTTTATACATTTTTGCTTCTAGTTTATTTTTGTCGCTGACACTTTAAAATGTCTTTTCAGTTAGCAAGACACAAAAAAATTATATGATTTCTTATCTTAAATATAAAGCCAGTGTATCTTATTCATAATAAAATGTCAACATTCCATGCAGTCTTTACTAAGATTTGGTTTAAAAACACAAAATTGTTTTTTAGGCTTTATTTAAAATTCTGTCAAATTCAGTGAACAGGAAGAACTAAAAAGAAAAGAAATAAAAATATACACACATAGAGGTGTGTTTACATTAATGTGAGGTTTAGAAGTATCTTTCTTTTAAAATGTACTTCTAAAATATTAAATGTACATTTATGAACCGGTTCTCCTCTATTGGGATATCTTGATTAAAACCAAATCATTTGCATTTGTGTGGGATGACTATTTTCTTTAGAAATCTAAAGGGGAAAAATAAAATATAAATAAAACTATATAAAATATTGCCCACATTAACAATGGACCCTAGCAAAAGGTACGAACTCTAATGAAGATACTACCTCCACCTCCCTAGTTCTTGGGTCCTTCTCAAGCTTAGTGTGTAGCTCTTCCTTGATCCCTGCATCTACCCTCGGTTTCCCTGGCTTACTACAAAATGACCTTCAATAAACACAAATGCAGTGCCAATCTTCTTTTCACATCCCCATAATTTATAGAATAAACCCCATGGGATACCAAATGTTAAGCATTAAAAAAAAGATGAGGACCCCATAATTGAAACCAGAAGCCAAGAAGGTGGAAGAAAGCCAAAAGGGCATGATGTATCACATTCAAGGGGACTGTTTAGGCTCATGGCCATCAGCACTAAATAACAAGCAAGAAGTCAATCATAGTAGGGCCTGAAAGGCTTGTGATTGGTTGAAAAAAGGAGAGAGCTCACTGGCGATTTCAGGACCAAGTTCAAGTGAGGCATAACCAGGACAGTTTAAAGGTGACACTATTTGAGGGATGGAGGAAAACTCAAAGGTTAAATGAAGTTAAGATCAGGCAAGTTAGGGAAGCAATATTACTTCAGTTAGATAATTCACTACTTGCACAGGCAGGCAGAGTGAGAAAAGCTTACTAGTAGGCTGAAGAATAAGGATGGTTATGCTGATGGGACCAGAGAAGTACACCAAGGATACCTTGGAAAAGAAGAGTTTTCCTGAGTTTGAATGTCATCCTATAGATAACAAAGAATCAAAATATGTTGTTAAACTAGGGAAGGAAAGAATATAATTTTTACACTCTTGAGTAAGTAACCTCTCTCTCCAGCTGTATACATCCTAGAGAGGAGTCATGTGACTCTCTGTGTGGACAAGTGTTCTCATATCTAACCATGAGATGCACTGGCCTTAAAAATGCATCTATAAAATGGCAAAAGAAGGAACTAAAAATGCTACCAGCTGAAGTCGTGTTTCAGTTTTTGATTAAAGATCTTTTCTGCTGACAAACATATTCTTGAGACAAAGAGTGTTTCAAGCAAATGACTGAGGCAACAAAACATCTCTGCAGTTAGGGAGAGCCTATTTCTATGCGAAACTTTAGCTTTTGGGTTTGGCTGACATTTATCTTTTTTATTCTACTGACAGAGATCTATAGTTAATAAAGCCTCATGATGACCATTCCTCGTCAACCTTTCAAGAATCTGCTTGACAAGATCGCAATGATGAATGTAACTGTACTGTATACCTTAAATGTACCAATAAACTCAATGAGAAAAAAAAAAGAATGCTTGAGTGCTAAGGACCTTGAAACTGTACATATTGTCAAAGAACTCACTGGACTTCCTTCATTTCATAAATATTTAGAGATCAAATAACTAGCACACATTTTCTCCAATTTTGGAGCTCCAATAGCATGAGCAGATAAATTGGATGATTTTCGGAGAGAAATCTACACCTCCCTCAGTAACATTTTCTAGTGTTTTAATACACTTGAAGTTGCTTAAATTCTTTCCCTTTTGATTTAACATCACTGCTTCCCGTAGTACTTGTTGAAATAAAGAACACCTGCTTACTTTCACTAATGCAACACTCTTTTGTGTACTGAAAGATTACATTAAGTCTTCTATCAAACTTATTGTCCATGGGCTAAATGCATTCCCTTTTATTTTCAAACATGGAAAGAACTGTGGAACTCACAATATGGAAGTGATTAAAATCCCAACCCCATACCACATGTGTACTTGGCCTAACAGAGAAATACATATCCACTTCATTCTATAGTACATTTGTTTCTTTTTATACAAAATGCCTTTTAAAGAAAAATTAAAAATGAAATGATAAAACAAGGAAAGGAGAAAATATTGTCTTAATTACAGGGGTTTCCTTTCCATTAGCTTGTTAAAAAACAGAGATTAAGTGCTTTGTGATTTATATGACAGGAGGCTGTGTATAAGGCAAGAAAAGAAAGTTAAGATATGTAAACTTTTCACCAGTATTTTTCTGACATGTCTACTTAATAATTCACCATTACATAAGGGGCACGTGGCATGCATTATCAAAGTATTTTGTAAGGGCTAGAAATACTGTGTGGTCAATAAGGAAATTCACCTATGACACACAGGCTAAGTAAGCCAGTACCTTTCAGCCACTTTTCCCCATGATTGAAATTGTATATATTTAAGGTATACAGTGTGACATATTGACATACATAGTAACTGCTGCACTAACACTAATATATCTATCTCTCCACATAATAACCAGTTTTGTTTCCTTTTATAATTTTAAATTGACAAATAATAATTTTGCATATTTACAGAGTAAACAATGGAATGCTATATAAAACCTTGAAAAGGAAGTTGTTATTTATAGCAGCATGGATTGAAAAGAACATTATTTTAACTGAAATAAACTAGGCATGGAAAGACAAATACCACAAGACATATGGAAACAAAAATAGTTACTCTCATGGTAATAAAGAGCAGAAAAGTGCTGACTAGACTCTGCAGAAAAGGGGAGGAGGGTGAAAAAGACAAGACATTGATCAAAGAGTACAAAGTTTGGCCACAATCACTCCAGCGCCATGAGGGCCTGCTAGGGCCCAGTCTGCGGGACGGGTAGCTGCACCCACCCCTGCTGGATGGCCACCATCGCTCCAGTGCCAGGAAAGTAGCCACATGGGAGCCCCTGAACCACCCCCCCACACCCTGCACTCTCAGACCTCCTGATTGTGCCAGTCTTTGGACCCACTCTGCAGAGGCAGAGGTGGTCATAAAAGGTATTTTTCTGAGTTCCCAACTTTGAACATCTTTAAAGAAAGTGTGTGGGAAACCTGTAGTAGAACTGTGTGGAATTCAACTGTTCAGGAGGTTGGGGAACTCAATCTGGGCCTTGCAGCCCGAGGTCAGTCTTCATTGCGGTGCTCTGCCATCAGTTAGCTGAGATCAGGGGTCTTGGTTCTGCAATTGGCTGCGCATGTTGTATATTAGGACAGCAGAGATATAGTCTGAAAGAGACCCTTCAAATTCATTTTTTTTGTTTCTTTTCCTCATTGCACTCTGCAAATCCTTTCTTTTTTCTGTCCTCTTTCTCCAACTCAATCTCTTGCTCCACCATATTATCCCTCATCTCCCTTTCTGTTTCTGCTCCTGGCCTAACTCAGATTTCTTCATTTATCATTTTTTCTCTTTTCTTTATGTTCTTTCTTCTGTCATTCTACCTCACACAGGAGTCAGTGGTTTCAAGGGAAAGTGAGACCTTATTACTGTTAAAGGGATACATTCTTGTCCTTGTATTTCTAATCTATCTAACCCTTTTGAATTTAACAGTTTCCTGAAGATTGTGTGGTTATTCTATGTCATCTGGCTTCACTTGAAATCTTCTCCAATTCTATTACTTATGTACTCCTCCTGTTCTAGCTCTATCTGAGCCCCCATCCTAAATGGTAAATATACTATGTTGAAAAGTTTGTTCACTGCAGACATGTTTTGGACTGCTTCTTGATTTCAATTTAATTCACATGGTTAAAGGGTGATAGACTAGTGACTATCACAGGTGGTCAGTTTCCAAGTTGCACTTGATCAAATTGTGTTGCTGATTGTATCAGTTGGGGTAAAGCATTGTGTTTGATCTGATGAGCTGTTTTCTCTGATGTTATGAAGATGAGAATGTCTATGGGTCGTTAGAGACCCAGAAGCTAAGGCGCAACTATATCAGGAAGATTTGGGTGATAACACAGAGATTAAACCAAGGACAGCCCGAAAACAAAAATAAAAATGAGAAAACACTTAACCAAGACACAAACATAGACTTCCAGTCCACCAATGACAAACTGTAGGGAAAAAGAGGATGAAAAGCTTGTAGTGAACCACCAGGACACCCTGAATTCAAAGCACAGGAAGTAACAAAACTGATCAATCAGGCTATAGAAAAACTTCAAACAGAAATAATTTCCCAGATAACCATAGAGATGGTGAGCAAAATGAAAGTCATGATTTGAGACTCTAGAACAGAAACTGACAAAAAATAGATGAGCTCAGGACGATGATAGGAGCCATGAAGGCCCAGCATAAGAAAGAAATGGGAACAATAAATGCCCAACATAGGAAAGAAATGGAATAAAACAGATTCAAACAGATATCCAGGACATTAAACACTCCACTGAAAGTGTAAACAACGGGATAAAAGAATGTGAAGACAGAATCTCAGATACAGATGATAAGATAGCAGCCAGTGACCTAGACCTAGAAAAGAGATGTCTCTTAAAAACAGTAGGGGATCATGAGAAATCGATCCAACAAATCCTAGATGATGCAAAAAGTAACGTAAGACTGATAGAAATCCATGAAGTACCAGGAGAAAATACAAATGACTTAAAAGAGCTGTTCACAGAATTAATGACAGAAAACTTCCCAAACAGAAGGGAAGAATGTGACATTCAGATAAGTAAGGCATATAGGGCTCCAACTAGCCACAACAACAACAAAAAAATTCACCTAGACATATATTGATCAAGATCCCAGAAAGCCAACAGAAGAACAAAGTAGTACGAGGGGTAAGAGAAAAGAAATAAATCACATGCAAAGGAAAGCCCATCAAAATCACAGCAGACTTTTCAACACAAATCCTCAGGTCAAAGAGAGCCTGGAGTGAGGTATTTCAAGTCCTAAAAGAAAACAACCTCTAACCGAGACTGATGTATCCTGCAAAACTCTCTCTCAAAATAGATGGGGAAATAAGATACTTCCATGACAAAGAACACCTGAGAAACTACATGAAAATCAAACCGGCATTACAAGCAATTCTAAACACTATCCTAGAAAAAGACAATGAAGGTAACAACACCATGAGGCCCAACAGAGCAAATCAAATAGTCAAGGCAATGAAACTAAAAGGAAAAGGTGAAAAAGTAAAAAGAGTCAACAAAAGGCAAATAACATGACAATAATAAATCAGTACATATCAGTTATAACCACCAATATCAATGTCCTCACCTCACCTATCAAGAGAAATAGGCTGGCAGAATGGATTAAGAAACAAAATCCAACAATATGTTGTATACCAGAAACACACCTAGTGCAAAAAGAAGCCCACAGACTGAAAGTGAAAGGGTAGAAAACAATTCTCCACGCGACAGGATCCCAAAAAAGCAGGGGTAGCAATCTTATTAGCAGACAAAGTAAATTTCAAACCAAAGCTGATTAAAAGAGACAAAGAAGGCCACTACATCCTTGTAAAGGGAACAATTCAATAGGAAGAGATGATAATCATAATCATATATGCAACAAATATTAACGCCGCCAACTATATAAAAGAAGTATTAAGAAACATGAAAAACCAAATAAGCACTAATACAATTGTAGTGGGGGATCTTAATATCCCACTTTCACAAATAGACAGATCATCTAGGCAAAATATCAACAATGAAATACTAGAACTGAACAAAGCTTTGGAACACACGGACTTAATAGACATCTATAGAGTGTTAAAGCCCACAAAATCAGAATATACATTCTTTTTGGCTGCACATGGGTCATTCTCTAAGATAGATCACATACTAGCTCACAAAACAGGTGTGAATAAATGCAAAAGAATCAAAGTTATTCCCTGTATATTATCACATAATAGTGCAATAAAGCTGGAGATGAATAGCACAAGAAAGTATAGGAACTTCATAAACACATGGAAATTGAACAACACTCTACTGAACAATCAGTGGATCACAGAGGAAATTAAAGAAGAAATCAGAGTTTTTACAAAAAAATGAAAATGCCAATACAACATACAGGAATCTATGGGACACAATGAAAGCAGTTCTACATGAAAAATTCATAGCACTGAATGTCCACACTAGAAAAACAGAGACAGCTCAAGTAAACAACCTAATGATGAATCTTACAGTCCTAGAAAAACAAGAGCAAGAAAAACCCAACACTCGAACAAGAGAAGAAGTTATAAAGAAAACAGCAGAAATCACTGCAGTGGAAACTAAGACAATAATTAAAAAAATAAATGAATTGAAGAGTTGGTTCTTTGACAGAATAAATGAAATTGATAAGCCCTTAGCTAACCTTATCAAAAAAAAAGGGAAGAAAAGGCTAAGATACATGCAATTAGTAATGAAAAAGGTAAAGTCACAACAGATCTAACAGAAATCCAGAGGATAATCAATAATTGCTTTGAGAACGTGTACTCTAACAAAATGGAAAACACAGAAGAAATGAACAGATTTCTAGATACTTATGAATTACCAAAGTTGAACAAAGAAGATAAAAAACATTTTAAACACCCCAATTACAATCAATGAAATTGAAAATGTAAACAAAAATTTACCAACAAAGAAAAGCCCAGGTCCTGATGGATTCACTGCTGAATTTTACAAGCCATTTAGAGAAGAACTACTGCCACTACTGTTTAAACTCTTTAATGAAACTGAAAGGGAAGCAATACTTCCAAACTCATTCCTGTAAGCAAGTATCACTTTGATTCCCAAACCAGGGAAAAACACAACTAAAAAAGACAACTACAGGCCAATCTCATTAATGAATACAGAAGCAAAAATCCTTAATAAAATACTAGCAAATAGAATACAGAGGATCATCAAGAAGATCATACATCCTGACCACGTTGGATTTATTACAGGGATGCAAGGACGTTTCAACATGCATAATCAATAAATGTGATACACTATATTAGCAAAGTCAAGGGCAAAAAATCATATAATCCTCTCAATAGATGCAGAAAAAGCATTTGACAAAATTCAACACCCATTCATGATAAAAACTCTGCAAAAAATTGGAATAGATGGTCTATATCTCAACTTAATAAAGGCTATCTATGAAAAACCAACAGCCAACATCATATTAAATGGCCAAAAACTGAAAACCTTCGCGGTAAAATCAGGAACAAGACAAGGATGCCCACTATCACCACTCCTCTTCAATATAGTTATGGAAGCATTGGCCATAGCAATTAGACAAGAGAAAGAAATTAAAGCAATAAAGGAAGGAAAGGAAGAAGTTAAACTGTTATTATTTGCTGACAATATGATACTCTACATTGAAGACCGAAAAAACTCTACCAAAAGACTTCTCGACTTAATAGACACTTTTAGCAGAGTAGGTGGATACAAGGTCAACACCCAAAAATCAATAGCCTTCTTGTATACAAATAACAGACTCACTGAATGAGAAATTAGGGAAACAATTCCTTTCAAATGGCACCCAAAAAAATGAAGTATCTGGGAATCAATCTAACAAAAGAAGCAAAAGAACCCTACATTGAAAACTACAGCACTCTGAAAAAAGAGATCGAGGAGGATATAAGAAAATAGAAAGGTGTCCCCTGCTCCTGGGTAGGAAGAATCAACAAAGTGAAAATAGTCACACTACTGAAACTGCTATACAGATTCAATGCAATGCCAATTGAAATTGGAACACTGTATTTCACAGAACTAGAAAGAAGAATCCAAAAATTCATTTGGAACCAGAAGATATCTAGAATAGCAAAAGCCATCCTAGGCAATAGACACATGGCAGTGGGTATAACAATTCCCAATTTGAAACTATACTACAAAGCCACTGTGATAAAAACAGCATGGTACTGGCAAAGTAACAGACCTGAGGATCAGTGGAACAGATTGGAAGACACAAAAACAACTCCAGATGTACTCAGCTACCTCATCTTTGACAAAGGAGGTGAGAGTCCCCACTGGAGGAAAGATAGCCTCTTCAATAGGTGTTGGAAAAACTGGATCTCAACCTGCCAAAGATTAAAACTAGACCCTTATCTCTCACCATGCACTAAATTAAAATCCAAGTGGATTAAAGATTTAAATATTAAAACAGAAACACTAAACTTGCTGGAAGATAAGTTAGGCAGAACTCTGGAAGACAATGGCACAGGAAAAGACTTTATGAACAAATCCTCAGTAGCAAGGGAACTAGCAGAAAGAATCAACAAGTGGGATCTCATCTTATTAAAAAGCTTCTGCACTGCAAAAGAAA
>NW_022900916.1:43782075-43793536 GCF_012274545.1 Fukomys damarensis | reverse complement strand
GGTACAAGATCCCATTAATGAATGTAACTGTACTGTCTACCTAGAATGTACCAATAAATTCAATTTAAAATTAAAAAAAAAAGAAACCATCAACAGAACTAAGAGACAACCTACCATGTGGGAAAAACTTTTTACCAGATGCTCCTCACACAAAGGACCATTATCAGGAAGATATAAACTCAAAACAATCAGCCCCCCCAAATATAAAGACCCAATTCAAAAATGGGCATCTGAAATGAACAGACATTTCTCAAAGAAGTCAAAGCAGCAAGTAAATATATGAAAAAATGTGCTACATCACTGGTCATTCGAGAGATGCAGATGAAAACAGCACTGAGATTTCACATCACCCCACAAAGAATGGCTGCTATCAAGAAATCACACAATAACAAATGTTGTCGCAGTTGTGGGGAGAAAGGAACCCTTCTACATTCCTGGTGGGAGTGCAGACTGGTGCAACCACTATGGAAGTCAACATGGAGATAGATCAAAGAACTAGGATTAGAGGTTCCAGTTGACCCAGCCATCCCTCTGTTGGGTATCTTTCCAAAAGAATTAAAAGAATCATATTATAGTGATATATGCGTATCCATGTTTATAGCAGCACAGTTTTTAGCTAAAACTTGGAAACAGCCCATTTGCCCATCAGTTGGAAACTGGATAAAGAAGATGTAGTTTTTCTATAAAATAGAATACTACTCAGCCATAATGAATGGAAAAGTAGCTTCATTCATAGGTAAATGGGTTCATTTTGAGGATATACTCCTAAGTGAAATAAATAAATCACACATATGCAAATACTGAATAGTTTCTCTGGTGTGAAAAAGTAAAATAGTACTCAAGATCCTAACAGGACAATTGGAAACAAGAAATAGGAAAAAAGGACCAAAGGTATAGGGACAGTGAGAAGGAAAGGGAAAGGGGAACAAGGGAAAAGGAAATGGGTTCATTTTGAGGATATACTCCTAAGTGAAATAAATAAATCACACATATGCAAATACTGAATAGTTTCTCTGGTGTGAAAAAGTAAAATAGTACTCAAGATCCTAACAGGACAATTGGAAACAAGAAATAGGAAAAAAGGACCAAAGGTATAGGGACAGTGAGAAGGAAAGGGAAAGGGGAACAAGGGAAAAGGAAAAAAATATGAGAAAATGTAAAAAAATGGATAACTGTACTGTCTTCTTAGAATGTACCAATAAATTCAATTTAATAAAAAAAAAAGATGTGGTTTTTCTATAAAATGGAATACTACTCAGCCATAAAGAATGAGAAATTAGATTCATTCATAGGAAAATGGATACATATTGAGGATATACTCCTAAGTGAAAGAAATAAGTCACACATGTGTAAATACCTAATAGTTTCTCTGGTGTGAAAAGCTATAATAGTACATAAGATCCTAATGAGATAAGTGACCATGTGAAATAGGAAGAAAAGGGCTAAAGGTATAGGGAAAGTGGGAAGGATAGGGGAAGGTAATAAGGGAAAAAATAAATATAACAAATGAAAAAAATGGAAATAAAGTGTTTGTAAATGGGGAAGGGAGAAGGGGGCGAAGGGAGGGCACGGACAAGGGGAAAAAAACGAGAACAAAGAACTGTCATGTAAAGGTACAAGATCCCAATAAAGAATGTAATTGTACTGTATACCTAAAATGTACCAATAAACTCAATAAAAGAAAAAAAAGTCATGCGAATGTACCAATAAACTCAATTAAAGCTGAAAAAAAAGTGATGCAAATGAAAAAAAAGAGTTATGCCTATGTTATCTTCCAGTATGTTGAATGTTTAACACTTAGTTATTTGATATATTTTGATTTTAGTTTAGTACATTGTGAGAAATATGGGTCCACATTCAATCTTCTGCATGTGGAAAGCCAGTTTTCCCAAAATCATTTATGAAAGAAGCTATTTTTCCTCAAGGGTGTGTTTCTGGCTCCTTTTTCAAATCTTAAGCAGCTGAAAAAGTGTCTGAAATTGTTTCTGCATCCTCTATTCTGTTTCACTGATCTACACTTCTATTTTTGTGCCACTACTATGCTATTTTATCATTGCTGCTTTGTAATACAACTTCCTGTCCAAGATTGTGATGCCTTCTACTTTGCTCTTGTTACCCAGGACTGGTTTTGCTATTCTTAGTCTCTTCTGGTTGCATATGAATTTTAAGATTGTTTTCTCTATTATTTTTATTTGGTACCTGGGATTGAACTCGGGTCCTGGCACTTGCAAGGCAGGCCACCAAACAGCTGAGCTAAATCCCCAGCCCTGTTTTCTCTATTCTTAATCCTGGGTCCCCTTATACCCACTGCAGACTCTCAAAACAAATTCTGGTTCTTTGGAAAGATAAATGGATAGGTGGATGCTTTTAAAAAGTTAAAAAAAAAATGTATGTCTAATATGGATATTTCATTGAAACAAAAAAGGAAAAGGTTTGCCAACTAAAGTACTGCCAAAATTTGATAACAGAAAATGGCAGTAGTAAATTCCAGAATTTACATGTCATTTACTTAACATTATCTAAAAATTTATAAAACTTTCATCCTTTTATTTCTGGAATCTATGGGTAGAATACTGCCCTCCCAAAGTTGCTCTTGTCCTAATTCCCAGCACATGTACATGTGTTACCTTAAATGGCAAAGAGAAATTAAGGCATCAAGTAGGATTGAGACTGTTCTACATAATCCAGTTGGGCCAACCTGTACTCATGAATTGTCTTGAGGAGGAGTCAGTACTGGTGTAGTATGACATGAAAAAGATCTTACCAGCCGCAGCTGGTTTTAGAAATGGAAGGGTTCCATGAGTCAAAAATATAGGGAACCCCTAGAAGTTTGAGAAGAAAAATACTAAGTCTCCCCTGGGACATTTAGAAAGGGACAAAACTCTGCTTATATCTAATTTTAGCCTATTGAGATCCATTTTGGACTTCTGACCTTTAAAACTATAAGGGAACAAGTGTGTTATTTTAAATGACTAAATGTTTCATAATTTATTAGAGCTGAAACAAGAAATAAATGCTTATGAAATTCATTCACTCAAAATTTAAATCTATCTTTTAAATTACTTCTGTAAGTGTGTGAGTCAAAGGTGTCTTTATATAGATTTTCATTATTAGCTTTATCTGCTTATAAGGTGTATATGCATGCTCCTGTGTGTTTATGTTTTCTCATGTTTTTAAAGGATTACTTGTATAAAATCCTTTGAATATATCGCTCCAATTTTAGTATATGTGCTGCCGAAGCGAGTACATCCTTTGAATATATAGTTAAAGCAAAATGTTGACTTTCCTTATAATAAATCTACAACATATTTTAACACATTCCTTCCAGCTTGAACCACCAATGGTATGTGCAGGATTGTCACATTGGGCAGCTTGTACCACCGCAGGTATAAACAGATCTAGTCACTTATTGTTCTTTTTACTAATAAAATCAATAAATAGCTGCCCAGCCACAGGACATGTGAATTAGACTCATTGTGAATGTGTTAAACGGAATTAACAATAAGGCTTATTCTGGTTATTAGAATGCAGACCATCATGCTTGTATTTTTCTAGCAAGTTTCACCCAAGTGATCGATACCAAACAATCAAGGATTATGTCTTAAATTTAAAAGGCTTTTTGAAGATTATGAAAGACAGTGAAGTTTGTCAGATACTATATCTTCATGGCCCAATTAAGGATATTACTTTTTATTGATCTTCATATATCACTTTTATTGCTTGTAAGGTAATGATTTCATACTTCTTGGATAAAACAATATTTCATCATAGCTACATCTGTATTTCTAAAGACTTATCTAGATAGGAAGGCATCATTATTATTCCTGATCTGTTCCTCTCAGCCATAAATTATGAATAGCTGTAACCTTTGCATTTATTCACCAACATGGTTTTTATTACAGGACACTGCATGAATGGCTTTATTATGTTTCTTTTTACTAGCCTGGTTATTACAATATCTGCCAATTATGGAGATCCTCTCAGTTGAGAGTTTCTAAGTGTTTTGTAAAACTTAACTTTCCCACCACACTTAAAAGGCAGGCATTATCTTTTTATGTAAATAACTTGACAATGAATCAAATGATTAAGGAAAATTACTTCCAGGTAATTATATATATTTTTAATTTTACTGATCTTCCTCAATCTGACAATTATTTTAAAAATTTTTTCACAAAGACCTCACTAATAAATTTTGATTCTGTTCTCACTCTTTGCATATTAAGTACATACTATAGGAATTTTTATTTTATTTATTTATTTGCTTATTTATTTATTTATTTTGGTACCGGGGATTGAACTCAGGTCCTTGCGCTTGCAGGCCACCGAACCACTGAGCTAAATCCCCGGCACTATAGGAATTTTTAAAGCAAGTTAATTTTAATGTTTAAACTTGTATAATGTTAATTATAACCTTAAATTGAAGAGCACAGAATATGTGATTTGAATAAAATGTTTTAGATAGGAGTATAATTAACAGACTACTTCTATTAAAAAAAAACTATTATTCTCCAGAAGAAAGGAGGATTCTTATTCTTAATTTGAATACAAAATTTAATCAAGGTCGAATAATCATTAAGAATTGCCAAAATAAGACTAAAGAAAACTTTTTCAAGTTGTCATTTTGTAATATATGCAAATTAGTCAATAATCAAACAATGAGACAGGAAGATGAGGGAATGAGGTTGAAAAATCTCTATGATACTCATATACTCCAAAACATCAAATTAATTATAAAGGTACATGGCAAGGTGGTAAAATAGGAGGATAGAAGGGAAAGGGAAGACCTGTGGGTTGAAGGAGAGAGGTGAACTACTATGGCTACTATGATATGGTAAAAACCAAAATCAATATTTTATGCCATCAGATTTCAGCATTTTAGTTTGTCATGCTAAACAACCAATCAATTTAAATCTTGCATCTTTCATTAAGGAATGCATTTTTTTTTTTTTTTTTTGAGACAGGGTCTCACTAAGTAGTTCAGACTGACCTGGAACTCGCTATGTAGTCCAGGCTGGTCTCGAACTCACAGTGATCCTCCTGCCTCAGCCTCCACGTTCTGGGATTGCAGGCATGCACCACCATGCCTGGCTAGGAATGCATTTTTAAATCATGCAATTTAAATAAGCTTGCAGAGAATAAAAGCACTTGATTTTTGGTATCAATGCCAAAGGCAAACAAGCTAGACAAACATTCTTTTTCCCCCAGCTTTATTGAGGTAGAGTTAAAAAAATGAAAACTACATGTTTATAGTGAATAATGATAAAAACTCTCAAATATAAAATTCCCTTGCTCCTGGGTAGGAAGAACCAATATAGTGAAAATGGCCATACTTACAAAACTGCCATATAGATTCAATGTAATCCCAACTGAAATTCCAACAACATAATTCACAGACCTTGAGAAGACAATCCAAAAATTCATTTGGAACAAGAAGAGACCTAGAATAGCAAAAGCAATTCTAGGCAACGAAGACAAGGTAGGGGGTATCACAATCCCCAACTTGAAACTGTACTACAAAGCTACTGTGATAAAAACAGCATGGTACTTGCAAAGAATCAGGGAACAGATTAGAAGATGCAGAAACAACTCCTGACATACTCAGCTAACTCATTTTTGACAAAGGAGCCAAACACCCTCACTGGAGGAAAGATAGTCTCTACAAGAAATGGTGCTGAAAAAACTTGTTTTTAACTTGCCAAAGATTAAAGCTAGACCTATATCTGTCACCATGCACTAAACAAAAATTGAAATGTATTAAAGATCTGAACATTAAAACAGAAACAGTAAACCTGTTGGAAAAGAGGTTAGGTAGAACTCTTGAAGACACTGGCCTAGGAAAAGATTTTATGAACAGAACCTCCATTACATGTGAACTAGCACAAACAATCAACAAATGCGATTGTTCATTTAAAAGCTTCTGCACAGCAAGAGAAACCGCCAACACTGTGAAGAGACAACCCACAATGTGGGAAAAAATTTTCACCAGCTATTTCTCAGACAAAGGTCTAATATTTAGACTATATAAAGGCCTTAAAAAAAATCCAACCTCCCAAATTTAAAGACCCAATCCAAAAATGAGCATCTGAAATGAACAGACATTTCTCAGACAATGATGTAGAAATAGCAAATAAGCATATGAAAAAATGTTCCACATCACTGCTCATTCAAGAGATGCAAATGAAAACAACACTGAGATTCCATGTCACCCCAGAAAGAATGGCTGCTATCAAGAAATCAACCAATAACAAATGGCAGTGGCATTACGGGGGAAAAAGGAACCCTTCTCTACTGTTGGGAGAGTGCAGACTGGTGCAACCACGGTTGAAATCAGTATGGAGATAGCTCAAAGATCTTGGACTGGAGGTTCCATTTGACCCAGCCATTCCTCTGCTAGGTATTTTCCCAAAAGAATAAAAAGAATCATATCACAGCAATATATGTGCATCCATGTTCATAGCAGAACATTTTGTAATAGCTAAAACTATTGGAATCAGCCAAACTGTCCATCAAGTGGAGAGTGGTTAAAGAAATTTTTTTAACAAAATGGGGTTCTACTCAGCCATAAAGAATGAGAAACTAGACATTTACAGCCAAATGGATGCACACTGAGGCCACACTCTTATGAGAAATAAATAGAACATACATGTGTAAATACCAAAGTTTCTCTAGTGTGAGAAACTGAAAGTGTAAATGTCAAAATGTGTATTAGATAATGTGAAATGGGAAGAAAAGGTGCAAAGTGGGTGGGGTAAGGGGCAAGGAAAGAAGGGAAAGGAATAAATATGAGAGAAGGAAAAAAAGAAAAAAGTCTTTGTGAATATAGAGGGGTTGGGGGTTGAGGGGTCAAAGGGAGAGCAGGGGAAAAATAAGAAGATATATTATGTAATTGTATAAATTCCCAATAATGAATGTCAGCATATTATATACCTAAAATGTATCAATAAAATTAATGAATTAAAAAAACTAGTAAAACAAATGATGTCATCAAAAAATACAAGTGCATCAGTATTGTGGGATGGAGGTTAGTCTGGCTGCAAGTGAAGCTGTCTCAAAAGGGGAAAAAGAGAAGAAAATGGTGGAAATGTAAGTACAAAAGTAGAACAGAGTGCATCCACTGTCAGAGGCCTATGCGTGGACACAGTGGCTCTAATCCTGTAGCATCCTGCTTAACAGCCCCTCTTGTCATCACCCTCTCTCCCACTCCCAGCTCCAGGCAACCAGTAATTCATTCTCTCTTTCTGGATGCCTTTTAGACATTTAATATGGGGAAAATCACATAACAGAACTTTTGGGGTGATAAAAAATTCTAGAACTAAGGTATCTGTGGATTTGCTACCGTAATGCTTGAGTATCATAAGACAGGAGAGCTTTATGATATGTTAAGATATATCTTAGTAAAATTTTTAAAGCCAATGATTTTTTACAAATATAAATTTTTATTAACTGTAATCATCATGGTATTCAGTAGATCTCTGGAACTTACTCATCCCAAATGATATTTTGTATCCTCCGACTAATCTCTCTCTATTCCACACCCACTACAAGCCCAAGTCACTGGCAATCATCATTCTATTCGATATTTCTGTGAGCTTGACTTTTCCAGTTTTTTTGTTGTTTTGTTGTGTTGGTACCTGGGATCAAACTCATGACCTTGCGCTTGGGAGGCAAGCAAAGTGCCACTGAGCTGAATTTCTGGCCCATTTTTTATCTGTCTTATTTCACTTAGTGTAATGTCAGGTTCATCAATGCTGTTGAATATGACAAGATTTCCTTCTCTTTTAAGGATGAATAATATTCCATTTTACTTATGGAAAAAATGTCCAACATCATTAGTTATCACAGAAATGCAATTTAAAACTACTGTCATATCACACCTGTCAAAATTCCTATTATCAGAAAGATGAAAGATAAATGTTGGCAAGATTTTGGAAAAAGAACTCCTGTGCTCTGTTGGCAGGAAGGCAATTAGTACACCATTATGGAAAACAATATAGCAGCTCCTCAAAAACTCAAAGCAGGGCTACATGTGATTCAGCAATCCCATTTCCAGGTACATACACAAACGGAAGGAAATCGGAGTTTTAAAGACATATCTACAGACTTACAGCCATTGCACCATTCACAGTAGCTAGGGTATAGGATGAGCCTTGTCCCCTGACAGATCAATGGATAAAATGAGGTAGATTTTCTTAAAAGTGGCTTTGGATAGTTTTAAGATACAGAGTTTTTTTCTTTAATTAATGCAGTAACTAAAGGAAGAATAAACTTGAGGATGTTCTAACCTGCTTCTCTCTATTACCAGTAGGATACACAAGGAAAGTACTACACTCGCATTATTACTAGGATCCCAATTAAGCATCACTCCACAATTACTGCTCCACATTATAACTTGATAGGGATCTTAGGCACTCAAGCAAAAAGCAATTCTTTTCTACCACAACTGGGTATAGGAGAAATAAAACCGAATTCAACAAACTAGGAAATTCATTCACTTATTCATCCCCCCTTCTAACATTCACTGGATGGGTATCTTTGAGTCACAAACCACTAGAAAGATGCTACTGCCAAAATGGATGGTATGTCCTGGGCCTTTTCCTCTGACGAATGATAATACACAAGAGCCACGATGAACATAAAGAGCTCATTTTCCCTCTCTGCATCATCATTACTTTATCTGGAAAATGATGAAGCTGGACTAAATAAGAATAGTATCTTTTTAACTCCAAATTCCAGTAATTAATAAGCAGAAATGGCTGGAAGCAACAATTGGTCTTGTTTCCTTAGTAGTTATAGATATCACACTGATATATGAAAATTAAAATAATCCATTTACTAGATTTCCTTAAAAACTTAGCTGAATGCAAAATTTGTTTCATTTACTTAGGAAGCCAATTTTGCACCTAATTCAGTCCAATCACTATTTTTAGAATTAAATAGCTTCCAACTATCTACTATTCCCCCTTAGCTCCTTGGCTTTTAGCTTGCCCAAGAAGAAAGCCACTGACTAGTCTGGGTGCTACTTGCTTTGGTGGCTCTAAATAAATTTTAACCTTATTCTTACATGTGTATGCAAAATATTACTATCATCATATTTAATATCACATTTTTCTTTCCTAAAACAATCTTGATTTCATTTAAAGCAATAATAAGGCAAGATAAAAATAAATTCTAAGACTCTAAGAGTTTCAGGCACTAAAGTCTTAAAAAAATTTAAAAAGATACAAAATAATCAACAATAAATATAAGAGAAAAGCAAGTCATTGTGCACTAAAACCCTGATAAGACATAACTATGAAAATTAAATAAGACCTAAACAAGTGAATAGATGTACTGTGTTCATTGAGAAGAATCGATTTTGCTAAAATGTCTATCATCCCTGTATTGGCCAATTTTATACTGCTGGGACTGAATACCTGACACCTCAAACTCAAAGGAGGAAAGGTTTCATGTGTTTCAAGGTTTCAGAGGTTTCCTTTATGGTCAGCAGGCTCCAAGGCAGAAATATAACGACACAAGTGCAGGTGAAAGATGAATAAGGGGGAGCAGAGCACAGGGGAGAACAGCAAAGGCAAAGGAGCTGCAGACAGGTACCCTTCCTGAGTTCATGCCCCACAGCCCAGCCAGAGATGCCCAGAACTATGCTTTATCAAACTTTCAAGCCAATCAAATGAACAAGATTAGCCATCACACTCCAAACTGAACTACAGATTCAGTTCAATCAAAATCAAAATCACTACTGCCAACCTTTTTTTGTTTTAGAAATACATGATTTCATACTCTACAATTCATTAGGCCAAGGAAAGGATCTCAAATACAGGGAGTGGGGGAAGAAAGAAAAGAGAGAAGAGAGGGACAGGAAAAGGGAGGCCCTCTCACTATCTGATTTCAAGACTTAAATAAAATTAATGTAATCCTGACAGTATGATGTTGGCATCGAGAGGGGAAAATAGATCAATGTGACAGAAGAAAGTATTCAAGAATCACAGATAGATGAAACAGTTTTGATTTTTCAAAAAATTGCTAATGAAATTTAATGTAAAATTCTTTTCAACAAACTGTGCTAGAATAATTTATTAATATGCACAAATTATGAGCTTTGATCCATTTATAATTCTATGTACAAAACTAAACTAAAATTAGAAGACCTAAGTATAAAATCTAAAACAACAAAATTTTATAAGTAAACAGGAGAATTCCTACTCTTGAGTTTGGAAAAAATTTCTTAGATACAGCACTGAGAGCATAAGCCACAAAAGGAAAATAATATAAACTGAATTTTATCATAATTATATATTTCTGCTCTTTGAAAAACACCATTGAGAAGATAAAAAGATAAGCCAAGACTGGGAGAAAAATATTTATATCATAAAATCTGGCAAAGGAGGTATAAACACTGAATTATGATCTCTGAAAACTCAAAAATAAGAAAACAAGCAATTCAATTAAAAACTGAGGAAAATACTGGAACAGATTCTTCAACAAAAAATAGGTACAGATGGCAGGTATGCAATAAAAAGATGTTCAACATCATTAACTAAATTTTAGGAAAGTGCAAATTAGAACCCTAATACAATTACCATTATATTAGAAATAAAGAATTAGTGCAATGCATACACCTAACATTTGTTCCATCTGGAACAGAGGAAGTCCTCTATTTTTCCCAGGAAATAGTGAAATGTCAACTTCTGCTACATTAATCACCTACAGGGAACCACCAAGGAGGATGGCTATTTATAGCTTGCTCAGCCCCTTTCATTGTTGAGAAGGTAGGACATATTTTCCCATACCTTTGTCTTAAGCATCCCTGCTAACTCCTCAGAGAATAGCAGGTAACCTTCCAGGTGAACAACTGAAAGATGCCTGTCACTGGCTCTCCTTTCCTTCAAAGTCAGAAAAAGTCATCACCTATAACATCTCAGAGCATGATTTTTGTAAGCCAGACATAGTTACTCCTAGAAAAAAATACTTGGAAAAAAACTTTTCCACATATGAATTATTTCTGGTCCTTCAACAATATGTGGTCATCTGTTTTGTCATCGCATGGCTACTGAGATTTGACTATAAATTCTTGTGAGCAATTGCTACATGAAAGAATTTAGGAGGGAATGAGATCTTCTCTGTGATTTTTCAGGTAAAGAAAAGTTGTACCACTTCCTAGAACATAAACGTCTCCTATGTCTGGAGAGCAGAATTTGACTTACATGAAATATAACAGAATATCTATTTTATTTTACAGCAAATAGTATGAATTCAATAGCTAAAGCAGCAGATGTCTACAACTGGCTATTTGAATAAAACTGGACATTAAATTTTGCTTTAAAATCATAGAGCATACCTAGGATTATGATTTTACTACTGATTCTGTAATACTTTGCCCATTTATATGCAGATATAAAATGTTGGGGCGATCACCCGGCGGCGTGCGCGCGAGCTCCCGCCCTGCGCGGGAGCTCCCGGCCTG
>NW_022900916.1:43770448-43776777 GCF_012274545.1 Fukomys damarensis | reverse complement strand
AATAGTTTCCCTGGTGTGAATATTCTGCAACAATGCATAAGATTCTAATAAGATTACTGACATTTAGAAATGGGAGGAAAGGAGCTAAAGATGTAGGGAAGGTGTGATACGTAGGGGAAGAACAAAAAGGGAAAAGAAAAAAATGTGAGAGAATGAAAAGATGAAAATAAAGTGTTTGTAGATGGGGAGGGGAGGAGGGGGTGAAGGGAGGGCAGAGGTAAGGGGAAAAAAATGAGAATCAAGACTTGCCATGTAAAGGTACATGATCCCAACAATGAATGTAACTGTACTGTATCCCTAAATGTACCAATAAACTCAATAAAAAAAAAATAAAATAAAATAAAATGTTGGAAATTCTTTTTACTTTTTTTAAAATAGAGGTTGTCTGTTTGAGTTAATCAAAGGCCCAAAGCCATTTTTATGACTTTAACCGTATACTAATTTGTAAAAAATCTAGAATAAATATTCAATAAACCATTTTAAGTCTCTTTGTGATCTATCACTTTATATGTTAAAATTACAAGTTCTATAATGACTACAGATAAATTAGGGACATGTTTAAAATTTTGTGGTCCAGCTATGTGAATGGAGTATCTAGCTTAAAAAGCTATATTTGATTTTAAAAGTATAACTTCTTAATATTTTAATATAAATTAGAATCTCATAAAGACTTCAACTTGACCAGAACTATACAATAAGAAAATAAGAAAAAAATATCTGGGAAATAAGAGGGACAAGAATGGGAGAATTAGACTGACCAGTAAATTAGAGAGCCTAAGACAGCACTGTTCTCCCAAGGATGCAGCTATATGAATATATCAGCTTCATTTTGTCAAATTGCAGAAACAAAATTACTCATGTTCTGATAATATATCAGAGAGCTGATAAAGCAAACAGAAGAGCAGCCTGACAAAAAAGACAAATACATAAGCTAATTTTTACTTGCTATATTAAGATGCAACAAATCCTTGAAAGATAGAGTTCATTTCAATGGACTAATCAGTTCAGCAAGGCTAATTTATCTTAATCTTTAAAATATACTTGAAGCCAGGAGAGGTGGCACACGCCTGTAATCCCAGCACTCGGGAGGATGAGGGAGGATCATTCTATGAGTTCGAGACCAGACTGGGCTACATAGTGATTTCCAGGTCAGTCTCAACTACATAGTGAGACCTTGTCTCAAAAAACAAAAAACAAAACAAAACAAAAAAATGTACTTGAAATTAACCACCACCTGCTATTTCTACATAATAGCCACATTGATAAAGAAAGCATAATAAATATCACTTTGAAATATTAGGTACCAACACCCCCATTTTAAGAAATATTACACAGAAATACAGCATTCTAAAACAGAAAGAATGAGAGAAATACATAATAGTGAAAATAGTTATTTCAAGAATATCATGACTCTCAAAACATATATCAAAGAGATGAGAAAACTGTTACCATTTTTGGTACTGTGAATATTATTCAATCAAGTTAGAAACAAGATATTCCGACTCTTTCACACTAAATAGAAAAATAGATATGTATGCTTTCCTGTTCCCATGGAGGTAGACAAGTCAGCATCTTGTATGCAGTAATGATCTGACATCAAGGCCATGAACTCAGAGTTCATAAACAATGTTTTTTTCTAACAGCTGGCAGAAAGAATGGCTTTGTGGCAACATTTTTAAAACTAAAAATTATTTTGGTATACCCTCCAAATATTTATTTTTGTACTCAAGAACATCATTCAGCAAATTAAATAATTACCCACAGGTATAGTATACAATAATTCATTCTGAAAGACTTAATAGAAACTGTACTGCCTGCTAATAGATGTCCCACAGATTTATTAGATTTTCAAATGTATGTGAGATAATCCTTGCTTTTTAAGTTTACTAGGACAAAACCATCTTATGATAAACTGTATGCTTTTGGGTGCTTGACTGGTCAGCTCTTTTATCTACTAGGAGTACTTATAATTATTTCCTCACAAAAATCCCTGTTCTACTTCCAGATATGTCCTCAGCACCTAGTGGCAGGTTGGCCGTTAATTCAGATGAAAAATCTCCATATGCCACCTCCATTTCCATAAATAGGTATTTGCATCTGCCATCCACAAACCAAATATGCACACTAGGCATTTGCCAAAGAACATAACCTTCAACTGCCCAATGCTTTTTAAGTTTGAGCCCTCATTTCACTACACTACATGCTACCATCAATTTTTTCTTATCCCTCTTAGTCAGGATCTAGCTCTGGCTACACATTAGGATCAATGGGACTATTTGTGCAGCAGTCTCAACACAAATGCACACAAGAATGCCTGGTAAGTACAGCAGTATTCTTCTCTGGGCTCCTCTAAGCCACTTAAACTTGGGCCCCAGGACATTAGTCTTTTTCAGGATCTTCCCTAGGCAGCTCTCTTCTCATGACTATGAGAAAGAATGTTTTTCTTCCTGGTAACATTTCCAGAATTGACAAATGATTGGGGGTAAGCCTCCAAATATATATTGTGACGAAGAATGTCACTCAGGAAATTAACTAACTATCAAAAACAAAATTTTTCATTCACAAAAGTGAACTGGAAGCCAGAAGATTCTCTGAAATGACTCAAATCATTGTATAAAGTAATAAAAAAAGAATATATGATGTATAAATTGCTAGTATTAAAGTGACTTTAAATACTATTGGATTCCTGCCTTAAGTCATGAACTTGTCTCCTAGCATAATCTGTAAATCACTTTTAAATGTCTTTATCCTCTCAGGTGTAACCATTCAATAACAGGTAGGGAACAGACTCCAGGGTCATAAAACCTAAGTTTAAATCCTCACTTTTGCACTTGCTGAGTAGTCTTTCCGACTCTTACATACCTAAAAACAGAATATTACTACTATTCACAAGACGGACTAACTGGAATTATGTTTGAAGAGTAAGCATTAATAGGAACCAGCACAACAACAAAATGACAAAAAATTCAAACCAGAAATGCTAACAGAGAGCATACACCTCCAGATCATACAGCCGTGTAACAAGGTATAGAGGGCATCCTCCTAAGTCAGGCAGATATGCTCACATAAGGCCTTCAGTTTTTTCCTCAGGGGAGTACTATCATCTCATAGATTTGTTGACATCTCCATAATGACCACAACTGCAATTTCCTCGTGGTTTTCACCATTAGGATAAAAAGAAAAATAATTATCTTCTATTGCACCGGGACACTTCTGAACAGCACAGTCAGAAACTTAGGGAAATATTCTACAGAAAAAAAAGGATGACAAAGAAATACTAGCCTTAACTTTGAGTCTGTTGGTGGTGGTACTAAATGTATCCGCGCTGCCCCTGGCCTATAATCAACACTGGTTCCTGTTAGTAATAATGGAACTTAGAAACCAAAATCCTGTGTATTATCACTTCCTAGTTAAGACATGGGTTTATTGGCTCCCCACAGAACCATTAGGTTTACTTAATCTCTGTTCTATAAAATATACAAAATAGTTCCAGAAATAACATATCATTACTATTACCGATAACAAATATTTAAAATCATTTTAAATAACTCTTTTTATAAGTAAGCTTTATACTTTTGAATAGTTTACTACTTACAGAAAAGTTGCTAAGATCTTACATTTCAAGAAAGCATAAATAATATTTATAATCTTAGAATGTATCTGAAATCATGAGTATAAATCAGTAACTCTCAAACAGGGGTGATTTCGTATGTGACCCTCTCCTCCAGGAAACATCTGGCAATATCTAGAGACAGTTTTTATTATCTTGACTGGGAGATGGGACCAGAAGAAATTATAATCTAATGACTAGAGATCAGGGTTGCCCCTGATATCATGAACAGGACATCATTCCATAACAAAGAAGCACTTTGTTCAAAATATCAGTACTAAGGCTGAAAAACTCTGGAGGTTATAGAAAGGATGCAAGGGAGCGTAGACCTTTCTTAAGAGATGCAGTTGTGCAGAAAACATGCCACTCATGTATTTAATTTATAAATTGCTTTATATTTTGCCAGCTGAGAAAATAAGTTAAAATGATTTCAAGAATTACTTATAGCATGAAATGGCTTCTCTTAGATAATGAAAAATTATACTAGGAAAATAAGGTAAAATTAATATAGTAATTGTTTCAATGAAAAACTCTGATTCATAACTTCATAAAGACCATATGCAGTTTCCAAGACTCTTCTGTTAGAATACACCACACATACCCTTTTATTAAATGATTAAATATTTTATTAATACAAAAGCACATAAATAAACAGCATAGCATAACTCTTAGGTATTAAAAAACACATATACCAAGGAAACAAAAGAGGAAGTCTTGAATTTTAAGGGCAGATTTACAAAATCTCTAGGAGAAAAAAAATCACACGTATATTAGAGGTTAGAAAAGAGAGGAATTGAAATGAATAGAGACCTTAACTTCAACAAAAAAAAACTTTCAATATCCAGAATGTTTTCACTATCCTTCAATGTCTAGTATTGTGAAAGCTATACATTATTTTCAGAATTTTTAAAGCTATCTAAAGGGGTTATTCTCTGTAACCCATCTATGAACACAGTTCTCAGATCTGGGTAAGATTGTTTCATATTTCAAAAAACAGCTTTAAACCCTATCTCTTGGAATGCCACAGTGTTTCAGAAATAAGACAGCAGAAAACCTTCCACACAGAGAGGCACTGATTGGATCATTAATCTATGAAAAAGTCATGTTATTACTGCCAATGGGGTGTGACAAAAAATACAGTGAAAGATGGTGCTCAGTGCCATCCAAGAGAAAGTCAGGGTCATCAAAACATTATGATGTGTCCTTATCTACCATACAAACTGGGTCCAGCACCATGTGACTTCTGGCTTTTTACCAATGTCAAAATGACCATGAAAGGTAAAGGTTCTGAACCAGTTCAGGACACCAAGGCAGCCATGACAGCACAACTAATGACATCACAGAGGACTTGCAGAACTGCTTTGTAAAGTGACAAGAACAATGAGACAGATATGTTCAAAGAGAGGAAAAATACTTTGAGGGTGAATAACAGAGATGTATCTTTATTAAAATTTAAATAGTAATTGTAATTTTTAAAATCATACCTCATGTTCTACATGAGTCAACATTAGGAAAAAATAATTCAATATTAATGTGAGGCAGACCTAATCACAGGAAAACAGAAGAGATGAAAGAGAAAAAAAACCCTTGAGAGGTATTGTCTAATTAGGCTAATCACGGCGAACATGCAGAACAGGTAACTTCAAGGTATGAAGATGATCCCTCCAATCCATGGGAAGAAAGGTGGTGAATGAGAATTATCTTCCACCAGGAAGCCCCGGTTGCCCAGCACCATTCAGATTCAGTGTGTAGAGAAGCACACACATAAGAATGACTGAGTCAGTGAGGAGGAGCTTTGCGTAACCCTTATACACCCAAATCCTACCAAGATCCTTGCTATATTAGTCAGTTTCGCTTGTAAAGTGGGATCATGGGATATTAAAAATAATTTTATGTAATTTGTGAGTGGAAAGTTCACATACTGCTTACTGCACCACCTTACTGGATCTGCATCAAAGAAATCAACACTGCGCCGCATGGGCTGACCAAACTCACCCTTCCCAGCTCCTTGTCTTCCAGGGCCAGCACTCCCGTGCTTTCTGTGAAGAGCTTTACTTTGACCACAGGCCTAGGGTGGGTGGTGGTGAAATCTCCTTGAGTTCCCCATCTGCAATGAAGTAAAAAGATTTTTAACGAAAGCACAGCATTAATTTTTCCCAGATAGATGTGTCTCCATAAAGACACATTAAGCAAAAGTAATCTTTTGTGACTCAATGAGATTTTTATCTTTGCTTTTGTTTCTGACAGATGGCAAGGAAAATAACAATATGGCTTATAGCTTGTTATAGTTATTCAGCTGTTCAGAAATTAACATGTTTGACTATGAAACATAGAGAGCTATAAGAATTTAGGTTAAGGTAAAGCACTATAGATGTAACCATTATTTTCCTAATTCAAATACAAATTAAAACATGATTGCTATGGATATTTGGGAAAATTCCTAAGGATGTGCTTATGTAAGAGATAGTTTCTCAGAAAATTAGCCTATTTCTAGGAATTACTCCACCTCCTTTGCAAAAGTCTTCACAAAACATCTATTTTCATTGTTTTTAAGTCGGGGTAATTATCTCAGGTCTACTGTATTATATGCCTTTTTATAGCTTCTGTCAGGAAGAAAGAAAGATGCATCGTAAAAATATGACTGGATTGCAGTTCATTTCCTAATATACTCACTTAGGAATGAAATAAGTCTGTCGACATCCGGCTTTTCAAATCATCA